>NC_057718.1:51045940-51389319 GCF_004010195.1 Chiloscyllium plagiosum
GAGCCAGTCTCAATACCAGAAACTTGGTTGTTCGTGCTACGTTCCCCTGAGAATCCATCACCTCCTACATTTTCCAAAACAGAATACCTGTTTGAAATGGCTATATCCACAAAAGACTCCTGCCCTAGGTGCCGACCTCTCTCACCCTTCCTGGTCTATGTGACTGTATTTGAGACTTTCCCCCCTTCCTATACCTGCCATCCATCACATACTGTTACTGTTGCAAATTCCTCATCGCTTCTATCTGTCTCTCCAACCAATCCACTCAATCTGATAAGATTCACATCCAACAGCATTTATGGCAGATATAATCCACAGTAACCCTTAAACTCTCTTTAAACTCCCACATCTGACAAGAAGTACATATCACTGCAAAGGCCATTTTTGCTCCTTCACAATCTACAGACCCAGAAAATAACACCGTCTTATTTCTCTACAAACACTGCCCCAGGTTAAATTAATAGCTATGGCTTATATTTTAAGTTTATCTTCAGGGAGTGCATTAAGTTCCACTCCCTGTTAGAGTTATTTAGAAACATTATAATCAGAATGTTTCTCTGAACAGAGAAATACAAATTTTGTCGTGATTGTAACAAGGTCAGCCAGCTGGACCTAATGAAATATAAAAAGGGTGAGTGTCAGGGATGCTGTGCCTGACTCTGTATGAGACAGTGCTACAGTCAAGGACTGTATATGTCTAAAGAAAGGGTGACCTCATGATAGGACACTGGCTTCTGTGTAGTTACTTCAGATTTAGAAAATAAGTATTTATATCGTTGTATCGTATCCTTCAGACATCAAAATCTTAAATGACTACTAAACATAATCACTTTTGCTTTATGGGGTGTCAGAGCTATCCATTTGCACACAGTAAAATCGTGTAATCCAGACTAGGAAATGAGATCAGTGAGCAGCTCATCTCAATGAAATACCATTGGCCAGAGGGCAATAGAAACCTTTATGTCTGCTGTAATGGACCTAATTTCAACATTTCAGCAGAATACCACATCATGCCAGGTAATATAACTCTTCCGTGGGGCAGCACCACAGTGTGTGGCTATAGTTTGACATCATGCTTTTGAATAAACTAAAGATAACAATTTTCTAAGCAGAGTTCTATCACAAAGACAATCCAACATTTTCAAATGTTTTCTCTCACGGAATGCAAAATTACTTACTACAATTAATTTGTTTTAATTTCCAATCTACTGGCCCCAATATTCTACATCATATGCAGCATTTAGCGCTCAATTATCATGACAACATATTTGCCTGGCCAAAAGATTTAGACAGAAGAAATTTTATCCAGTCTTGTATGTTCCAGTTACCTTTGGTATCCCGACGTTTGAAACAATCAAATTTTAAGATTGGGAAGATAAGAGCTGTTCCTGTTTAATTTTTGCAAAGCTGTCTTGTTTAAAATGATTGATTTCAGCGAGTCGTGATGAACTTTACATGACTTGAATGCAGCCAAGAACGTGGCCTCCTGAAACACTTACACTTCCAATTAGATGCAAACTAATTAGTCCCTACCTCATCACAGGTAATAAAACAATTCATAAAAAACAATTTCTACCCTTGATGCTCAAAAATAATTTTTACCTTTCGATGATCTGCCAACTGAGCTCCTTGAAGCTCACTCAATTATATGACAACAACAATGATCAGTTGCACTTCAGCCCCTCACTTGCCTGTTTAATGCGACATGTGCACTGAGATAAGCTTGAGCAAAAATTTGAAATATAATGATAGTTGGTGTCAGCCAACCAGGAGAAAGTGAAGAACTTTTGAGCATAAGTGTTCTCCAATTTATCATTGATAACTCAATGATCTTGTTAAAGCACTTGGCACCATACCTCATTACAAAATCTCTTTATAAAATTTCTTGTGTCCATAACTGCCACATCTGCAATATCCAGCTGAGTGCTCTAGCACATTAAATGCAGAGGCAAAATGTCGTGTAAATGTATGTTGTGATTGCTAAATGGTGTAGGTAGATTCTGTTTGATGGTGTAAGTATATATAGTTTCTGGGAGTAATTGTTAAACAATATAAATAGCTTTCAATATAACAGTTGTGAATGGTAATAGTTATCAGTAAAGCAAATGAAAATTGTTATACGTAATTGTTTATTTAATAGTCAGATTTAAATGATTTGAGTTAAATCTGAATTTATATAAAATCATGCCATTTAATTATCGACAGTACATTTTTATAGTGTATTTGAATGCTAACAATATGCAGTGATATTAATTACATCATTATGCTAAGTAGTCATACACGTAATTACCACCAGCCCTTCTTTGTTTCTAAGTGACATCGAAAAGACATGAATACGGTTTTGGTATGCAAATATTATTGCATTTAAAGCCACCGGGACTAAAAAGTAAAACAGCACTGATTAGATTAGTGTGGAAACAGGCCCTTCGGTCCAACCGACCCTCTGAAGAGTAACCCACCCAGACCCGTTTCCCTCTGATTAATGCACCTAATACAATGGGCAATTTAGCATGGCCATTTACCTGACCTGCACATCTTTGGACTGTGAGAGGAAACCAGAGTATCTGGAGGACACCCACGCGGACTTCGGGAGAATGTGCAAACTCCACAGAGACAGTCGCCTGAGACTGGAATCAAACCTGGGACCCTTGTGCTGTGAGGAATCAGTGCTAACCACTGAGCCACCGTGTTGCCCCTGATTCACACAGAAATAGATAAAGACAGGACACAATGCATAACAAAGCAAATCAAAACAAACATATTTGATGAGAGAAAGTAATGTTGTTTGGAGTACTACAGTATGAGATTGTTTTAAAAAAATGAACTAACTTGCAGATAAACATCAGGGACCACATCAATACTCAATGTACCTGTTCTCTATCTTAGTGAAATCATGAGCAGCTTTCCTTCTCTGGAAGCAGGAAAGTATGCAATGTTTTTGTCCAGTTTATATTTTCACAGGCTATTCTTTAGCTACTAAAATTAGAAAACTATACTCAATTTCTGATTGACAGCTCCTCTTCAATGAAGACTTAATGTATGTTATCTCAGTCAATGTGTAGGAATACTTCTAAGAAACACAACATATTAGGTATAACTTTGAGAGATATTCTTATGATATCAACAATCTATTATGGCAGAGAACCTGAAGGTATGAAGTTATTAAACACTATCTTAACTCAGGCTACTTGAAACATGATTTGCTGAAGAAGCACACACTTTTTGTGAGCTAATAGGTTAATATTTGTCCAGGCACTGAAATAGTTGTGAATGTGTTAACGAGCTGGCGTAAATATTCTGTTGGACTTTTCAATACTGTGCTACCCAGGCCTGGTTATTATTTTAGGAGAAAGTGAGGACTGCAGATGCTGGAGATCAGAGCTGAAAATGTGTTGCTGGAAAAGCTCAGCATGTCAGGCAGCATCCAAGGAGCAGGAGAATTGACGTTTCGGGCATGAGCCCTTCTTCAGGAATGAGTAAAGTGTGCCAAGCAGACTAAGATAAAAAGTAGGAAGGAAGGACTTGGGGGAGGGGTGTTGGAAATGCGATAGGTGGAAGGAGGTTAAGGTGAGGGTGATAGGCCGGAGTTGGAGTGGGGGCGGAGAGGTCAGGAAGAAGATTGTGCTGAGTTCGAGGGTTGGGACTGAGACAAGGCGGGGGGAGGGGAAATGAGGAAACTGGAGAAATCTGAGTTCATCCCTTGTGGTTGGAGGGTTCCTAGGCGGAAGATGAGGCGCCTTTGGACAACAGCCCTGAACATTCATTAATTCAGGCAATTAGCCACATCAGCTCTTTGAATAAAGAATAAGAAAAGGCAGAAGACAGAGCCACTTTCCTTTTGATTAAAATCTACGTTCATGTCTCTCTTTAATTCAGCAATTCACAATTCTAAAAAAAAGTATTCAAATGCTCCATGCAGCTTAGCTTTAGTTTTCCATGAAGAAAATATAGCTAAGAAAAGCTTAAAATCAGTTTTCTATTCTAAGAAGGCTTAGCTTTGTGCAAAGGTCTGTTGTTTTACCATTTTTTGACTCAAAATTGGCACCAGGGTACAGGGAACAAGGAATCAATGTTCCTTATTTGGCACAAACACCACCTAAAGGTAAAGTCTGCAACTGCAAGTCTGCAATTTTTGACGAACAAGGCAATAGTTCTTCAAACAACTCTCTTAGAGGGACTAAGATCAGGATATGAGCAGCAACAAGAAAAAAAAAGAAAATCTAGAGACAAGAAAATATAGAAGAGCAAAACTGGTAAAAAGAGAGAAGTAAACAAACACTGCTCTCTACTTCCCAATAAAAAAGTAAAGACCTTCACTGAGAAATTAAAGCCAAATATTTAATTATGGAATGGATATGATTAGATTACTTACAGTGTGGAAACAGGCCCTTCAGCCCAACAAGTCCACACCGACCCACCGAAGGGCTACCCACACAGACCCATTCTCCTACATTTACCCCTTCACCTAACACTACAGGCAATTTAGCATGGCCAACTCACCAAACCTGCACATTTTTGGACTGTGGGAGGAAACTGGAGCACCCGGAGGAAACCCACGCAGACATAGGGAGAATGTGCAAACTCCACACAGTCAGTCACCTGAGGCGGGAATTGAACCCGGGTCTCTGGCACTGGGAGGCAGCAGTGCTAACCACTGTGCCACCATGCCGCCCACCTTTACTGAAGGATACCTTTACTGAATTACAACTTTTCAAAAAAAAGCAGTTTATTTTCACAGATGAAGTGATAAATGATTTTGAAAAAAAAAAAATAGTTATTAAAATTTTACATGCCATTGATTGGGAGGAGTTTGCAGAATTAACATTTTAAGGTTTTCCTCTGGATGATCAGAAAGATCCAGAAATTACTTGGAAGATACTCAAAGATGAGTTCTATTTAAGAATGAACTTCAGTGTTAATATGCTTCAAATCTGTGACAGAGACCATAATCCCAATAATCTATCAACTAATTTATTGCAGCAATGAGCATGCTTGTGATTTTTCTAAAAAGGAACTCTGAGAGGCTTATAAAATTAGCAATCACCTTGACAACGATTATAGACTTTGGAAAGAATCTTCTGGACAAGAAAAAGGAATATACAATTAACACATTATTTGAGGATAAATACAATTGCAAAGGTTACATGCAGAGGTACAGTTGATACCACAATTATGGTCAGCCAGGTGCAAACTGAGAAATCTGTACCAAATGTGGTTTGTCAGGCTCATCTAAAATCTGTTTAACTCTTCTGGATATTTGCAACCCATGTAGCACTAAATGAAGGTTTACATGTGCAGGCAAAGGCCAAGCCAGACCCAGAATGAAACACAGACAGCTAACAAGATGATATAGCCCCACAACACTCAAAAAAGTGTTAAGACACATGCATGAGTTTTCCCAGTCAACCAAGTGAAAGGCAAATTTCAAAACATAACAAAGATTTCCAATTTACATCCAAAGTCAACAGTATAATATGATCAGAAGTTTTTACAACCATTAGCATATGTCTTGAAAATGCAGATTGATAAAGCTTTAAAACAAAAATCAACACAGAGGCTAGAGCCAATATGCAACCTGAAAGACATATGCCTATAACAGTGGTGATTCATAGCACAACCTGCAAAAGACCATGTAACAGCATACAATATAAATAATTCCATAATTGACATAATTGACCTCCCACCTCGTACATGGCAGGTACTCATGTGACTCAGCCAACGTTGTCTATCTTATACATTGCAGGCAAGGATGCCCGGAGGCATGGTACATTGGGGAAACCGAGCAAAAGCTATGACAATGGATGAATGGGCACCGCACAACAATCAACCTACAGGTGACTACCATTGCACTATACACACACACAGACACTCCTACACACACACACACGGACGGACACACGGACACACATATACACAGATGCGCACACAGACACCCACACATACCCTTACAGACACACACATTCCCACACTCACACATGCATCCCCTCACAGACTTAAGACACTCTACACTCACTACACACACAAATACATTTTCTCACACTAACAACCCCCAACCCAGACAGGCAGACACATACACACACACACAGACAAAGACCCACACGCACACATATATTTTGTGGGGTGAATTTGTACTTGCAGGGTTACATTGTACTTTGCTCAAAAACTGCATGCATTCATGTGAAACTCTGAGCTCAAAAACTGCATGAATTTATGTAAAACTCCGTTATCTCACTTTTTAGATTAGAATCAATCTAAACAGCATGGCATAGGCAGAGAAATCAGGGGGCTAACACCTTCAACATATTGTCTAGCTATCACCAATGTTAACAGCTAACCTGAGAATGCAACTTTTTATGAAAAGGTTTTGTGATTTACACATGAAAGAAGTGAAATAATCATGGCATTCAAACAGATGAAACACTTAACAATCAATTTTTCAATGTATAATTTCAGTTACATCACACTGTAAATTTTTGCTATAAATTCTGTGTGTTAGGATTGAGCCCTCCACTATCACCTGATGAAGGAGCGATGCTCCGAAAGCTAGTCTGCTTCCAATTAAACCTGTTGGTCTATAACTTGGTTTTGTGTGATTTTTAACTAAATCCATGCATTGATGGAATCAGATTCCAGTGCTGATACTTAATCTCATCTTGGCTTCCCAAAAATCTTCTCCCTCATAGCAACCAGTGTTACAACAGTGGCAGCATACCTATATGCAAAGATCTTGATACAGTCTCAACCCAACAAGATTCAAATTACATCTACTGTGGTGGAACAGATCAAGCATAATGTAAATGAATCCGTTGAAGTTGAAGATATTCTTCAGGTAGGTCTGTTAGACTTTGGCCAGAGCCAATATGAATAATTACACCTACCAGAGATGTGCATCTCCAAGAGTTGTAAAAGCCCACCATTTGGGAAGACTGACGGTACTAAAGAAGAAGCTGAGAACAATTGCTCATTTTGCCATACCTAGATGAACTAATCATCTAATCACAGGTCATTTTCAAGTACAAACTAATTCTAATGCTGAAAGCATTGCAACAAGATATCATGCCCATGTTAACCCAGGGATGAATGCACGGGATAGCTAGCACATGGGTCTGTGTACTGGCCGGAATAGATCAGGATATTTAAAACTCATGAATGCTTATGAGGCATCTCAAATAAAATAATCCCAGCAGTAGAGGTTGCCTGTCCAACTGTATTATGTTCCGTCCTCTGTTTAGACAGAAGTAGCAACAGATGTATCCAGCGTGAATGGGGAAAATTATATCCCTGTGACAGGTGACTTCTCCAAATTTCCTATCGTAACAGCTATGATTTAGCAACACAACAAGAGTAACCATTCCTGACTTGTTAAACACTATATTCAATTTAATTGATATCTTGGATGGATGGTATCTTCACAATCATTCACTGGAGAATCATTTAAGATTATTTGTGTGGTGTGACCCATATCACATCATCAACCTACTACCAAATATCTAGCAGAGTGTCTGGTACATTGTATTAAATCAATGATTATTAAGTGTTGAGCAACATTGCAATTCAGTATTTTCATGCAACACCAATGGAGAAGTGAAGACCACCCCCAGCACAACTTATGCTGAGAAGGCAAGTGTGAATGATCTTGCTCAGCAACCACTTGTTTAACCATCCTGACAACCTGGACATTCTTCTTCAAAGACAGGGGAGAACAAAACAGAGATATGATAAGTAAGCAGATAGGGAACTTACACAACTTAGCACTGAGAGAATGTGAGTTGGTGAACAACAATTGTCCATTTGACACTGACCTGGCAGCAGTGGTCAATGAGATTTGGAGTTTTATTGTACACCTATAGTTTAACACAAACACCAGCTTCAATGGTTTTTGTTCCTCCAACTGAAAGCAAACCCTACTGGGTAAGAACCAAGCTCTTTGTTTTAAAAGAAACCCATTCATCAAATCACCAAATGAACAACTAGCAAAACAAAAACTGACCACCAGTTGCATTGTAACTTAAAAAAAACAAATGGGAGAAACTATAGGGACTGAATAAAAATGGTGCTGGAGGGAGAAATGGTGCAGCTCATAGCACGTACCTATCTCAAAAAACCTCAAGAGTACCAGTGGATAGTAAATGCTCCCTCTCCAAGAACACCTAGGCACATATATAGCCACAGAGGTGGGCAGGTAGTTAGGAATTAAAACACCACCATGCCTGGAACCGTAAAGGACTACTTTTGCCACATCCAGCAGCAGCACCATTTTGGGGTCTTCCCCTCTGTACTGGGTACCCAAATGTCAGGAGCATGCAACCGAAGTCGAACCAAAAGACCAATAAAAGATTTTTTTTCGAATAATAAAAAAGTTGGTGCAACCACCCATAACCAAGATATACTTGAAGCCACTGATTCCAGAGCACCATATAAAAACAGGTAGTTGGTCTGGGAGGCTTTGAATCACCTTCAACCTGTGATAGTGCAGGACTGCTGCATGAAACACTCTCTACTTCAGGTCCCTGCTGGAAAGAGGGAAGATTCCCACATTCAGCCCTCTCTCCTGGGGACCTCCCCACTACCCCCCTGGTAAAAAGAAATGCCTGAGCAGCAGAAAGAAGGAGAAGAAATGGATTGTTGCAGCAGGAAGCCTCTCCTGAGGGAAGTTCTGAAAGCTGGAGCCAATGTGGAATTTTGTCTGAGCAGGGGTATGTACAGAAAGGAGACCACCACCAACATCCTCCAACCAATACTGTTCAGGTTTCTCAAAGCATCAGCTGAAAACTGGATGTCTACCAGAACACTGCATTTTTTATTGTAAATAGCAAAGCTCATTTATATTTTCTAATCAACATATTGAGTGATGTTATTACACACCACTGCAGCAGGTGGGATTTAAACCCAGGACAGAGGTAGGGTCACTATCACTGCATCATAACAACATATAAGAACCAGCTCTTTTTTTTGTATCAAGAGTGTGGTGCTGGCAAAGCACAGCAGGTCAGGCAGCATCCAAGGAGCACGAGAATTGACGTTTTAGGCATAAGGCCTTCATCTGGAATGAGGTTCACCTTCAACCTGTGAAGGGCTAATGCCCGAAATGCTGATTCTCCTGCTCCTCGGATGCTGCCTGACTTGCTGTCCTTTGCCAGCACCAGACTATCAACTCTGATCTGCAGCATCTGCAATCCTCACTTTCTCCAAATTTTTTTGTGTGTGGCTAGGCAACTGTAATGTTGGGGCCACACTCATCCTCCAGTAGAAAAAAAGATATTTTTTTTTAGATTTCTTGGTTTCATTAATAACAGTTAGTGCATCCCAAAAGAGTGATGCTACCAACTCAATATGCCAGTTCAATTCAGTACATCATTTTCATTGTTTTCTCAGAGATATTGTCAAGTTACAACTGACCTCTCAAAACAGTTATGCTCTGGACAGATCTGGGGAGATATTTTCTAATCAATCTGTTGAGTGATGTTACTACACACCTATGGAGCAGGTGACACTTGAACCCAGATCTCCTGGCTCAATGTGGGTAAGAACCAAGCTCTTTTTTTTCCCTTCTCTTCACATCCTTCATGCACAACTGAATGGTTTATTTCCATCAGCAAAATGGCCATCTAACTTCTTACCTGCTATCCATCACCATTGAATCAACTGTGTTTACAATTAATAACCAATTTCCTTGCTGAGCCTGTTAAAGGCAGTGCAGTGAGACAAAAGGGGAGGGAAAGGTAGGGAGAGAGGGAGGGGACTAAATCTAACTGGAGTTGGAGGGGTAGAGAAGGCCCTCCATCCTCTGTGATGTCCAACTCTCTCTCAAAGTCATTGGGAGTATTGGTGGATTCCACTTGCTCAGGAACTAAGACCTATTTTGGCCAGGCCCTGGAGCAGATACGTGAGGAGGTACTCAACTTAATTGCATCAGTTCCTCAAAGATCAGGAACATGGGGCTGCAGTGCAGGCAAAACAACAGTGAGATTCTGGAACACAGGGCAAGAACCCAGCTCTTAACTACAATGTCCAACGTGCATCACCAGCTCTCAATCAACAAAGGAACTACTGTGCTTTGTCCTTAAAAGGACATGCATTTCTCACACTGATACTGACATGAATACTTGAATCCTAGCAAATGTTTCTCATATATGTAACCAGCTCAGATCATAAAATGGTGATTTGATCAGACTGACCATTGTATTATATTGTGAAGGAACAGAAAGCAAATCATAGTCTTAGACAGAGAGTGAGTGTGGGCGGCACGGTGGCACAGTGGTTAGCACTGCTGCCTCGCAGCGCCAGAGACCCGGGTTCAATTCCCGACTCAGGCGACTGACTGTGTGGAGTTTGCACGTTCTCCCCGTGTCTGCGTGGGTTTCCTCTGGGTGCTCCGGTTTCCTCCCACAGTCCAAAGATGTGCAGGTCAGGTGAATTGGCCATGCTAAATTGCCCGTAGTGTTAGGTATAGGGGTAAATGTAGGGGTATGGGTGGGTTGCGCTTCGGCGGGTCGGTGTGGACTTGTTGGGCCGAAGGGCCTGTTTCCACACTGTAATGTAATGCAATGTAATCTAATCTAATCATAAAAGATATCTCTGTTGATGGTATCTGTGGAGTATTGTTCAGTAACAGCAATCACCAAGTTGTCAAACGATACCAACAGAGAAAAACACCCATCTCTGCTGATGGTCACATGATCACCACATTAGGTCAAAACTTCCAAATCATATTTTGGAGGTTGAAATGTTAATTTTGTGAACTCTGTGTTTGCTGTTTGTATAATTGCTGAATTGACAACATGTGTCAATCGTACAGACATGCTTATTTTTGTTTTTATTTTAATCTTTTTTAGAAGGGGATATGTGTCAGTCACATTCAATACATCAGTAAACCTATAAGAGATATAGTCATTGTATAACCTCTGCATCATTTCATGCGACCTGAGTGTACAACAGTCTCAGAAGCCATCTAAACTTACGCCACTTGAAGCATGACATACTCAAGCAAGCATGCTACTCTTTGTAATTGAATAGCTTAATGTTAGCCTAACCATTGAAATGCCTGTGCATGTAATACTTGTATACATTAATGAGTTGTAATAACCATTCTGTTGGATTCTTTATTACCATAATACTCTAATTTTCACATTACAAGGGATTAGCATAAACATTGCTGCATCGGGTCAAATACCCTGCTGGAGACAACGTGTATATTACTAATTAGATCACAATAAGTTGCTGATGTCAATAATAACAGTTGTATAACTCCTCTATTTTCTCAATCAAGTTAGAGGAAATCCAAGATTTGTAAATATCAAATCTTTTACATCTGGCTGGACAGTAAAGATAGGCATAGTTTTGAGATGTCTTGTCAA
This sequence comes from Chiloscyllium plagiosum, assembly GCF_004010195.1. Lineage (NCBI taxonomy): Eukaryota > Metazoa > Chordata > Chondrichthyes > Orectolobiformes > Hemiscylliidae > Chiloscyllium > Chiloscyllium plagiosum. The sequence continues at coordinate 51,057,298 of NC_057718.1, forward strand.
GTTGAGACAAAGCTAGACAGCTGGTGGTCTTGACCTTCAGACTTGTTCTTCAGGCATGAAGTTATTCTCAAATGGGCTAGGTAACACAAAGACACAAACGTGTCCATTACTCCTAATTGTTATGAGGACATGCTAATAATAGAGCACAGATGGTAAGAAAGAAATTGTTTATTATAATAATGGTAATTCAAACTTACCATCTGTGTCTAAAGCAGTATCAACCAAAAGTCTAAGATCATCAGGGTCAGTTTCAAGTGAGCACGTTTTGCAAAACAGTTCAAACTATTAGCATTTGTACTACTGTATTAAGGAAGTATCACAGTGATATTTTGGCCAAGTAAAGAAGGGTCAGTTTGCTGACATCGATGTACTGCACACATGTGCACAATATTAAGACAATATTGGATCTAAAAAGAAAATATTTATTTTATTATAATTTTATTTATGTGACCACAGCAAAATAATATCACAAAGTGTGAGTATTTACAGAAATTTATTGTTTTCTTTAAACTAAAGCACTGCTAATAGGAAGGATGTTGGAAACTTGAAAGGGTTCAGAAAAGATTTACAAGGATGTTGTCAGGATTGGACGGATTTAATTACAGGGAGAGGCTAAATAGGCTGTAGCTGTTTTCCCTAGAGCTTTAGATTAGATTACATTAGATTAGATTACATTACAGTGTAGAAACAGGCCCTTCGGCCCAACAAGTCCACACCGACCCGCCGAAGCGAAACCCACCCATACCCCTACATTTACCCTTTACCTAACACTACGGGCAATTTAGCATGGCCAATTCACCTGACCCTGCACATCTTTTGGACTGTGGGAGGAAACCGGAGCACCCGGAGGAAACCCACGCAGACACGGGGAGAACGTGCAAACTCCACACAGTCAGTCGCCTGAGGCGGGAATTGAACCCGGGTCTACAGGCGCTGTGAGGCAGCAGTGCTAACCACTGTGCCACCGTGCCGCCCACAACCACTGTGCCACCGTGCCGCCCACAAACCACTGTGCCACCGTGCCGCCCACAACCACTGTGCCACCGTGCCGCCCACAACCACTGTGCCACCGTGCCGCAGCTTTGGAGGCTGACATTATAGGGGTTTATAAAATCATGAGGGACATGGATAAGGTAAGTTGACAAGATCTTTTCCCTGGGTTGGGGGAGTCCAGAACGAGACGGCATGGGTTTAGGGGAGAAGGAAAAAGTTTTAAAAGGAACCTTTGCGTGTATGGAATGAGCTGCCAGAGGAAGTGGTGGAGGCTGGTACAATTAAAAGGCATTTGGATGAGTATATGAATAGGAAGGGTTTAGAGGTTTGGATCAAGTGCTGGCAAACAGGACCAAATTAATTTAGGATATCTGGTGGCTTTGGATGGATTGGACCAAAGGGTCTGTTTCCGTGCTGTACATCTCTCTAATTCTGTGACTGTATGACCATTTCCAGCTGTGTGTGTGTGTGCACACATGCACACATCAATGGCTAGTTTTTGAAATTTGAAATAGAAGTTTTCCTTTGTTTTACAGCAGATTTCAGTGACCTGATACACTGTTCCATCAAAATATTATTAACTGGCACTGGTAAATATTTTTAACTATATGAGGTATTATTGATCATGCACATATTCAAGTATGGCACTGAGGTATATAATGCTTTTGTTAACATCTCTATGACGTAATGTTTATTGACGTGCAATGTAAGTATTAATTATTGACAATTACCTTCCATATTTTTTTCTCTTTCTGGAGATGTCATGGAAAAATGAATAGAAGTCAACATATAGCTCCAGAAAAAAAATCCTAAATCTCTTACAGATATTTTTAATTTCCAAATTTTTCAATACTTCAGCTTTGAACTCCTTCTCAATATCTCACCTAGAATTAAAAACACATATGGAAGTACATGAGCCATACTTCAGTTCTTCAACTCTCAATACAGCTCCTGATTTCCAGATTGCCATCATACAATCCATTTCACATATCAATTCACAGCAGCTGATTCACACCATGCAACTTGTTTCTGCAATAATATCAAGAATTCTGAAAAAAAATCAGGTGCTAGCTAGTGCTGTTAGAAAATATGCCTTATATTTCTTCAAAGTGAATAAATATGTACAATTTATATCTCAGAACAAGGGGCTATTCACCAGCCATGATTACATTTGGGGTGCAGTGAACTATGAGCAGATTCTCCTACTAATCAAAGATGATCTACACCTGATGAAGGAGCAGTGCTCCAACAGCTAACATTTTCAAATAAACCCACTGGACTGTAACCTGATGTTGTGTGATTTTTGATCTTGTCCACCCCAGTCCAACACCGGCACCTCCACATCATGCATTATGTTTGACAGATAGAGGACAAGATTATTGGATTATTTTATGTCACCTTACATGAATATAAACCTTTTATGTAGTAGACCAAGTTGTTTCACAGGTAAGTAGACAAAAAAGAGAGACAAAGCCAAAAAGGAGAAAAAAAGATACATTGGTTTTAAGGACTTCCTGGAAGAATGTAAGACAAAATGAACAAGCAGGGAGGTTAGAAAGGTAATTCCAGAGTTTTGAACATAATCACCAGTGGTGCACTGAGAGATGGTAAAATGGGCAAGTTAGAGATACAATGAACTCTGCAGACATAACAATGCAACTTTACAGTTTTTAATAAATTTACAAAGTAATACTATAGGCATTATACAAGGCCAACACAGAAGGGCCAAGACAACTTGCATTTGTAAGGCATCATTACCGTAGAAAAACATCCCAAGGTGTTAGGCAGAGGCTTAATAAGAATATAAATCAGTTTGAAGAAGAAACCTATATGGGCACAGTTAAAGGCAAAATCCAATATTTCATCTAAACATCTCATTATGTTGATTGTGGCTCACCTTCGTGTTAAGGCGAAACATTTTAGTCCGAGCTGCCCAATGGGAAACTAAAAGAATTAGATTGGCCTTTATTTCTATACTGAATTAGCTCTTCAGTTACGTTAATGGAAAGTGAATTCAGATGCAGTATAAACCATGCACCCAATCTGATTGTCTCAGTTTCTCTTTGGTCAGGATAAGTTAAAGCTAACTTGTAACTTTGCCATGCACTGATCTGTAACGGATTACCTTTTGCCAATTTCAAAATGATTATAGCCAGTACATGGACTGAATTATGATTTTGGTGTTTTCAGGAAACCTCATGAGGACTGTTCCAGCCAATCATTCTATACCATTAGACGAAAGAATAAGTGAAATAGGCTTTTACTTATTTTTTAAAAAATGTATATTACAGCTACATTTTGGATTTGGTCCACTTTCAAGGCCAGGGATCACATTGTTTGATTACCCTGCACACAGCTGGATTGTTGCAAACATTACACTGCCTTTCATCAATACAATTGTTAACTGGTTGGATGCTCTGCATTGAACCCAGGCATATATGTAGCTAAGTGGCATTCAGAAACACTCCTGAAAGCAGCCTCTTAAAGGAGAGGTGTACTCAGGCTGTAGCAACTTGTGGAAGGTAAGAAATTGCAATTGGAGTTAAAAGGTAGAGACTCCTAGGCGTTCTGATATGACACTTGACTGAGAATCACTAACCCCAGTGGGGTTGTGGAACACAAGTTTTGGTATTGAGAATTCCAATGCAATGTGATGACTGTGGAGCTCAGACTGAATGTTAACAAAGTCACAACTTTTTAACCTGTTTTCTGATAGTGGGTATGCCTTAATTGTCTATTCCAAGGCCTGACTGCTGCCACAATACCAGTCTGTAAAAGGGTGGTTCTTCTCTTTTTCTGAGTGCAAATAACCCCCTCTCAGTCTACCAGTCAACCACTCACAGAACCACGTACCACCCCAACCTACTCAACAACTCTGACCTCCCTAAAACAACCCTGTTCTACTCCTTTCTATCTCAAATTTTCACACTGAGATCACATGAAGTGACCTAATATTTGTACTGCGAGTAAGCAGAAAGAGAGGAATATCTCAGATGAACTGTTAATGGCAACATCATATTCTAATCGTTCATGACATGCTTATTTGGATTTTGTACAGATCATTAAACACAGACATGGATTTTAAATCCTTTGCAGCCTTTTAATTCAGACTTGTGAAGGCATATAGTAAAACAAAATATCAGCATTTGCTTTTCTGGGTTTCTCCTTGAACAAGCTTTTAACATCCTGATTAGACAATATGCTAAACAAAGAAAGATGCTTTAAGATGACCAAGGCAATCAGTGCTTGTGTAGTGCAGTGATAGTGTCCCTATCCTTGGTCACAGGGGCCTGGGTTCAAGTCCCACCTTCTCTGGAGATGTGCCATAACATGTGTGACCAGGTTTACTAGAATATGCTTCCTAGAGAGCAATTACAAACAGAGATAGGTTAATGCCACCTGATTTTTTGAAGACCCTTTGGAGGGCCGATATGATTAATATTTTGTGAAGATTTTGACAGGAGCTCTCAGAACTTAGATTAGATTCCCTACAGTGTGGAAACAGGCCCTTCGGCCCAATCAGTCCATACCAACCCGCCAAAGAGTAACCCCACCCAGACCCATTTCCCTCTGTCTAATGCACACAACACTATGGGCAATTTAGCATGGCAAATTCATCTAACCTGCACATCTTTGGACTGTCGGAGGAAACCGGAGCACCCGGAGGAAACCCACGCAGACACGGGGAGAATGTGCAAACTCCACACAGACAGGCACCCAAACCTGGGACCCTAGAGCTGTGAGGCAGCAGTGCTATCCACTGAACCACTGTGCCGCCCATGATTGTGAAATATAACTCTCTATCTACTGGAGGTATTCAGTTTCTGGTTTTTACCTCAATCACAGGTGTATAAAATACATCTATCCAGCGGACAGGCTCTTGCTGGAAAACTATTGGCCAGGGAAGCAGACTTTGCCCTGGTTCTTCTGCTCACCTCAGGTACAGATTACATGACAAATCACAGAGCGTAGCTGTAACGTTGAGCTACATCAGTCAAAGGAAGGATTCCAAGTGAAAGTGATCCTGACAGGAGATACAGTAACCAGATTTTTCATTGATTCATGAAGCTTCAGCAGCCGCAGGAATAGAAAGGAGATGTGGAAAGGCAGCACCCTTTCACTATCTCCCTACTAGTGGCACATCCACTCCCTATCTGCATCCCACCCCTTGTCACTTTTCCCTTCCACTCTGCCATGTAGAGTCCCTGATTCTTTACCTTTAGGTTGTTTTCTAGGATCTGAAGGACTAAAGTGAAGTATTGTTTCCCACTGGAGGGTGAAACAGGGCACCCTCTCAAATCAACTACTTGTGAATGCAGTGGCCAAAGAGGTCAGGCATCAAGGCCTGGTTACAGGTCCCCTAATGATTCAATGATCGCATGAGGGAAGAAAAGCTGAGTAAAGTAACACTTTGGGTGCCTAGACTCTCACTGGGCATTGCCTAATGTTCTCCTGCATGATACTCCACAGATGAACACACCTTACACCTCTGCCCATTTCTCTCTCTCCAGGCACCTCCTCAAATTCCTAATCGAACAATCAAACACAATCTCACTACATGACACATCGAGGCTTTACAATCATATGCCATAACTGGTGTCCTCCCCTCTTGTCCATTCATTTCATTTTACACATCAATTTGTCATCCCTTTCCCAGCTTCCAGAAGAGGGTGCATGCAAACAAAGGTAGAGGGCCTCAGGGTCAGATTCATCCTTCCAATGACAGCCACCTTAATGAATACTGACAATGGATAGACACTGGAAGTGACGTTCCTCCATGAAGGAGACTCCATTCCAAGAATGTAGGCAAGTACTTGTCATGAAAACCTAATTCTCCTGAAACACCAGCGCTCACACATCAAGATCTTTTGCCTGTAGGCCCTGCATTGGTGTCTTACCTCTCTGGCTATTTCCTCTGTGTCATATGAAGTGACGTGGCTGAGGAAAAGAGAGCTCATGCTGCTCCAGCTATACCTGGTACTGTTGGTGTTGTTATTATTGATCCTGTTGTTCCTCATTAGAGGATCAGGGTGAGCTGCTCAAGCTGGTCCCATGCTGCAGTGAGTCTGACAGCAGGCAAGGTCAGAATAAGAAGCTGCAATGACTTCCAAAAGTGTCTTTATTGCTAAAACAGGAAATCTTGTTGCAGTTAACTGTCTATATAAATACCAAAATGAGTTACACAAGACCATAAGACATAGGAGCAGAAGTAGGCCATTCAGCCCATTGAGTCTGCTCCGCTATTCATTGAGATCAAGGCTGATCTGATAATCCTCAGCTACACTTGCCTGCCTTGTCCCCACAACCCTCAATTCCCTTGCTGATTCTAAATCTGTCTATCTCAGCCTTGAATATATTTAATGACCCAGCCTCTGCAGTTTTTTGTGGGAAAAATTGACTGAGTCATTACCCTCTGAGATAAAGTCCTCCTTATTTCTGTCCTAACTGGGTGACCTCTTACTCTTAATAATGCCATGTGATCTGAGACTCCCTCACAAAGTAAACAATCTTTCTGCATCTACCCTGTCAACACCTAACAACTCCAGAGGTTTTGCCCGCTTGCCTCTAAACAGATTAGACCTGAAAGTGGGTCGGGCCATGTCGAGTTTCTAAACTTGTTAAACTTGCATCTGCAGTCATTGTTTTTACCTGTTTTTACCGAGTTTCTAAACTGTCAGTATTTTTCAGGTCATGACTACCTCCCCCCTCAAAACCTTTCCTCCATAAGCTACACCCAAACCCAACACAGTACTTCCAACATGATTAATGCATTGCAATGTCAAAGTTCCAAACAAACATCTGTGCCAATAAACAGTTTAGCTTTTCAGCAAGTTTAGGAGTTAGAATAGCAAGGATTACAGATGACCTGAAGCAATTGTTCAAGTGCTCCATTTTACTTGGAAATCAACTTATTTCAGGAGATGATGTTAATTTGATAACAAATATTAGGTAGGACTTGTACAATAACCAGGATGAGAAAACTGATGAAAGTAAAGATATATTTGTGATTGATGAGGTGAAGAAAGTGGGAATAAAGATGTAGGCAAGGAGATTTGTTTTTTAAACTAACTCACAGGTCACAATAATTAAATGCTACCATTTACCAGAAGTGCACAGAGCAGTCTAACAATAGAGTGAACCTCTCAAGGATGAATCCAGCAAGTTTTTACACAAATATTAAGAAATATTATTGATACATTCTATCACAATGACACAAACAACTTCCTAGTACTGTGATATCATTCTGAAAGCATACCTATGTAAGTGTATCTATATGTCAGTAATGTCAAGGTACAACTGCTCCATTCTTTCTTCCTTTATTTTATAGGTTCTTTATGCAATACCATTTCCGGCCCAAGAGGGCAGGTTAAGAAGCCTCCTGTCTGGTCTCTTCCATTCTGTCGGACCCACATTGCCCTCTGATCTCTACATCTCAGATCTAAACTTATCATCCTTGTATTTAAATCCCTCTATGGCCTCATTCCTTCATTTTTCTGTAACTTCATCTATTGCTGCAACTTTGCACCTCTACTGTCCAATTCCCTCAATCCAACCGTTTATGCGTCATCCATTCTTTTTGTCAGAAGTTGGTGACCATGCCCTCCACCACCAAGTTTCCACTTTATGACAATCCATATCTCAAGCCCTCAAATCCACTCAACAACTGAATTCGAGATTTTTAAAGAGGTCTCTGGAAAAGGCCAGTAAATTATTTTTATTCATCTGTATGCAGTGTCAGAAGAAACGACAGTGGTGAGTCCTATTCCACACTAAAACTGCACACCAGTGCAGGCAGTTCCTGTCTTCTCTACCCATCTAACACCACCCCTTTTCAGACTAACCAAAGATCTGAAATCACATCCCTGCAAGTCAATGTTAATCAGGTTTTTAACCTTCACACTGCCCCACATGGGCAACTAAAGTCCCTGCAAGTGGGTCATGGCCTGTTGATGCAGGAGAGCTAATTTCACATGGAAATTGTGCTCTCCTTTTTAATTGATGTTCCATTTTTATCACTGAGCTGACATCCAAAATGAGATGCAAAGCATTGTCCGAGAGATCTTTTAGGTAGAGCATACTAAAAATTATCACAATGTATTAAACCAGTTGTTAAATATGTGCTTGAAATCATTACTGGTACCATTTGTGGATAAGTAATTAATACATTCATCTCTTATTTTAACCAAAGCACTATTTAATTTCTTCTCTAAAATAAGAGACAGTATAATGTTGGACAGTATAATTCTTTAATATTACCACGAATTTGGAGGGTGTCATCAACAATGTTTTCAAGCAGCACCTGCACAGTGACACCTAGTTTGGATTCCACCAGGGTCACTCAGCTCCTGTCCTCATTACAGCCTTGGTTCAAACATGGACAAAAGAGCTGAATCCCAGAGGTCAGGTGACAGTGATAGCCTTTGCTATCAAGGCAACATTTGACTCAGTGTGGCATTAAGGAACTCTGGCAAAACTGGAAGCAATAGGTATCAGGGGCAAGCTCTCCACTGGTTAGAGTCATTCCTGACACAAAGGAAGATAGTTATGGTTGTTGAAATCAGTCATCTCACACCAGGATATCTCTGCAAGAGTTCCTCAGAGTAGTGTCCTCGGCTCACCCATCTTCAGCTACTTCAATTACCTTCCCTCCATCATAAGATCAGAAGTAGGTGTGTTTACCAATATTCAGCACCATTCACAACTCTTTATATACTGAAGCAGTCCATGTTCAAATGAAACAAAATCTGGACAATATCCAGGCTTGGGCTGAAAAGTGGCAAATATCATTCACAGCCCACAAATGCTAGGCTATAACCATCACCAAGAAGAGACAATCTAACCACAATCTAACCAACATTCAATGGTGTTACTATCATTGAATCCTCCACTATCAACATCCTGAGGATTACCACTGACCAGAAACACAACTAGACTCGTCACATAAACACAGTGGCTACATGAGCAGGTCAGAAGCTAGGAATGCTGTGGCAGGTAACTGACCTCTTGAATTCACACAGCCTGTCCACCACCTTCAAGGCATAAATCAGGAGTGCAGATGGGTTCAACTCCAATAACACTCAAACCTCTTGACACCATCCAGGACAAATCAGCCTGCTTGATCTGCACCCACAACCATTAGCATCCACTCCCTCCACCATCAAAGCTTAGTAGCAACAGTGTGTACTATTTACACACTATTTCTGTGCTGCAGAAATTCACTAAATATCCTTAGACAGAACCTTCCAAACCCACAATCACTTTCACCTCGAAGGACAAGAATAGTAGATACAACCACCTGCAAATTCCCCTCCAAGCCACATACCATCCTCACTTGGAAATATATCACCATTCCTTCTCTGTTGCTGTATCAAAATCCTGGAATTCCCTCCCAAAGGGCATTGTGGGTCTACCTACAGCACATGGACTGTAGCCATTCAAGAGGTAACTCACCATTACCTTCTGAAAGGCATCGAATGATGGGCAATAAATGCTGGCCAGCCAGTGATGCTCACACACCACAAGGGAATTAAAAAAACCTCTCAATTTAACTGTGATTTGGCTTATTTTCAGTTAATGATTTCTTCAGTGAAAGGCTGCTGAATCATGTTAATATGAAAACCCTTAATATTCCAATGATATTGACTCTGTTCTACCCGAACTATCTTCTACCATTGATGTGGTTTCAGTCATTGTTTGGCTAGACCCCTTTCAAAGTTGAGTGGGTGACCAGCTGATTTATTTGTGAATTTCAAGGTCAAAGTCAATTTGTGTTAAAGAGAGGCTATTCTGTGGTGAAGGACAGAAACATTCAACAAGGATAATCCACACAAAGCCTTCTAATTTATAAAGAGTGTGTCATGAACAATATGTCTTTCACACTCAATTGTCAATGCACTAACTGCACAAATAAAGGTTAATTTTGTGGCTATTTACCTCCCTGGCAGGTGAATAGCCAAAAGGTAAAACATACAAGAAGAGAAAATTGACATTTTGTCTTACTCCCCGAAGGTAATTAAGCCAAGAAAAATGACATCAGTCCAACACTACATTCTACATTATTCATCCCTGACTGGCTGCAATCCACGGATGACATTTCCTCAATCTTAGCAGAACAGGAATCATAGTATTCCATAGAGTATTTGATCACTCTGTGCCTGTACTTATCCTTATTACCTTCGACCCTGTACTTATTCAGAAATCCAGTAAGCACTATTTTTAAAGGAGCTAATTCATGTGTCATTAAATGCTTTTGAGGAGACTTTCCTCCACATTTGCAGGGATCTGCAAGCTGTATTATTCAGTCTAACTTGAAGCCTACAAAATGCGTACAGGCCATTCTGCTATAACACATGTTCTCTTAACACAATTGTTGAATTGGGGAAACCATTTCTAAAGTGCAAACTTTCAAAACGTGTGTTGACTAAAATGTGATTACATTGCCAACACTTTAAGTGCTGTTTCTACAGCACAATTTTTGTATAATATGGGGTTGCACAAGAATGCAGCCATCGCATTATAGAAAAACTACCCATATACAGAGATTGTCCTTAGAATGCTTACACAGTGAAACTACAGAAACCACTCAGCTAAAATTTAAAAATAAAGACAAAAGAAAAAGATGTTGAACTATTTGCTATCCAGTGAGGATATCTCATTACTTATGACACAAAACCAAATTACTGGCTATATTTGATGGTGATGATGCTTGCTAAGTCAGTGGTCGAGCTGCACAGAGATCAGTCAGGGTCTAGTTAGTTATTAGTTATGGTTTTCACTCCAAGGCAGTCGGGGTCACTATCAGTCCTGGGGACAATTCAATGTATGTCAAGAGGCATTATCAGGGGCCGGAGATGGTAGAGAAGATGGAAAAGCTAGTTGTGGGGATTGGAGGCAGTGTGCTGAGATGCTAAATGGATAATATTTGTGAAGTCCGGAACTCTACATATAGGAACATAGGAAAAGAAATTGGCTTTTCCACCATTCAATGAGTTCCATGTGATCTGTGGCCTAACTCCATATACCTGCCTTTGGTCCATATCCCTTAATATCTTTGCTTAATAAAGACATGATCTGTCTCAGATATAAAATTAACAACTGATCCAGTGCGGAAGAGATTTCCAAACATTTACCACCCTTTCTGTGTAGTAGTACTTCCTAACATGTAAAGATGGGAGCGATAATGCATTGGGAGACATGGGTTGCTGTGGGAGCCGGAGTGATTAATAATTGCAACCACCCTGGCTTTGAAGGGGATTGGTGCAACATGATGGCTGGCAATGAGTAAGTGTTGGGCCAGGTCACCGGGGTAATGTTGGGAGACATTAATGAATAAAGTTGAGTGGGAAGATAGAGAAGATAGTGACCAGTACTGATCAGATCAATATGAATCACAAAGGTAAAATCGGCATGAAGATCCAGGGGAGTCATAGAGACTTAAGATCATATAGCACAGAAACAGGTACTTTGGTCCAACTCATCCATGCTGGCCAGACATCCCAATCTGACCTAGTCCAATTTGCCATCATTTGGCCCATATCCCTCTAAACTCTTCCTGTTCATATACCCATTCAGATGCCTTTTAAATGTTGTATTGTATCCACCTCCAGCAGTTCCTCTAGCAGTTAGTTCCATTCACGTACCAACCTCTGTGTGAAAAAGTTACTCCTCAGGTCCTTTTTAAATCTTTTCCCGTTGCATCTTAAACCGATCCCTTTTGTTTTAGATTCCTTTAACCTAAGAAAAAGATCTTGGCTATTCATCCTATCCATGCCCCTCATGATTTTATAAACCTCTATAAAGTTACCCTTCAGTTTCCGCCGCTCCAGGGAGAAAAAGCCCCTAGTCTATTCAGCCTCTCCCTATAACTCGAACCCTTCAGTCCTGGCAACATCCTTATAAATCTTTTCTGCACCCTCTCAAGGTTAACAACACCTTTTCTGTGGAAAGGTGACCAGAACTGGAAGCAGTATTCTAAAAGTAACCTCACCAATGTCCTGTACAGTTGCAATTTGATGTCCCAACACCTATACTCAATGTTCTGACCAATGAAGGTGAGCATATAAAACACCTTCTTCACTACTCCATCTACCTGTGACTCCACTTTCAATGAACTATATAGCTGAACCCCTAGGTCTCTGTTCTGTAACATTCCTCAGGACCCTACCATTAGCTGTATAAATCCTGCCCTGGTTTGCCTTACCAAAATGCAACACCACACATTTATCTAAATTAAACTCCATCTGCCACTCCTCTGCTCATTGGCCCATCTGATTAAAATCCCATTGTACTCTGAGATATTCTTCCAAACTTGGCTTGCGTTGCCTGTCATATTCATAAATGTTCATTGGAAGTGAAGTATAACTCAAGCCATGCCTGGAAAGCGTAGTGTCAATGCATTTATCTATCTTAACATGATGGCTATTACTTTTGAGTGATTTGAGGCCCTTCAAGGACTAACTGCATTAGTTAGACAATTCAAATTGAAGACATTTCTAATCATAGCAGCTTGCACGTTGTACAAATGCTGTGTCCAACTGTGTGGGATACAAATCTTGGTCACAGACAATCTTGACCATATCCTTGGTTGTTACAGATTGATCATAGTTATCTTTATGAAGCTAAAGTAATTATAGGTGATTTTAAAACTCACCTGCATGTCACAATTTAAAAGACAATTCAAGATCTCATATGGCTGCATAAGAGGTCAGAGGTGATTTCCTTTCATGTCATCAACTGTAACCATTCGCCAATATGATCTTCTCTGCAATGCTGCCTGTTTTGCATGATGTGGGCATTGGAATTGGGATGAGGATGGAGTTACAAAATTTTAGGAATCCCACAGCACTTTGATCTCCTGATTAATTTGTGTGGCATTGCTTGAGCTGCACACATTGGAATGATGTCCCCCATGTCAAAGGTTGATGTAGAAACAATCCAATACTTTCCTTGTTTGAGTGTTCCATGTCCTGCTGTCTGGAAGACTATCCTTAACCATCATTTGTGTGAGATATGAATGGTTACCACTCACATTACTGAAGACCTGTTCTATTTCTGATATTCTCTACACTGGATCATTAGAAGCATGATTGATGGAATCTCCCCCCCTCCACCACAGAGGTTATCATTGCCAGGCCCATAATGCTATGAAAGCACTGAAAAATGGATGAGGAACAAATGCACCAGCAAGTCCAAGACTGCCACAACGTGGGACAGTTACCATTGGCCTGCAAATGAAGAAGTCACAACTGAAGGTCCCGTCAGTTCATCCAGGAGCTTCAGGAGGCCCAGAGTAAATCATCCTCAATGCCATTTCCTCCAGTTAAGCGAGTCACATTGCTGCCGCAAACTGATGGTGCCCTGGAACACTGTCACTGAACATAGATTGCTGAAGATGGGCGTGGACAGCCATCCTATCACAGTAGCCACCAAGGTGACAGCTGCATTAAATCTTTATTCAATTGGCTGCTTTCAAACAACAATGGGATTCTGTGTGTGGTCTCATAGCTGTCAACCCATAAATGAGTCAAGACTGTTACCAATGTCATTTGTGCCAGATTATATCACTTCATTTTGTTTCCCCGTAATAAGGTCAGTGCTACAACTCATGCAGCAGGTTTTACCAACATTGCTGGCATTCCCCGCCAGGTGCAGTGCACCAGAAACTGTTAACATATTGTTTTAACATGCCACACCATAATCCAACAGATTTCATTGAGAGAAATAGGCTACATTCCAACAATGTCATCTGTAATCATCAGTTCCCCAGCTTGGAGGTTTGCGCCAGGTTCCTTGGGAACTGCCATAATGCCTATATTCTTGAAGACTCCAAGTTTCCTGGTTTGCTTCAAGGGCCGGGTACTTTACAGAATAGCCCCTGAGGGGTTAAGTTCTAACTTCTGTGAGCCTAGCTGATGACTCTGTTATGAAATCCCATGACTGAAGTGGAATGTAGATGCAATGAAGTCCATTCTTCCCTGAGACAGGGTTCTAAGAAGGTGGAATCATGTTAAGGATTAGCAACCTGCATAGCCTGATTCTGAAAGCTGCAGTTACAATGACAGTCTATCAGACAGGTGATGATTTAACATAGTACCATATTTACAAATGTATTTGTGTAGGTTCACACAAGTGAACTTCTGTTTGCAATGAAGTGTTACCCATGCCACCCATACATTCTCAGAAGGTTTCTTTTTCACTGTCTCTCGCTACATGGTTAAATATCAACAGCACCAGATTTGTAGTCCAACAGGTTTATTTGGAAGTACTAGCTTTCAGACACTGCTCCTTCAGCAGATAGCTAACTGATGAAGGAGCAGCGCTCTGAAACTAGTACTTCCAAATAAACTTGTTGGACTATAATTTGGTATTGTGTGATTTTTAACTTTGTCCATCTCAGTTCAACACCAGACCTCCTCATCATAGCTCCCACTACATGCACTGTGAAGAAGAGCTCCTGGCTGGCAGTACTTGACCTGGTTTATAGCTGGGCTTGAACTTTGATGCCAGAGTCAGAAATCCCTGGTGCTCTCAGCTGTGGTGAGTACTTTTGTCATTGCTAAGTGCATGATAGCATCCGTGGGGCACCAGAGAGATTCAATATTTAGATAATAAGGTGAGCTGAGGAAAATGAGATAGCTCATGGACAGAAACCTCTATGAAACTCACCAAAACTGCCACTTAGCCATTTTTTGGCAAAATTCAACACTATATTTCATGTGAGCTTTCTCTCATACTATAATTTCTCCTTCTATTAAGATTTATTTATATTCAGTTTAATCTTCAGAATTATTTGTTTTGCTTTGAGTTTGATACTATCTTTAATCTTTTTAGACAACAACTGGACAGGCTGAAACAAAGTAGCAAAATGCCACCAAAATTTACTGCTAATTTAGTTTTGGTTTTAATGTTGATTGTGCGTAAATTTAATTGGAAAGCAAAACATACTACCTTGAAATACTTACTTTTTCATATCCATTATATGACCACAGGTCCGACAATTATGAAATATTGTTGCATGGAAGGCTGAACACTTCAATTCACTCATTACATAATTCAATTGTGCATCCTACTTCGTCTTTGTACTCTCTTTTCTAAACAGAGAGAGGGCAAACACCTGCCCTATACTCTAAACGGTTCTTTAGCTTTGCATCTCGAACAGTTCTGTATTCGAGTTGGTATAGTGATGAAGAAGTAAATTTCATTCAGTTATTAAGTGGAATAAATGTTAATAGGATCCTCATTAGCAGTGTGATGCTTCCAACCGAGACAGCCCCATCAGTTTTACCCTTCGAATATACTTAGGGAGGCTATCAATGTCAAGACCATGTGACATGCAGTTACACTTATGAAATACCTTCCACCCCTTTAATAATCCTTGCTATATGTCAAAAAAATTAAATTACTGAGATGATAATATTTTTAACTATATTAAGAACATTTGTATGGAAAACGACAAATAATAAAATATATTTCACTTATGAAAATCACCTCAGCCACTGACTTATGATTTTGCCACTTCTCAAATACTAAATACCAAATTTTTCACAGATGTGCACTGAACCTAGATTTGTCCAACGGTCCAATGAGGCTCAACAACATAATTAGTTTGCTTTGCCAATTAAAATCATACAACAACAGAACAAAGTTCAACTTTAAACCAGATGTTTTTGACAAAATACAGGTAGTTCTTCTATTATGCAATGGTTGTGTTCTTGAGCAACCTCCATTATAGAAAAATCACCTTTATAAATGGCGTTTAACTTGTTGGTGATATAATCGTGTTACAGCCAACACATATTTTAAAAGTTTGTGCTTTAGAAACAGTGTCCCTAATTTGTCAAATGCGTTACAGAAAATTCACATTAACGAAACACACATAATAGCAGAATTGCCTGTATTTGAAATCCTGGAAAATCAATCAAGTTCACGGCAACATGAACATATACATGTTTCTTAGTTTTTGTCGAATAGATTGGCAAGCTTGGGAAAAAAAACTTGGGTAAATCCTATTTATCAAAAAAAAACAAATATGGCAAATATGGCAAGCTACCTTAGATCTGAATGTGAATATGCACCAGGCAATATCTGCCTTGTTCTCTGAAAACTATAAATAAACCAGGTGTACAAAATTATGTTTGCATATGAAATTCCTTTCCTCAGGAACAATGTTAATAGAAGTCTGTATTGAATTATTTCTCCCTTTAATTGTCAGGTTTTGTCAGGTAATAGTCATTAACAAATGGCGGAATAAGCAATGCTACAATTAAACAGTAAACCTAATCCATCTGTCCACTTTGAAAGACACTTGGTGTTAGCATTTCAGTGATTAATAACCAAAAATTTGTGAACTTCCAAGAGTTTTCTTATCAATAATACTCGCAAACAACACGCATGTTAAAAGACAATTCTACTTTACATTCAATCTTTTGAGTATGAAAGTTTACATTCCTGGAAACATCTGATAGTTCTTTCAGCAGCTCCCTGTCCTAAGATGGTTGGGAAGAAAACGGTAGCAAAAATTGGACCAGGTCAATACAGAAATTGGCAAGAGTAATTGGCTCAGCAGCAGAGGTGAGAGTATCAGTAAATTCAAAAGATGTTTCTTGCAAAGTACCATGTTATATTATGTATCTTTTGATCAGTGG
Source organism: Chiloscyllium plagiosum (assembly GCF_004010195.1). Classification (NCBI taxonomy): domain Eukaryota; kingdom Metazoa; phylum Chordata; class Chondrichthyes; order Orectolobiformes; family Hemiscylliidae; genus Chiloscyllium; species Chiloscyllium plagiosum. The sequence goes on from NC_057718.1 coordinate 51,073,935, forward strand.
CATGAAATAGGGAACTGGAACAAGGGTGTGGAGATCAGACTGGCTGAAAACAAATTACAGTGCTTCACTGATATCATATTGGGGATTTGTGAGGTCAGTCACAAACCTGGAACACTGAATATAGTAACTCAACTGATGTGATTCTATCATGCTTTATTTTTCTTACTTGTTCGCAATGTGTTGTGATACTATCTAAGTTAAATGCAATAATCCTATTTATTCTGACAAAGTGAGCATTCAATGTCAAAAATGCAATACTTTCCACTCAACCTACACTATATTCAATACACAGTGATCCTTGAAATAATCGCTGTACGTTATGTAGGTGAAACATGCAATTGCATTCAGAGAAACATAGATTAACATAGAGTTAGAATAATAAAGTACAGAAAACACACTTAAGCTTTTATTTCAAATATATTGAAACAGGACTTTGTCGAAATGTATTTGCCAAGTTAGATGACCATATTTTGCATGAACTTTCTGCGCTGCAACTAACTGATAAGTTTTATAATTAGTATGCTTTGAAGTTCTTCATGTTGACGTACTTATTTCTTAGAAACTTAACAACATAATCATGTTTCTTACCAATGTTAACATGCATTCTATCTACCCTTAGCTCCCTCCCATTTCTCATATGTATGCCACTCCTTACTAAGAGCATCTGAAAGCACAGCTTTAGTTTTTACATATAAGGTGAAATTCAGTTCAACATTACCACCCAAGTCCTTCAGCTCCTTCACTGTTCCAAACTCATTAGACCTCAAATCCAAAATCCAGCGCTGGATAAATAAAATCTTCCTCCGTCAGACTTTGAGAAGACGATAGCCTTTGTTTCTGACTGACACTACAAACTCCCTTGCACTGCTCCTGGCAACAGGTAGGGTCCAAATCAGTCTGTCTGTAATGCTGTTGTCACATGTAACTCCAGGAAGTGCTTCTGATCACATATCTACTTCATCACTAAGACCACCTATATCCCCCTCTGCAACATTGCCCAAATTTGCCCTCCCATTCCCTGATTCAGCTCATTTCTCATAAAACCCTTGTTCATATCTTAATTAACTCTAAATTAGCCTACACTGATGCAGCCACAACCAGTAACCATTGATATCCTTCATGCAATTAAAGTTACCCAACCTCTGTGTCTTAACACACGCCTCGATCATTTATCAGTCACACTTATGCTCACTGACCTAAATTGGCTCAGGTCAAGCAACATCTTGATTTTAACATCCTCATCCTTGTTTTTGAATCCCTCCATGGCTGAACCCCTTCCCTATTTGTGTAATCTCCTCGAGCATTACAACTCTGAGTTATATTCATTAATCTAATTCTGATCTCTTGAGCATCTCAAGTTTTCAGTTCTCCATCATCAAAAGATCCACTTACATTTGCTTGGAACTTGCTTGGGGAGGTGATGGCCTAGTGGAACTGCTGCTGGACTATAAACGCAGAGACCTAGATAATGTTCTGGGGACCCAGGTTCGAATCCTGCTATAACAGATGGTGGAATTTGAATTCAATAACTATCTGGAATTAACAGTCTTTTGATGACCATGAAATCATGTTCAATTGTTGGAAAAACCCATCTGGTTCACTAATGTCCTTTAGAGAAAGAAACTGCCATCCTTACCTGGTCTGGTCACATGTGACTCTAGACCCACATCAATGTGGTTGACTCTTGACTGCCCTCTGGTCAATTAGGGATGGGCAATAAATACTGCCGAGGTAAAAACAATGACTGCAGATGCTGGAAACCAGATTCTGGATTAGTGGTGCTGGAAAAGCCCAGCAGTTCAGGCAGCATCCGAGGAGCAGTAAAATCGATGTTTCGGGCAAAAGCCCTTCATCAGGAATACAGGCAGAGTTTCTGAAGGTTGGAGAGAACTACCTTCAGGCACTCTGCCTGTATTCCTGATGAAGGGCTTTTGCCCGAAACATTGATTTTACTACTCCTCGGATGCTGCCTGAACTGCTGGGCTTTTCCAGCACCACTAATCCAGAAATAAATACTGCCTGGCCAGTGACACACTCATCCCATGAACGAATAAAAAAAAAACTAAGTTCTGAAATTCTCTCCTTAACATCTTCATCTGTCTACATTGCTTTCTTTAAAATTCTCCTTAACACCCACCTCTTTGAACAAGCATTATCTCATATTGTCCTGTGCCATTTTCTTTTATGGTGCACCAGTGAAGAATCTTCAAACATTGTGTCACATTAAAGATGATGTATAAGTATAAGTTGTTGTTATATTTATTGCACTTTGCTTATCTGTAGAGCAGTTTCAACTTTTTACTAATAACTTGGCAAAGGACACAGTGAATAACACAGGACCTTAGAGTCTCATTTGACACAATTATGTAGGTATGAAAGGGTTCAAACCTGACACAATGACACCCCAGAGTTGCACTTTTAAATGACTTGTCAAAACCAGAGAGCAGGCATTGGGTAAAATTACATTCATTCATCGTGAGGTGCTGGAGCAGTAACTTTTAAGTGGTAGGCCTTTAAATAGAGAAATGTTCATTCTGACTTTAAATGCATATGTCATGCCATTTCAATAGCAAATCTCACAGAGGGAGCCTTCATGCAATGTGTTATTTTTCATCCAATTCAGTCAACAAAAACAGAAAGCTGCTTTGACCTGACTTCCTTACTGTGTCTGAAAAATCGTGTCTGAAAATGAGGCTGCTTTGTCATTATCTACGTCCATGAAAAGGTCAGATGCTTTTCGTGCTCACTTATAGAATTGTGCCAGTCACAGCGCAGTTCAGAAATAACTACAAAGTATTATAGATGCTGGAAATATGAAATAAAAACAGCAAGTAGGACCATGTTTTCTTCCGTTTTCACTGCTAACACTTACACCTATTTTATATCTCCTTTGTTATCATTAAGACTGACTTTGTTCTTTTCTCCAGGCATCCTCACAATCCTTTCCACTTACTCTTCTGCACTACACCCTGACCTTGTCAACAGCATTAAAAACCCAGCTCATTTCTATTCTGAAAAAAGATGCACACTGGATTTGAAATGTTCTCTCTCCAAACGTGCTGCCAGACTTGTCAAGCTTCTTCTTTTTCTTCTTCAGTTCAGAAATAATTTATTTTTATGAGGCATGAGTGACTGTCATTAGAGGCATTTGGCAATACTTATTTCCAAAAAGGTAGAAGGATTTTGACTCATTGTTGCACTGATGTAAAGCACAATGGACATGATGAGAAGTTAGAGGGGAACTTTAACGACATTACGAGAAACAGCATACCTTTTTTACCATTCATAAATGGGATGTGGGCATCACAGAACTTACTGCCCAGCCCTAATCATCCTGGAGAAGGTGGTGGTGAGCTGTCTTCATGAACTGCTGCAGTGCAATAATCAAGCAAAGGACTCCCAGAAAATGATAATTTGGTCTTTATCTTGAGTTACCTTCTTGACATCAATTGGAGCCTGGGTAGAACATTAACTTAATTACCATATTGAAAGGGGTACATCATCTGAAATGGACTAAAACTTCAGAGAACAATGCTCAAAGCACTTTACATAGACATAATCTTTCAAGCAAGTTTTAAATTATGAATTACTGTGGATTCGGTGTCCTTGAATGGACATTTCAAGACAAAAAATGCGTGATATTCACTATATCTGCTTTTGTGGAATTATCCAAAACTGAAAGTCTATGAATTTTCTGTCACTGAAAATGAAAACACTCCTTCTAAACATCGGCCATGTTGTGGATATCCATGTAAGGAAAATAAGGACAATCAGGAAAGTTATCCATCTTTAACATAACATTGATAAACATGTAATGAGGAGGGATTGATCCAATAGGTAGTTTTGAATGAAGAGTTTAAATGAGGAGGTGAACGCAGAAAAGTTTAATGGACTGGGAGAAATTCCCACAGCACAGTGCCATATGGGCAAAAGTCACAACTGTTAATGAATGGATGGTGAAGGAGCAGGGGATGGTTACTCTGAGGTGAGAGTAAGATGAACACGGATCTGAAAGTTGTTGGAATGCAAGTGGTCAAAGCGTTCAGAAAGATCAATGTGACAGAGGGTTTTAAATATGAATTTTTCTGGCATTGGGGGCACTAAGAGTTGGTCGGTAAGATTGAAAATGATGGCCAATCAAATTTGGGTCCATAAGTCTGGCAGAAAAAAAAGACATGGGTAGATTTTTAAGCAAAAGATAGGCTGAAGAAAAAATAGAAAATGAGGCAAAAAATGAAAAGGGGGGGCAAATTTTGGCCACTGTTGGACCTCGAGGGTGGTTTGGTTGAACAAGATGTGAGAAGATTGCTAAGTTTTGTTTGTCAGTCTGAGCAATGGATAAGAAGGCTAATGAGAGAGTAGGAATGGTTGGTGAATCCTGCTGGACCTTCCCAATAGTTACAAATCATGAATGTAAGGTTACTGAAGATGGATTTATGCCTGGAATGATTATAGTGTTCAGTTGGTTAGTGTTGATTCCCTGCTGTGTGTGTGAATTGTTAAGCCTAGTATATGGTTCCTGAGAAAAAAAGATTAAAACTATAATAAGCCACTGTAAGGAATATGTAAACAATTGAATAAAATTCCAATCACAGGCAAGTAACTTGAAGTGCACCATTTCTGCATGCTCCAAGGTGAAAAAAACACAGCAAAGAGTAGTTGGAGGTCATGGAAACAAAGGAGATGAGGAAAATGGCTGAACAACAGGTAAGATCTACAACAGGAGAGAAGGACCCAAGAAACGATGAGCTACTAATGCAGCTTGTGTTTTAAATGACAGATAAAATGTGCGTGTAAATGGACTTAGAGAGAATGCAAGTAGAATAAAGTTAACTGAGAGGCAAGGTGAATGTCAGGTTTAAGCCCAGAAAACCCTTTCATCAGGTGCAGACAGGCTGTAAATCCAGGGGCTCTTCAAGACGTAAAGTATCACTCAACATGTTGGTAAAGGTTGCCTTGTCGAAACATTCCTGAATTCAATATAAACTCAATCAGATAGTCAAATGATGGATTGGAAAATCGTGTCATCTACTCCAAAATCATTAACCTTTTGAAGTAAAAATAGGATTCATGTTGTATTTAATGAGAACATAAAAAGCACAACCCTTACAGCATGTCAGAAAGATGAATACCTTTTTATAGAGGAGCAATACATTTGTGGTAATTTTCTCTTTCAGATATATGAGTCACAGTATCCAAATGTTGCAATTTTATTTTTATATCTGTTCATGAGATGTAGCCATTACTGGAAGGTCAGCATTTACTAACCATGTTAATTGTCCTCAAGAAAGTGATGGTGAGTTGACTTTTTTTATTATTCGTTCACAAGGTAAGGGTGTTGCTGGCTAAGCCAGCATTTATTGTCCAGAAGGTGGTTAAGACTCAATCACATTACTGAATACTTGCATCTTACATAGGTCAGACTGGGTGCTTAAGAGCTTTGGAATTAGTAGCAGGAGTAGGCTATTTAGTCACTCGAGGCAACACTGCCATTGTAACAAGATATCAGCTAATCTACACAATCCCATTTTTCCAAACTACCCCATAATCTGTGATATCAATGATTTCTACAAAACTCTGGGCCAAATCTTTTCCAGAAATTGGCTCAGCGTCATTTTTGGCCTGTTCCATGGAGGGGTTTTCTCCATGAAGCTTAGCAAGTTTTCTCACACTATCCTCATAAACATTATCCAAACACCATACTCATGTGGCCTCCTGCTTGGTAAATTTTCCAATTGCTTGGGCAGAAGTACTCAACATGATGCTGGTACCATGTTCAAAGCTCAGCCACACAACCGATCAAACATTGACAGCTCAGAGTTATCCTTCACCATGCACATGGTGGGAAAGCATTTCATAGTGGGCAGCACGGTGGCACAGTGGTTAGCACTGCTGCCTCACAGCGCCGGAGACCCGGGTTCAATTCCCGCCTCAGGCGACTGACTGTGTGGCGTTTGCACATTCTCCCAGTGTCTGTGTGGGTTTCCTTCGGGTGCTCCGGTTTCCTCCCACAGTCCAAAGATGTGCAGGTCAGGTGAATTGGCCATGCTAAATTGCCCGTAGTGTTAGGTAAGGGGTAAATGTAGGGGTATGGATGGGTTGCGCTTCGGCGGGTCGGTGTGGACTTGTTGGGCCGAAGGGCCTGTTTCCACACTGTAATGTAATGTAATCTAATCTAATCTAATTCAAATGACCTATAGAACTAATTGTTACCCATTCCCTGATAACCTCCACTGATGAGTGACCAGACCCCTGACTGATCTGTGTGCAGCTCCCAACTGACTTAAAACGGGCAGCATGGTCACTAAGTGCCTCGCACTGTGACCTCACAATGCCAAAGTCCTGGGTTCGATTCCAGCCTTGGGTAATTGTCTGTGTGCAGCTTGCATGTTCCCCATGTGTCTGTGTTGATTCCTCCAGGTGCTCCGGTCTCCACCCACAGTTCAAAGATGTTCAGGTTAGGTGGATTGGCCATGCTAAGTTGCCCATAGTGTCCAGAGATGTGTAGGTTAGGTGGACTAGCTATTGGATATGAAGAGATGGTGGTGGGTCTGGGTGGGATCCTCTTGGAGGGTTAGTGCTGACTCGATGGGCTGAATTGCCTTTATCTGCATTGTATGGATGATATGATATTATGATTTCATTGTCTTATTGCACTGGATTTGTAGGACTGAACATTGGCCTACTCCTTGGCTGCCCCAAGTGGATGGCTGGCCGTGTACAATGTCCAGATTTGCAATCTGACGATCTCATGACTTACTGTACTGAAATCCCTGAATAATGGCAGCCTCACTGTCTTGACTAAGAACTACTCCCCTTAGACTTTGAGACATTGGTTAATGCACATGCAGTCTGTTTGCTGCAGACATTGCTGACAACAGTGCAGAGGTAAGATTGACATTCCACGGTGCCATACAGCAACATGAGCACCACCTTGAATGATTCCTGTTGACAGCCATAACAAGCTGCCTGGAAATCGGAAGAAGCAGTCAACAAGATAGAGTCACCTTGTGACTCCTCTGACTTTCATATTGGGAATTGTCACACAGGTATACAGCACAGAAACCACCCTTCATTCCATCAAGTCTGTGCTAACCTATCTGCAGTAATCCCATTTTCCAACACTTGTCCCTTAGCCTTGAACACTGCAAGTGCTCATCCATGCACTTATTAAAGTTGTGATGCTTTCGACTTCCACTGTCCTCTCAGGCAGCGCATTCCAGATTCCCACCAGAATCTGGGAGAAATAAATTCTCTTCTTGCCATTCCCCTCCTTCAGCTAAGGGGAACAGCTGCTTCCTATCCACCTGTCCATGCTCTGCATAATCTTATCCACATCAAAGAGGTTCCTCCTTAGCCTTCTCTGCTTTAAAGAAAACAATCTGAGCGTATCCAGTCTCTCTTCAGAGCTAAACTGCTTCATGTGAGGCAACATCCTGCTGAATTTCATCTGCACCACCACCAGTGCAATCACATCCTTCCCATAGAGCAGTGATCAGAACTGTCACTATCTAGCTTCTATCCAGTGTGTGGGAGAATGGGAAACTGCGTGTAATTGAGGTGAGATAAACAAATAATGAGTCGCTAATACGTGCTAATTCAAGCAAATAGACCTCTTACCTCTCACTAGCCAGAATCTCACGTTACTGTCCAATACTCAGTACTCAATACTTTTTTGCTCTTGATATGAATAAGCTTTTTACTGGACCTTTCTCATGATCTTCCCAACTTTCTTACCATGGCCCACATCATTGAGGGGCTGGGAAGATTCCACGCTCACTCTTGCACATATTCAGTGACTGTGCTTCCATCATGCTCTGAGGTGGAAAATTCCAGAGATTCATTACTCTGAGAGTGAAGAAGTCACAATGATTCCAAAATTTCCAACAATTCCAAATGTTCACCACGTGGTGAGTGGAATTCATGCTCTCCATCCAGGGAAAACACTCTTCATCTACCCCATAAGAATTCTGTATGTTTCAATGAGATCACCTCTAATTAGATTAGATTACTTACAGTGTGGAAACAGGCCCTTCAGCCCAACAAGTCCACACCGCCCCACTGAAGCGCAACCCACCCATACCCCTACATTTACCCCTTATCTAATTCACCTGACCTGCACATCTTTGGACTGTGGAAGGAAACCGAAGCACCCGGAGGAAACCCACGCAGACACGGGGAGAACGTGCAAACTCCACACAGTCAGTCGCCTGAGGCGGGAATTGAACCCGGGTCTCTGGCGCTGTGAGGCAACAGTGCTAACCACTGTGCCACCATGCCGCCCACGGTGATTCTTCTAATCTCTAAAGAGTACAAGTCTAATTTTCCCAATCTCTCCTCAAAGGACAATCCCACCATCTCAGGAATCAATCTTCTTGGTGATCCTCAGATATAAAGTATATCTGTGTTTAATGAAGGAGACCAAACTATGATCCCATACAATCTCAACAAGGCTCCACACAATTGTGGCAACTCATTTTTATTTCTGTCCTCAAAATCTCTTGCAATAAAGGCCACCAGTTGCCTTCATAACTGATGTGGAAGTACCAGTGTTGGACTGAGGGAGACAAAGTCAAAAATCACTCAACACCAGTTTATAGTTCAACAGGTTTATGTGAAATCACAAGCTTTTGGAGAGTTGCTCCTCCATCAGACATCACTTTGAAAGCTTGTGATTTCAAGTAAATCTGCTAGACTATAACCTGGTGTTACATGATTTTTGACTTCCTAACTGATGGTTACAACTGCATGTTAGCTTCTAGTGATCTATGAACAAACATGTTGGTAAACGATAGCACTGTATGCCTATATTTCATCAGTCTTAAATTTATTTACAGCATTAACCACGTTAACACCTTCAAAATCAACCAAACCACTATTTTACTAAATATCTCAGGGATTAGCACTGCTGCCTCACAGCGCCAGGGACCCGGTTTCGATTCCCACCTTGGGTGATTGTGTGGAGTTTGCACATTCTCCCTGTGTCTGCGTGGGTTTCCTCCGGGTGCTCCAGTTTCTCCCACATTCCAAAAGATGTGCAGGTCAGGTGAATTGGCCATGCTAAATTGCCCATAGTGTTAGCTGCGTTAGTCAGGGGGAAATGATTCTGAGTGGGTTACTCTTTGGAGGGTCGGTGTGGACTTGTTGGGCCGAAGGGCCTGTTTCTACACTGTAGGAATCTAATCTCTTCACACAGTAGAAAGCCAACTCAATAATGGTTAGCCAATTACCACTTACACATCACATTTGAAAAGGGCATTTTCACTTTACTGAAACAAAATCAAACTTTAAAAGGAAACTTATAAAATTACATACTTCTACTTCAACAGATTTAAACCACAGCATGAAACTTGAACAAGCCCAAGATAAAGTAGGAAATATCATATTTTCTCAATGGATAATACCTTTTCTGATTTGGTGCAGGAAATAGTTTTCTATCTGAATCATAAGCATGAATGTATATGCTTTCAAAATTCAGACTTTTGGTTCTGAGTCACTTTTAACAAAGTTAAGTTGGAAATCACAATACAAGAAAACTATAAGTCATTGAATGTAAAGAAATTAACAGTTACATTAGGATGCAAACTGAGAGCATCACCCAGAGGGGAAACAAATATTACTCTAATCAACCAGCCATACTTGGAAATGAATGTATTGTTCACACTGGAGCTCTATTTTGAAGTATACTAGATGAGGCAGACCATTCTGTCATTCATAAGTTTTCCCAACATCAAACAAAACCTATTTTTGTAGAAGGACAAGGTCACCTATAGTTCAGGAACGCTGAAGAGTCATTTTACAACTTAAATATTGAAGTGATACATGTTAAAAGTCAACTACTGAACTCCAGAACTGTGTAAGAAGAGACATGGTTAATATTTAATTTCTCTTCAACTGTTAACCCTTTGTGAACAAGACATTATTTTATTGTTTTTAAAATCCTCTACTACGCTGTCATGCAGAAAAGATTTTCTCAGACTTGTCCAAGCTTGAAAATGGATCATAAATGTAAATTACAATATTTACAAATTCAGTATAATGGTTATACTGTTATTTGAGTGCTCATCAGCAGCTTTCAAAGGTAATGAATGTGCCAAATTTATGGGCTCCTCCATAGCGTCTGGGTAAGGTCAAATAACACTCAGGTTCTCTTAAAACACAACAACCTACAACAATTGAACTGGGGTGAGCATGCCTCTTTTGATATCACACAATTATTTCAATTTTAGATTCATTCCTGTTGAGCCTACCACTAACATTCAGAGGTAAATTTGAAATTGAAAAAATAATTTACAAAACTCAATGAACTATTCATATGAGCTGGCAGACATATTCCATGAAGCTTTTTTCTTCTTTTAATGTAGTACTGTGGAACAAAAACATATTTTTTGAAGAAGCAAACTAACTCTAATCTAGTCTGGTATAAAATATACATAGTAAGTTTTACATATGATTTATTTCCTTCTGAGATATTTCTATTTTCTAATCCTCCTTAATTGACGTTTAATTTCTTTGGTGTGGTAATGTCCCATAGACACCCTCTAGTTCTTTGTGAAAATATTCCTTCCCCTTCTGTGAGTTTATCTAACACATTCAGGTTAGTTTACTATGGAGATAATCATATCAATATATCATTATGTTGATAGACAGCAATTAAAATCACTGGCCACTGTTTGCCAACAAGTCATTTCAACGTGAGTTGAATTGTATTCAGTGGACCTTAATGTCATCAGGCAGGAACTGCATCCAGAATTCATACCCACAGTGGCAGCAAACCCAATCATCTGCCCCAGGTCCCCGTAAAACCCTGCCCACAGAATTAAAATGGTGAGATAGGTAGATCACTGCACATCAGTAACTGTTAAAGAGCTAATACCTGACCTTAAAGATGTGATGTTTCTTTGTACGCAACATTAGATTCCAAGAAAAATACTTGTGAGCGAATCAGCATAAGGTCCAAAGATGTGGGATGGTTCGACGTGAAGGTCACGAGAAGCACATCAATTTTGCTGAAAGCTTCCCTTGAGATGCACACTGAAATAGCATGTACCTCTGAAACATTGCTCTGTATATATTATCAAGTTTATGTTAAATTCTGCAGAAAAGGGGGCTGTAATGAACCTTGCATTATGTGTGCATCCAAGTTCAATGCAGCAACCAGACCTTGGAACTTAATGGTATAAAGTATTATAAACATTGTGCACTGTGTGGGCCCAATAATGATAGATACCTACACCAATTATGTTGCGACCACATGTATAGGGCAGTCGAACATTCTTGGATATAAGATGTTTTCAGATATTGGATGTTACTAATGGTTTCCACCAACTGGTAAAACATCTCAAAATTGCAGAAGGGAAACCATTTTTAGGATGTACTCAGAATCTTGAATTTTTCCCTTGCTATTTTACCTTTCATCTTTCCTTATCCCATTTACGCATACTGCATTACATTCACATTCATTGCCTGAATCAATTTGTCAGTGTTCATGTGAAAACAGTCACCAAGAGTTCAACTGATGCAGGGATCACAACTGATCCATCCCTGTCTTTCACTGCCCTCCATAAATGCTAATCCGCTGCTGCATACTGATCAGAAATAGGAACTGTCGTTGATTTATTTCTCTTCCAACTAAAGCACAGCAAGATCAATTATAATACACATATTGCTATTTCAGCTTTGCTAATTCAGTCAGATTAATGATTAAATTAGGATGTTTCTGGAAAAGAGTTTCAATTCCATAGTGGCCATGCATTTCTTAGTTTTGTCACTGACAGTTACCTAACAGAAAATGCAACCTATGTATTATACTGCAGCAAAATCTGTTTTTGCAGCAGCCTGTTAAAAATTGATGGTAACCAGTGTTATTATTTGTGGGTACAGTTGTATAAGTTGTCTTCCTAAATGTTCTGTTACCTATCTGCATGTGTGTTCCGGGGAGTCACAAGTACAGAACAACCTTGATTATCTGAATTTCGGATTATCCAGCATGATCGCAAGGTGCCAATTTTGGCTAATCTATGTTATCCTGCAATTGATTAACCGATCGAAATTCTCCGGCCCGTGTCCTTCAGATAATTGAGATTCCTCTGTATAACAATGGAACTTTGTTCTGATCCAAACTAGATTTTCATGTCTTATGTACAAATTTCTTTCAAACTTTTCAAAGACAGAAATACTTGAGTACAAGTAGGGGATAGCTTTTCCAGTCAGCATCAAAACCTAACATGGACCCATGTCCATGTAAAATGTAGATGAATGGAGAGTCCAGAGATCCTACTATTTCCAGATTTGATTATTTTCATAAGCACAAGAGTGGTCCCCAGAACCCTCTGATTCTACATTCTGCCTCTTATTAGGATGCAATTAAAAAGTATATGGGTTAATTGAGAGCCAGTATTTTTAAATATTCTAACTTGTGTTGGAAATTTATTGAACCTTCGATTGATACACATTTTGTGTTGTGCTGTTGTGCGAGATATTACTTATAAAAGCGTACTTCAACATAATTTGTGTCCTCACCATTCTGTAAAACAAAATGCCAGAGTCCTGAATAATGAAATGGCCTGTGAACTCAAATTTCCTTCTGAAACCCGGTTTTAAAAAAACCAACAAAGTAACTGGTAAGATTACACCGGACAGTCAAGCTGTGATGCAAGATAAAAATCATGTTCTGACTTTGAGAGATTTGGAAGTCAAAATATTTTTAAAACTTGTCACAATGTAAACATAAAATAGCCGATAATGAAACAATATTGCATCTAATTAGCATTCACAAGCAACTTTTTTGTGGTGTTGACAGTAATTAGGAGGAATATGAATACATATTTGATTCCCAGTGTATTTCTTTACATAGCAAAATTCAGGCAGCAGACTCGATTAATGTGGAAACAGACTGAAGTTTAGTTGTGTATATTTAGGAACATTGTATTTTATAAGAGATAAACCTATATTAGGAGAGAGTGAGGACTGCAGATGCTGGAGATCAGAATCGAAAAGTGTGGTGCTGGAAAAGCACAGCCGGACAGGGAGAAGAGAACTTCTTCAAGGTGGGCATCCTTGCAAGAGGCTTCAAAGTAAGGTTATAATCAACTAGGATGGAGAGCTTATGCTTGAAATGTCGACTCTCACACTTCTTGGATGCTGCTTGACCGGCTGTGCTTTTCCAGCACCACACTTTTCGACACATAAATCTATATTACATTCATATAAGTTAGGATATATAAACGTAACTCACCAAACTACTCTAATGACTTACAATATATAACTATCCAGGATGGACTAGCATCGGTACATAGTAAGGACAGTTTGACATTGTTGTGGTCTTTGTATGAGGACCGTACGTGCAATATTGCATCTGTATGCATAGCATAGTTCAATCTCATTTGTAAGAAATGTGTATTTCGCAGTATTCTTTAACATAACAACACAATTTTACAGGGCTTTGAATGATGTTGGCTATGGTGAAATTTCTTGCAAAACTGCAAAAATCCACAGAGGCCTATTTTGACATTCTGAAGAACCCATTGCATCTTGTATACATCTGTTAGGTGGTATTATGAGTTTCCGATCAGGCAGCAGAGTGTTACCAATTAAGAAGGATTATTCTTGTTAAAACTTATTAGCTGCACAGCTCACCTCATTAGCATAAAAGCAAAATCTGAAATTTAAAACAGAAAATTCAAACATTTCGCAGCATCTATGAAGAGAGAATCTGAGTTGATGTTTTGAGTCCAATATGACTCTTTTTTTCTGAAGAAGCACTTCCTGTTTTTATTCACCTTATTAGTCAGCTGATCCTTATCTTGGTTAATGCGCCAGGCAAACCAAACATTCAGAATTTTCCACATGAAAGTCAGAACAGATACCTGGTGACTTCAACTCACTGTCAGCTACGAAGAGCCTCTGTGGTGCTCACTATGTAGTGGCATCATAGGGCACCAGCTGTACAGATTCCTAGAACATCGTTATCCAAGGTCCAGGACGCTGTTATCCAAGATTTGCCAACTTTTCACGATCGTCATGCCACCTATCCAAGCTATTACAGGACTCTTATGAAGCACAGAATTGCTGTGCAAGGTTCACCAGCACCTAGCATTGAAAGGTTGCTGCAAGGACATTGTGCAAAGGAATATGTACCCAGTTCATGAATTAGACCACTCTGCATCTCCACACTGCTTGTCTAATCTCCTATGCTCACTCACTTCCAATCTGCCTGCATGTTTACAGCATCCATGCCTTGCCTCACCATACCTGTTTGTGCATTGGCACTCTAGCCAGAGCCACAAGGCTATAAACACTGCTGTGCCATAAAGAACTTATCTTTCAATATTTCTCCACTTTGATTATGGATTGAAATGGATAAAAGGACTGTTTTAAAAATCAAGAATTGTGAAAGGTATGGCTTCACTAAGAAGGGTTACACCCGAAACATCGACTTCTCCACCTCCTGATGCTGCCTGGCTTTCTGTGTCCTCCCAGCCTCCTGTCTGTCTACCATGGATTCCAGCATCTGCAGTTTTTTTTGTCTCTTCACTTTTTTTAAAAGCAAGTTGCTAACACTCAAGGTAAATACTGTTTACATAGTTGCTTGTTCAAGCAATGGAGGGTGGTTACTTCAGATGAGCTGAAGCCAGGGGGATGTGCAAAGGGAGATTTAGCCAGCAACAGGTAGCTGATCAACAACTCATTGCCTTTCTAATGAACAGTGACAAAATGCTTCTGCTTGCCAAAAACTGTGTGCTGGGCTCTCAAGTAACTTGTGGATGTGAATGAGGTGCTGTCTTTCTCTCTGCAGTTAAAAGAAAAACTTAAAGCCTGGAGAAAGCCCATTTAGTTTCCATCACCAGATTCTGCAAGCTGTTGCTTTCAACCAGTAAGTCAGAGACTTTATAACTTAAGGGAACTAGTCTCTGTGTATCCAGAAAGCAAATGGAAAAACATGGACAAGTGAGATCATGGAGCAACAAGTCCTGGCAAGCCAAGAGGATCACAACAGTGAACCCTGTGGGCAGGGATCATTGAACTGCCTTCAGTTTTTTCTTCAAGCCAATAAACAATTGGTTGACTTTTGTCAGTTTCTAGCTGCATACGTATGTCATTTTAGAAGGGGATTAGAGTTTCACGCAGTCGAGTTATATGGTGATATTTCATAGTTGTTTATCTGCAGCTGGAAACTGCTTAGTCAAAATAAATAGTCATTTTTATCAAGTACAGAAACATGGTCCATGCTTTCTGTTAACCTGGATCTAAAAACATAATAAGGATATGCATATACATGTCTGTGTACAGATGTGTGGCTGTGAATATATATGTGTGATGCTGTATAGCACACCAAGACATCAATCTAACACTTCCAGCATGTGCCAGCTGCTTGCGTGACAAACACACAGCACATCTATTTAACCAAACGGTCATGTTGGAAAGTGGATGGGGACTAGTCCTCAGTCATTAAAGTCGAGGGGGTCGTGGAACACTCAGAAGAGGGGTTCTGAAGAAGCATTCCCTCCCCCGAAACATTAACTCTGCTTTCTCTCAGATGCTGCCAGGTCTGCTGAGTTTTTCCAGCAATTTCTGCTTTTGTTTTTGATTTGCAGCATCCACAGATCTTTCAGTTATTTTGGAAAACTCTGTTATGGGTACAGTCCTTACACGGTTTAGGGGTTTGGCCATGGTCATTCATCTGCTTAAACTCTCATGTTCCGGGGATAGTTCTGACTATAGTCGGGGAGTGGGCAATGGGCAGTCCTGCAGGGCTATCAGAAGCAGTCAACAGAACAGTGCATCATCGCTTCCAGAGCTGTAAAGGCAGCACTCAGGGGTTTGGCTCGTCACGTCTAGAAGCTATTCATTGAAGTTGGTTAGCGATCTGGAGTGAATATAAATTGAGGAAGTTGTATGTTGCTAGCTGAGGAGGGTAAAGGAGGGAGTGTGCAATCAGAGCAGTATGGGAGATCACTGCAAAGCGAGGGTGCAGAGGTTGAGGCTGAGGGGAAATGGTGAAGCAGAGAAATGTATTGAGTTGAGGATAAGGATAGTGAAAGGGGGAAACTGCAGTTATATAGGTGGGTTGGGAGAAGCAGAATTAGGGAGCATGGGAGGCTTCAGCAGAGGGGAATTTATTAACAGCAGTCACTATGGAGGCTCCACATGGGGGTGTGTGGAAGGTCAGCATCATTAAGGTGCAACGTCAGGTTTTAGAGGTAAGGAGAACAGCTGGAAGCAAAGTTCGCTGTCACAGGTGTACACATGGGTCAGATCAATGGGCTATCAGGGTTGCGAGAGGTAACAGGGGACATGGAAGATCTAAGTCAGTACCAGGTGAGCAGGTGCTAACAGCGTGCACCATAAACGGTGGCCCTGCCAACATTTGCCATTTTTTCAGTGCATCTGGAAATTAGATGGAGCAATACTCAAAGCTCATTGATTTGGTATAAGTTTGACAGACGAAAGCATGGCATCCACATTTATTTCTCATCTGTTTGCAATGCATCCAGCCTAAATATGTTTTGGCTTCACATACTGATGCAAGGTGTCTCACACTAGTAAATGATCCAATGATTCTGTCTGGAAGGAGAGGAATATTGTCTTCATCAGTTGTCAGGTAAGTATCACGCAGGGTTCTACTGAATGTAATGTAAAGGTGAATGATTGATGTGGGACTGGAAGGGGAAGGGAATTGGAGCACAACAAATAGGCTCTTTCTTTCTTAATGTCTCTGTCTCAGGTTTGCTGCAATGGTCCAATGAAGCTCAGCGAAAGCTGAAAGAAAAGCACCTCATTTTCCATTTGGAGTCTTTACAACTTGCAGGACTCAATTTTGAGTTCAATCATTTTAGATCCTGAATACCTCCTTCTCTATCCTTTAACTACATTCAAACCCAGGGTCTGTCATGCCAGACCATTTTCATCCACTTATGGCCCCCATTATCACTTTATCTTACACCTGGCAGATTATCATCAAACACTTTGTCTCCCTAACTGTCATTCTCTCTTTCTCTCTCTGGGATATATCTTTGCCTATTTGCTCACCCCTACCCCTACTTTGTCTTCAGTATATGTACCATGTCTTCCTAACTATTACCAGTTCTTAAGAAGAGGGTACACTAGACTTGAAATATTAACCTTGCCTTCTCTCCACAGATGCTGCCAGACCTGCTGATTTTCTCTAGCAATTTCTGTTCTTGTTTTAATTTTCAGCATCCACAATTCTTTGTTTTATTTCAATAAAAGCATTGCTATGAATGGTGAATATACTGGTATAGGGTGGCATAGTGGCTCAGTGGTTAGCACCGCTGCCTCACACCACCAGGGACCCGGGTTCAATTCCAGCCTCGGGCGACTGTCTGTGCGGAGTTTGCGCCTTCTCCCCTTGTCTGCGTGGCTTTCCTCTGGGTACTCCGATTTCCTCCCACAATCCAAAGATGTGCAGGTCAGGTAAATTGGACATGTTCAATTACCCACAGTGTTCAGGGAAGTATAGATTAGGTGCATTAGTCTGGGCAAATATAGGGTACAGGAATGGGTCTGGGTGGATTGCTGTTCAGAGTGTTGGGCCGAAGGGCAACAAGTCCAATCAGCCTGAGTCAACACAATCAGCCTATGCTTGTGTCTTTTGTTTCTCAACTGCCAAACAAAGGCTGATTTACCAGCATAGCATCACCTTTTATCTCTCATAAGCCAGTGCAGCCTTCAAGTCAATTCCGTCAAGTGTACAAGAGAAATCTTCTCAAAAAATGCAAAGTATGAGAAGAAAGTGCCAAACAAACTTGTGAAGAGAACAATCCGTAGGCTTGAGGCTACAAAGTTAACACTGAGATTATACAGCAAGTTTGGAATCCCCCTCTGTCCATTTATGGGGATGATTGCCTTTCTCATTGGTGTAACGTGAAGTAACCTTCTGCTTACATGGTTCGGAAAGTAGAAGAACGGTGTAAAAATGGCAATACGACCCACACTCACAACTAACATGCTGTTTTACCCACACAGTAAGAGGACATTTTGGTTTCAAATCTAAATGTACAGTACTTCTGTTCCTGTCCTCTAAAAGTCTTGAAAAGATTTGACAGTTTTGTTAGATTTTCGATGCACTTGTTCAAATTGTTATGTCACACATCCCTAAACCTAATTTCACAATTGGACCCATCACTTCATGTTATTAAAGAGCACACATTATTTGCAACACTACTCTAATGTGAAACAACCATTTTGCAATCCCGCTCCCAATGTGTACAGCAAAATATAAAAACTAATTCATGAAGTTGCTCAATACAAATAATTTGCACTCCACAAATTATGAACCTAAATGATGAAGACTTCATCTAAACGTTATGCAGACTTAATAAAGAAATGCCCAGACATCTTAAGACATGGTTCAAAAGAGGTTTGCACCAATACAATTGACCCTTTGTAAGTTCCCATTTTCTTTTGTAACAGCCAGAAATTGCTGAATATTTTCTTTTCAGATTTTGACAGTTCGTGCTCCAGTTAGATTAATTTCATAAATCTGTGGAAGCATCTGAGAAAATTCAATACAAATGCTCTACAGTTAAATCACAATTCCCAAAATGGGCTTCTTCAACTGTCAAAGGTTTCATTAACATTTCCACAGCTGTCAAGCATTTTGGTTTTTCAAGGTCATCGACTTATTAGGTGGATGAATCTTATTCGAAACGTATAGGTGCAGTAACTATATATAGTATATATTTGAGAATGGAGTGCATCACAAAATGGTAACACACAAAATAGTGCAGGTGATAGCATAAACTATGTGAACAGGCTCGGTCATTTATCACTGTCTTTTCGTTCCCAAGGTGGATTATGGCCTTGAAACAAGTACCGGTTTGTGTACTGACAAAAAGATAATTGATATGGTTTTATTCTGGTTTGGTTGATCTTTTTACCATGATGACCATGTTCGAAAACAATTATGAGCTTTGCAATTACAGCACTGGGGTCATATATAAGCACCTTAATATCTTGTCAAACATCATTGCCAAACGTTTTGCTTTGGGCACAGGTCAGAATTCTGGTGCAGAAGAGACACAGACTTGTATTCATTTCAATTTTTGTTTTTTTTGAGTTTCCATTCAAACACATTTGGTTAGCACCGAACTGTTAATCTGTCACAAAATAGTAGTAAAAGGGGCAGCATGAAAATCGTCTTTAAAAGAAAACAATCCCTGATAATGTTAAGACTGGGACTATTCTGATGTGAGATTACTATGTACTGTATTTTTGGTATAAATAATGTATTTTGACTAATACTGCTCAAAATGTCTTTGTCATAGAAAATAAGGTGGAACGAAGGAAGCTAGAAGATTTGGGTTATAGCTGAACAGTAAGATTAGATTCCCTACAGTGTGGAAACAGGCCCTTATGGCCCAACAAGTCCACACCGACCCTCTGAAGAGTAACCCACCCAGACCCATTTCCCTCTGACTAATGCACCTATCCCTATGGGCAATTCACCTGATCTGCACATTCAAATGGAATGGTGGAATAAAAAGAATGCCTGGGTTTTGGATACAGTGGTCGGACGATTGTGACATGCTGGAATTTGGAGTGGAAGCAGCAACAAGTGAGTGTAAAACTACAATACAGTGATTATTCGAACAAATCCTGGTTTAGTAACGTTCCACTCCTTTGCCAGAGAGTAACTGATGTGAGTGGGTGACCATACGTTGTGCTTGGGAAAGCTGGATGCTCAGACCTCAAATGACAAATCTCAAATGGGGCGGCACAGTGGCTCAGTGGTTCAATTCCTGCCCTGGGTAACTGACTGTGTGGAGTTTGTACATTCTCCCCGTGTCTGTGTGGGTTTCCTCCGGGTGCTCCGGTTTCCTCCCACAATCCAAAGATGTGCAAGTTAGGTGAATTGGCCATGCTAAATTGCCCATAGTCAGGGGTGAATATGGGGAATGGGTCTGGGTGGGTTACTCTTTGGAGGGTCGATATGGACTTGGGCCAAAGGGCCTGTTTCCATACTGTAGGGAATCTAATCTAATCTGACAGACATTTCAGGATCAATGTAAAATGTGGGAGAGGTAATTTTGCATTGAGACTTCAATGCTGGCAGTATTGAAAAGGAAAATGTTCCAACATTAAGAATGAGTCTGGAATAAGATCTGAGAGAAACCATAAATAGAAATAGAAGGGACTGATTCTCAATAATCATGAAATGCATAATCCTAACCATGATGGGGCACCTGAGTGATTTCTTCAGTCCAAATCAGATCACACCAAGTTCTGAATGTAGCATTTAAATAAGCTTGACTGACTTGAAGAAACATGTCATATTCATAAACTTGGATCATTTTCACATTTCAAAGAAAAGTTAATATTTACAAATTTTCAGCTCAAATTTACTTAATGAAATGTGCGCAATTTGAATTTCTCCAAGACAATTGTGACATTGTATTTCTTCCATCATTACTTTTTAACAATGTGATGAGAGACACTTGATTGTGCACACTTAAATGATTGCAAGACACACAATAACCAAGGAGGAGACAGAGAGCTAGAGCTCAAAAGAAACAGAATAGAGACATCTAAAAACAGCAACTTTCACCAATACTCCTCTATTGCTCCAAATGTATGAATGAACATCTACCTTAATATATCTTTTACTAACCAACATTGAGGATGATAGAATTAATATAGCTGCCAAGAATGACAAGGTAGATGTTCCTTAATATTGTTAGCCACTTGAATAAGATGTTTGACAGATATAGATTGCAGTCCCTGAATGTGCATTCTCTGTACCAGCAACCTGTTGTTTGTCACCTACAGTATAGTTTCAGTTCTGGTATTGGTCACAAAGTCATATTGTGCACATGCTCATTCTGTGCTCTCATTCATTTTAGTGAATGCATTTTTTGCTCGAATATTGTATTGTATTTGTTGGATCATTTGGTAAGAAGATTTATTTTGTTCCTCACAGCTGAGTGTGGAAGCCATAAAAATTAAACTTTTCAACCTCGCCGAGGATCAAATGGCTCCAGTTCCATTTCAAAAACTCCTTTGTTAACCCCCCGTTGTGTGACCTCTTATGGTCGAGCAAATTCTCCAGTTCGGCAAATGCCTGGTCCCAAGGCTGCCAGAGTGACAAGGAGCAAGCTGGATTACAGTATAGCTACACATACACGACAGTAAAGGTACTGGGGGAAAATAATTTGCTTGATTTTGTTTTGTTCCGACAGATAAATTGTAAAATTGCCCAAGTCAGAATCCTTTGAAGATTTATTCTGCCAATTGTGTATGTCTGAAATAGTTTTCATTTGCTTCTTTTGAAAAGAAGCCAAAAATAACAGGGGTAGCCCATGTCACTTCAGAGGCATTGCAATGATCCTCTCACAGCCTATGCCAACCATTAAACTGGAGGACTGCTGAAGAAATTCTTTTTTTTAACCCTTCAGTGAGGTGGCTGTCAATATCAGTAACCCTCCCCTATTACTAGAAGAGATCTGTTTAGTTTTTTAAAAATAATGTCACATAAATATATTGATCAGCATTACTTCCATGCCATATCTTAACATTGGCCTGAGTGCCAACTCTCACATGCTAAGTTTCAATACATGAAATGATCCAATGGACAGATCAGTAATACATCGCTGAATCATCAAAGGACAGTTTTGTGAGTAGATCAGCGATTGGGTGGACAGATGGTCATCAAGATAGACAGGTGAACTTACATGTTTTAAGGTCATCCTGAGCACTAAAGTAAACAGTTCAACTGATCTTGCCCTAACTCCCATGTCATCCTGATCCTCTGCCTCCTCCTCAATGTTCTCACTATACAATGAGCAATGAGTCCCTTCCAGTCTCCCACCTGAAATCCCCTCTGCTGCACAATATTGTTCATACCGGTAAATGTTTTGGACATCTGAGATGCTGAATACTGAAAGAACTTCCAAATGCATCTATACAAATGAAGCACATCTTCAATATTCCAATGGCTTTCACAATGATGTAAATGATGCTTATGTGGCTCTTGTTGGAGCAGTACACATGGGTGCCATTAGCCAAGTCTGAAGAATTGAATAAGATCATAGAAGCATAGATTCAAATAATGACACAGACAGAAGGTGGCAACTGAGACCTTTAAGACTATGTTGCTCTTTGTTCAATGCTCTTCAATTAATCTCAATTGCACGCTCTTTCTCCATAGTACTATAAATTTCATTCCGACTTTCAAGAACTTAATGCATTTAAAAATGGGACAGTATAAAAAGCATGTCAAAAAAACAGTATTTTGTTTATCTTTTCTTTAATGTCCAACTAATGCAATCTAAAAGTTAATATGATATGACATACATGACAGCTGCAGGGAATCTGGCATAGTCTTGCATTAACTTTTTCTCATGGTTGCACAACAGATGCATCTGGATGGACACATATTGCTACCATAAAAGGTGGTAGCTTTGACAGTGTACAGATTGGCATGTGCAGGCAGTTGATGCCATCCCATACCTGTTGGGAATCCAGTCAGAGAGGGGAATTCAAAAGCTGTTCATTCCTGCTGTTGTCTTCACAGAAAATTTTGCATAGTTATTGGTTCAGCCAAGCTACTCATCATGGTTAGAAACAACAAAAATTGCAGATGCTGAAATCCAAAGTAGACAGGCAGGAGGCTGAAAGAAAACAGCAAGCCAGGCAGCATCAGGAAGTGGAGAAGTCAACATTTCAGGTGTAACTGAAGGGTAACACCCAAAACATTGACTTCTCCATTTCCTGATGCTGCCTGGCTTGCTGTGTTCTTCCAGCCTCCTGCTTGTCTACTACAAGCTATTCATCATGGCTTCCTGACTAGAAAATTGTGAATATGAAGTCTGTTATGACCTGGAAGGCACCAGAAATTTAAAAGAGACTGATGGTAACCTTTTCTGGTCATCGGGCCCAGCTGGCAGCAACAGTTCCTGTAGGAGGTTGACAATGTTTGCCACCAATGTACGTCACAACCTTAGCCTGCAGACTCTGGATCTTGACAACAGTGGGCCAGGACCAAAGTGACAACTCAAACTGTGTTCCATTTCCGATTTCTCTCTTTTTTGCCATTTCCCATACACTTACAATTAAAATTCAAAACAATAGCAGCATGGATGCAAAAACGTTCAAATTCGTAGCTGGGGAATCTCTTCATTTGTGAAACAACATGCATTGGCTGACTGAGCTGTGTCTATGGGTGGTCTCTTAAAAGAATCCTGAGGTCCAACATGGAGGCTCTACAGCACAATTTTACTGTCCAACAACATTCCCATTAACATAAGACTTGACAGCATAAAGGCAGAATGAGTGCTTTTCAAACTTATATTTCACTTATGAATGTTTCATATTTCATTTGTTCAATTTATAGATGTGAGCATAATCAGTTACAAAGACTAACTTCATCAAAGAGCTAAATATACTGTAACAGATCTCATAATAGGCACACTCCAGCCACCTCCCACTAAGATCATTCAAATTTAGGAGAGTGTAATTTCTATCTGCTGAGAGGTTCAAGTCGGAACAGATATTGAACATTAAATTCCTGGTCTGGTCTTGCTTTAAACATAACTCATCGGTGAATTCATTATGACTGAAGCTAAATACTGAGACTGCAGAGAAGAACCTATCCAGTAACAGCTCAAAACAGCCAGAAGTACACAGATTTTTCAAACGGCTTATTTCCATTTTTAGAGTCTGCAGCCATATTCTCTTCGAGGAGAAAGTGAGGTCTGCAGATGCTGGAGATCAAAGTTGAAACTTTATTGCTGGAACAGCACAGCAGGTCAGGCAGCATCCAGGGAACAGGAGATTCGACGTTTCGGGCACAGGTCCTTCTTCAGGAATGAGCAGAGAGTGTTCAGCAGGAGAAGATAAAAGGTAGGGAGGAGGGACTTGGAGGAGGCTTGCGCCCATACCTCCCCCCTCACTTCTCTCCAAGGCCCCAAAGGAAACTTCCATATCCGCCACAGATTCACCTGCACCTCCACTCACATCATCTACTGCATCCGCTGCAGCCGGTGTGGCCTCCTCTATATTGGGGAGACAGGCCGCCTACTTGCGGAGCGATTCAGAGAGCACCTCTGGGCCACCCGGACGAACCAACCCAACCACCCTGTGGCACAGCATTTCAACTCCCCCTCCCACTCCACCGAGGATATGCAGGTCATTGGACTCATCCACCGCCAAACCACAACAACGCGACGGTCGGAGGAGGAGCGTCTTATCTTCCGACTGGGAGCCCTCCAACCGCAGGGGATGAACTTGGACTTCACCAGTTTCTTCATCCCCCCTCCCCCACCTTGTCTCAGCCGGGTCCCTCCCGCCCGGCACCGCCTTCCTGTCCTGCAGTCTTCTTCTTGTCCTCTCCGCCTCCATCCTACTCCGACCTATCACCCTCACCTTGACCTCTTTCCACCTATCACATTTCCAACTCCCCTCCTCCAAGTCCCTCCTCCCTACCTTTTATCTTCTCCTGCTGAACACTCTCTGCTCATTCCTGAAGAAGGGCCTGTGCCCGAAACGTCGAATCTCCTGTTCCCTGGATGCTGCCTGACCTGCTGTGCTGTTCCAGCAATAAAGTTTCAGCCATATTCTCTGCAAACTTACTGCTTTACGCTGGAGCTCAGAGCTAAATGAGAAAGAAACAGCTCATCAATCAGAGATTATTAAATGTAAGAAAAATAGAAAAAAAACTTGCATAGTTATCAATAGCTTTGGATAGCATTTAAAAACTGTAAAAAACGTTAATGACAACATTTCCAACACTCAATTGGAAAATAGTTCTCTTTATTGTTAATTTGTTCTGATCATATGTCAAACTGTTTTCTAGACCTCAATATATGCAAACCAGATAAACAAGCCACTAAAATTAAAATTGCTGCAGATAATTAGATTAGATTACTTACAGTGTGGAAACAGGCCCTTCGGCCCAACAAGTCCACACCGCCCCGCCGAAGCGCAACCCACCCATACCCCTACATTTACCCCTTACCTAACACTACGGGCAATTTAGCATGGCCAATTCACCTGACCCTGCACATCTTTGGACTGTGGGAGGAAACCAGAGCGCCCGGAGGAAACCCACGCAGACACGGGGAGAACGTGCAAACTCCACACAGTCAGTCGCCTGAGTCGGGAATTGAACCCGGGTCTCTGGCGCTGTGAGGCAGCAGTGCTAACCACTGTGCCACCGTGCCGCCCACCATAATGGAGACCTCAATAGACTGAATGCATTAGATCTGTCCAATAGCCATACAGAGAACCTAAAAAAAATATTAGAATTAGAATCTCTACAGTGTGGAAACAGGCCTTTTGGCCCAATAAGTCCACACCAACCCTCCGAAGAGTAACCCACCCAGACCCATTCCCCTACCATTTCACCTATATTTATCCCTGAACACTATGGGCAATTTAGCCTGGCCAATTCACCTAACCTGCACATCTTTGGATTATGGAACGAAACCAGAGCAGCCAGAGGAAACTCTTGCAGACTTGGAGAAAATGCACAAACTCCACACAGACAGACACCCGAGGCTAGAATTGAACCCGGGTCACTGGCGCTGTGAAGTAGCAGTGCTAAGTACTGAGCCACCGTGCCGTCCTAAAGAAAGTGAATATTGTCAGTACTTGAAAGTCAGTTAGGAGTGGAATTTAACTTTAGCATACACTGCATGAAATTCATGTCCTTTTGGCAACAACCAAATAGAGACCATCAATCAGTTCAGAAGTAAATTTCGAGATGAGGGGCACCATTCTGACTTCATGTCAACAGGGCTAGTCAACAGAACAACCAGTTCATGACAGCAATTATCACAATGGAAGCATTCCTAAATGACATCTTGGACAAACCCAAAGGTTACCCAATGAAAATGCTATGACAAAACAAATATGAAGCCATATGTATGGAAAGACAGAGATGACAAGCTTTGGGTAATTTGTCTTCCATTAGCACAATGTTAGCAAGCCTGGTAAGTGGAAGCAGTTATGCCACCTTAGACTGCAAGAACCTTTAAAGCCTATAAGTCTTACAGCAGAGGTCATTAGAGGCATCAATATAAGATTCAAAGGCTAACACAAGCTGTTCAATATTGTGTGAAGCCACACCAGCAACCAGAGGGATACAACATTCAAAACAACCAACTTTCAGTCCTGATGAAGGGCTTTTGCCCGAAACATCGATATTCCTACTCCTCAGATGCTGCCTGACCTGATGTGCTTTTCCAGCACCACTCTAATCTTGACTCTGATTTCCAGCATCTGCAGTCCTCACTTTTGCCTAGTGCTTACATCAAGACAAGTTGCAAGAGAATGAGACAACAGATGCAATATGCAACCTTTCATTGAGAAAATCCAGAACTGTGGCTCAAATTCATTTTCTTCGCCATTTATCCCAGTCACAGGAAACCAATACTGCTCAAATAAAATTTAAAGTTACATTAAACATAATTTACAAAGACTTCTCAATTCTCTCATCTTTTACATGCAATTTACTAAAATCCTGACCTTGCCATGTTAATGTATTACCGGCATCCAAATATAACTTAATTAAACCTATAAGTGTATGCACTGGATCATTAGTTGTTCTTCTCTCCAAATATTACAAAATTCTCACTCTCACCTACTCCCAGTCTCCCCATTCTTGCAGAATTAAACCTTCTCCAATGAATGTTTTAAAGAGAGAGATTTTCCACTGGTACTGTACAACTAGGCCGCTATACATAAAAACATGTATTTATATAGCACATATAAATCAAACAAGTCAGCTTGGGGATAAATATGATTTTGAAGAGAGAAAAGTGGAAAATATTTGAAATGTAGTAGAAAAGATAATTTGCCCTTCAGGCTCTTTTCTAACATGAGCGATATTGCCTGCTTGCTGGTTATTGAGCTGAAGTCAACATTGATCGTGAAGTAGGAATCGCGGAATTGTGAATTATGTATTCACTGAGCAAGGAGTATAATAATCATGACTTAGCCAGCCAATTCGAACTATCGGTGACCCAGTGGCAGATCTCCTTGCACAATAATGCTGTCTCATGTGAACAGAAATATTGTCCGAATCCCTTGCAATCACATAGCCTATGAGTCAGAACTTAGGCTACATTTTAAAAAAAAGCCTCCCAAAACTTGCAAATTTTAGCAAACTGTCAAAAATTTGTAAAAAGGAAAATTCAAATATAGTATCATTCAAAATTGTCAGTTTAATCTCAGGTAGTATTTTTGACTTGAGACCTGACTTGGCTTTGCATGCTGGAAACTAGCTTGACTGTATTACTAACGTCTTGTAAAATCCTATGAGTCTCGTGATTCTTTGTACTCACATCAGGGTGTGTCTCTGTTGATTAAACAAAATGTTTGTCTATAGACTGCATAGCAACACAAGCTTATTCAGAGCACAGAAGGCACAATTAAGGTACTCAAAAAAAATCTGTAAGGAAGCTCAAACATTAAAAGGGTGACGCTGGTCAGTTACAAACAAAATAATTCAGCATGATTAGATCCTCATGTATGAAGGCATTCAAATGAGACATACATTATTAAGTCACTACTCTGGTTGGAAATTCTTTTTTAAAAACTTTATGTGGTCACTCTTGCAGAATTTCTGTTTGGAAGAATTTCTGATTGTTACCATGATCATATTTGGTTCCATGTAACCAACAGGGTTCATCAGTGAAATCCAGTAACATTTCTGAAAACACTGAGTGACAGCACATTAAGAACAAGCCCTAAGTATAAAAGGCACAGCGTTATAACCTACACAAGAGTATGCCATGTTGCTCCAATTTCTGGAGAAAATAAGAAAGAAAATGAGGTTTCAGAAGTCCCTGACTGCAGAGAGATGTCACATCATGCTAAACAAAATGATATGCAACTCCACAAGGCCATGTTTGAACCTGCTTTCAGGGAGACCTCAGTGGCATTAAGAAATAAAATGTTTAAGTCTTTTTTTCACAAGGTAGACATAACCAAGTTTTTTAAAAGGTTGGTTCTACACGGTAATTCATCTCTATTACTTTCCTAACAATTCAGAGAGAATAGGCCCTTTACACTGCTACACAATTCACCAAATTAAATAATATGAAACTCATAGACAAAAATTGTTAAGTTGATTATCCAATTTGTTAAGCATTTCTCAATTTATAACCCTTTCAATATCATTTCTCATACTATTTCATTACTGTGAGGGCTACATTAGTAACACCTTTCAAGGTGAAAAATTATGTTTAGCAGGGGAATATGCTCCTGTCAGCATGAATATGGCATGACCCACAAACGATGAAGGTTGATGGAAAAACCTTTTTGACGAAAGGGAATTGAATGGATCAGTAATACAGCAAATTTATAACTGATACTTCAACTGTCATTCAATATGAACTTGCTTAATATTTATTTCCATTAATCAAATAAATGATAGGACCTGAAGAAGCTTAAATTGATCAGGGAAATAACATTTCATTAAAAAAATTAAATGTATTACTTAATTTCAGATTGAGTTGAGAATAGTGAAGTGTAAAAAGCTATTAACTGCATTGTGGAGTTTTGCCAAATTGTTTAATCGGAATAGTGACTGACATAGAAATACATTCCCATCAGTATGGCAGTATTAAAAGGGAAAAAGGGCATAATCCCGGCAGTTGAAGTTGTGGGCCTGAAATTCACACTCTTTTGGATATGGGACCAATTTAAATGAGATCAGGTACCTGCAGACCTCCTAATGGCTTACCAACAATTGGGCTTTAACATTCAGACTGCTGCAATTGTGGAATGGTATATAGGAAGGGATGGGCAAATAGGAAATCTGGAAACAAGGTATTCAGGCCTGGAGAGAGCAACAGCCATCAGCGCAGCAAAGGAGTAACTGGCTGTACTAGTGAATGAAATATTCTGGTCCAACTCATCTTCTATGGCTCAAAATGGAGATCCAGTACAGACTATTTATTTCCCAGTATTGCTGTTTTGCTTTACTATTTATTTTCCCTCTGTGACTCATGGACAAAAGCCATTAAGCTGATTATCTAATTTGTTAAGCATTTCTCACACATGTGTTAAGCTCCTTATTCGTTAACACAGAGAGTCCAATGTTCTTTTTAGCTGCAAGCACTGATTGGCAAATGTTTTGCCGACATTAATACAGCAGGTTCTGTGATTCAATAGAGGGGCGAGCATGCATATGTTTCTTGTCAGTCATAATTGATGGTTATGAGACATAAGGGGCATCCTATGCATAAGACAATGAACATGGCTGAGGCCAGAGAGTCATAGAGTTGTACAGCATGAAACAGACCTTTTAATTCAACTTGTCCATGCCAATCAAATATCCTCAATTAATTTTGTTCCATTTGCTAGCATTTGGCTCATATCACTCCAGATGTCTTTTAAATGTTGTTGTTGTAACAGCCTTCACCACTTCCACTGGCTCAAAGAAGACAGAGGGTGGTGGTGGTGGGTTGATTTTCAGACTGGAGGCCTGTGACCAGTGGAGTGCCATAAGGACCAGTGCTGGGTCCTCTACTTTTTGTCATTTACATAAATGATTTGGATGCGAGCATAAGATGTACAGTTAGTAAGCTTGCAGATGACACCAAAATTGGAGGTTTAGAAGACAGCGAAGAGGGTTACCTCAGATTACAACAGGATCTTGACCAGATGGGCCAATGGACTGAGAAATGGCAGATGGAGTTTAATTCAGATAAATGTGAGGTGCTGCATTTTGGGAAAGCAAATCTTAGCAGGACTTATACACTTTATGGTAAGGTCCTAGGGAGTGTTGCTGAACAAAGAGACCTTGGAGTGCAGGTTCATAGCTCCTTGAAAGTGAAGTCACAGGTAGATAGGATAGTGAAGAAGGCATTTGGTATGCTTTTCTTTATTGGTCAGAGTATTGAGTACAGGAGTTGGGAGGTCATGTTGCGGCTGTACAGGGCATTGGTTAGGCCACTGTTGGGATATTGCATGCAATTCTGGTCTCCTTCCTATCGGAAAGATGTTGTGAAACTTGAAAGGGTTCAGAAAGAATTTATAAGGATGTTGCCAGGGTTGGAGGATTTGAGCTATAGGGAGAGGCTGAACTGTTTTTCCCTGGAGCATCGGAGATTGAGGGGTGACCTTATAGAGGTTTACAAAATTATGAAGGGCATGGATAGGGTAAATAGGCAAAGTTTTTTCCTTGAGATGAGGGAGTCCAGAACTAGAGGGCATAGGTTTAGGGTGATAGGGGGAAGATATAAAAGAGACCTAAGGGGCAACGTTTTCACACAAAGGGTGTATGGAATGAGGTGCCAGAGGAAGTGTTGAGGCTGGTACAATTGCAACATTTAAGAGGTATTTTGATGGGTATATGAATATGAAGGGTTTGGAGGGATATGGGCTGGGTGCTGGCAGGTGGGACTAGATTGGGTTGGGATATCTGGTCAGCATGGATGGGTTGGACCAAAGGATCTGTATCCATGCTGTACATCTCTATGACTCCATGACTCTGGCAGCTCATTATATACATGCACCACCCACTGTATGAAAAAGTTGTCCTTTTCAAATCTTTCCCCTCACCTTAGATCTACACCCTCTAGTTTTGTCTCACCTACACTGGGGAAGAGACCTTGGTTATTCACCTTAACCATGCTCCTCATGATTTTATAAACCTCTATAAGGTCATCCCTCAGCCTCCAACGCTACATGGCAAATAGCCCCAAACCCGAGAAGACAGACATTGTAGATAGAGATTTCATTTGGGATTGTCTAGAACATGTTAAGATGAATAAGGAGAACGTATTTGATGTTTTAGAGGGAATACAGGTGCACAACACCCTTGGACTTGATGAGATGTATTTCAGGCTTTTATGAGAGGTAAGGGAGGAGATCGCTGAGGCCCTGGAAGGAGATATGTAATACCTTGCTGGTCACAGTGGAGTACCAGATGATTGGAAGATATTTAATACAATTTCTTTGTTCAAGAATGGCAGCAGGAACAGGCCAGGTAATTACAGACCAGTTAGTCTAATGTCAGTAAAAAAAGAAATGATTGGAAAAAATGCAAAAGTGCAAGATTAATCAATATTTGGAAAGGCAGGGTTTGATCACAGGTAGTTGGCATGGATTTATTAAAGGGAGATTCTGTCTGACTAATTTTTGAGTTTTCAGTTTTTTTGAGAATGTAACTGAATATACTGATGAGGTTGGTGCCTTTGATATGGTTTACATCAACTTCAGTAAGGCCTTGGACAAGGTCACACATGGGAGACTGCTCTAAAAGATAAGAGATCTGGGATCCAA
This sequence comes from Chiloscyllium plagiosum, assembly GCF_004010195.1. Lineage (NCBI taxonomy): Eukaryota > Metazoa > Chordata > Chondrichthyes > Orectolobiformes > Hemiscylliidae > Chiloscyllium > Chiloscyllium plagiosum. Next base: position 51,105,189 of record NC_057718.1, read on the forward strand.
GATAAGTTGACAAATTGGATCCAAAACTGGCTTACAAACAGGGGGTGAAGGGTAATGATGGATGGTTGTTTTTGTAATTGGTAGCTTGTGACCGGTGTACTGCAACGATCAATGCTGGGACCCTTGTTAGTTATGTACATTAACAACTTGGATGTGAATGGAGAAGGTATAGTTAGTGAGTTTGCACATGACACAGAAATTTGTGGTGTTGTTGATAGTGAGGAGGATGGTTTTAGGCTACATCTGAGAATGATCAGCTGGTAATTTGGGCACAGCAATAGCAGATGAAATTTAATTCTAATAAGTGTGAGGTGACACTGAAATAATTCCACAGAGACTGGTATCCAATCACCAAGTCACCCTTCTACTAACTGATCCAGCTTCCTCAGAGCCAGCTCTCAGAGTATAGAGAATCTCTGACAGTCCTTTCCCTATATGTCAGCCTGGGCTTCCTGACTGGATCAGATTAACAGCCCTAATCAGGCAACTCGTGTTCTATGAGGTCCACCTAGCTCAGTCCAGATACATTTTAGGATGTTGAATATGGGAAGGATATACACAGTGAATGGTGCGTCCTTGACGAGCACTGAGGAACAAAGGGACCTTGGTGTACCAGTCCATAGATCACCGAAAATATCAACACAGGTAGACAAGGGAGTGAAGAAGACATGCAGGATGCTTGAGTTCATTGAGTATAAGAGCAAAGAAGTCTTGTTATGACTTTATAAAACACTGGTTAGGCCACAGAAGAAATACTATGTGCAGTTCTGGTCACCACAATATCAGACGAATGTGATTGCATTGGTGAGGGTGCAGGGGAGATTCACCAGGATTCTACCTCGAACATCCAGTCTCAGTCATGGGCAAAGACTGGATAGGCTTGGTTTGTTTTCCTTGGAGCAGAAGAGATTGAGGGTGAATCTGATTGAGGTATGCAAAATTACGAGAGACTGAGACTGAGTAGATCATGAGAATCTCTTCCTTGTGACAGATATGTCTAAGACCAGAGGGCTGAAGTTTAAGGTGAAGTGCAAGTGGTTATGAAAGGATGAGGAATCTTTTTTGACTTAGCGTGTGGTAGAAATATGGAACGTGCTACCTGAGGTGATGGTGGAGATAAGTTATCTCATAACATTTAAGAAGCATCTGGATGACTACTTAAAATTTCAGAGCATAGTGGGTGTTGGACCAAGTACAGGCAAATGGTATTGATGTAGTTTAGTGTTTGTTGTTCAACATAGAAATGCTGGGCCAAAGGGCCTGTTTCTGTGCTGCATGGCTCTACGACTCTCTCTGTGACTCTAATTTGCCTGAGTCTACAAAGAGGCAATGCAGATCACTAAATCAAACATGCGGACAGTTGCAGTATCGTATCATTCACAATGGAGAAACTTACTGACTTCCGTGGGGCTGTGTTAACGGGTGCAGCATCATCAAATTGAAATATTGTTAATCTAAATGTAAGCTTCAGGTTTGTGAACAAAATTGTGTCACTATTATCACCAAATAGAATGCCAACAGTATGGAAATTCAATACATGGAAGAATCATTGAATATATTCAACAACCTGATCTTTGAATCTCCAACACTCCTTACTGTGTGAAAATATTGATGCACATAGATTGATTTTAAAATATTAACAAAGTGTCTTTTAGATTTGATTACAACAGCAAACTATGTATCTGAGAAAAGAATGACCTTAACAATTTTAAAGTGATGGGGAAGAGGACATTTGTTTTTAGTTGTGATGTGTTACTAACACTGCGAAAAGGTAGAATGATTTGACAATTTTAGAAGAAGTATCCAGAGAAAATATTCACTCCGTGTTTCCAATGTCAGTAACATATGAATAGAAAGCACTGTGGTCAATATTAGCAGATGATTATTTCAACCTAAATTTTTCAAAGCCCCAGAAATGGTGTGGCATTCTACAAAGAGACAATGCAGATCACTAAATCAGACATGCGGACGGATGCAGTATCGTATCATTCACAATGAAGAAACTTACTGACTTCTGTGGGGCTGCGTTAACAATCACCGTAATGTTCAATGCATTTTCTGAACATATTTAATTTTATCTTGTAACATAGTTGCTGACAGTGTTATTCACTCACTTAAAACAAGCAAAACAGTGAGTCAATTATCAGTAGCAAGCTTCCTTAAGCTATTAGTTTTTGTTTTAAGTTGGATAGCTTGTCATTTTTGCTTTCAGCATTTTCCTTTATTTGCATTTTTATTCATTTGCATTAATTTCCCTGTATTTCAGTCTTAATTTGAAGCTTCAATTGCCGTCATTTTTTTTTGTTCTTTTCAGTTATCTTGCTTCAAGCTGCTCTCTTTACAAGTAGTAATCAATGTCACAAGTATGGGAATTCCTTCACTGATTCCAATAATAGTCAAGGTTGAATAAGAAATTAGGCTGTTGAGGAAAGAAAAAAGGCAGGCGTGATAGTACCTTATGCATTTTTTCTGATCGTGTCCTTAGCTGAGTACCTACATTTCATGACATGCACTGTTCATCCTGAGCTTATGAAGCAGACCAGTTACAATTTGCTTCACAAAGGAGTCTATCTCCTGAAGGCTAACCTGCATCCTTGTACCAATGAGATTCTTCTTCCCATTAATGGAAAGGTCATGATCACTTACACTCCTGATCCTGTCAAGCTACACAAATCAACAAATGCCAAATTATTCAGTCATCCATCTGCAGTTTCCATGAGGAAAGCAATATAGTTTGCTTTGTGAGGAGCAATATGTATATTATTTTGCCTGGAAAGGAGGCAAAAGCTAAACAAACCCACAGAACTTTCACATCAGAAGGGTTCACAGAGTTCCAAAGCATTAAAAATTTTACAGATTCCAGCAAGCATAGGAAACCCTCCTGCCTGATGTCTTTTTGATAGCTTGGGCTGGATTTTTAAATGCCGGCTGGGTCTGGGACTTCTTTAGGGCACCATTTAAAGTTCACAGCCTTGAAGGTAATCTCTGAATCACAATTACTTTGGGACAGTCTTCAATTTTGAAAGTATTGGCAGGGCCCAGGAAGAAAGAGGGAAACCTCCAACAAACTATCCATTCAATCTCTCTGGAAGCTGGTCAATGATCTGGGAGGTCAGAACTGTAACGGGGTAATGGGGTCAGAAACCAGATTTCATTCCGATGTTGTGTTCCCAATCCTGCTTTGAAAATCTGGTCCCTAATATCTAAATGGGCACTTTATTTTCATTTTGTTTCATCCAAACCTTAATATCAATCTACCTCTCGAAATAGCATACAAACATTATATCTGAATGCGCTTCCCCTATCTTTTTTCCATTATAAATTCCTAGGCAGGAGAGATAGAATTTTCCAGAGTTTCTTGTAGGATGTGAATATCAGAAAATTGTTGTAAAGTTACTTACATTGATAAAGTTTCCCTCCAATAATAATGTATACCCTCAGAGTTACCAATAATTTCCTAAATTCATTGTGCTTGGTGATCAAGTGCATCGACCCCTACATTTGCAAGAAACTCTTTCCTCCTTTGACTACATTTATCATACAACTCTTTTCTATATATTTGTCATAATACAATGAAGTATTCTTGCAGTAGAATCATCACTGATAGAAGGTTATACTCACAACATCCGATACAAAATCCACAACAGAACAAAACAATGAATGGGGAGTTAAGGGTGCAATCTCATAGCGGCGTGAATGATATGGGCTATGGAGACATTTAGGGCAGAATTGGGTGAGAAGATCAGTCAGGCCAATGTTAAGAGCAACAATTCTCTTCTATGCAATAGTGTTGAGGTGAGATTCTCACTGGATAGCAGCAAGTTGATGATGAAGGAAGATAACTGCTTGGCAGTGACATTATCAACTTGTCTCTTAATAGGCAGCTTCTAATCTTACCAAACAATGCTAAGTCAATAAGACATCGAGAATTCTTGACATGAAAGTCAGAGATGCTACCTAGCAACTTCAGCACAATGCTGGCTGCAAACAGCCTCCATGTTGCTCCATGAACACAGCCCAGCCCTTATCTGAGATTTTCCAACCCCTCAGCACGCTCAGAGCACCTATCTGAACCCCTTCGCCAGACTCCCAGGCTAAAACAGAGGTGTACTACAGTGCCCTTCTGCAACTAAAATTGAAAGGCTGCTGCAAGAAAACCTAGTGCAAAGGGCAGGGATCCAGTTCAGGCTCCATATTTGGGCACGCACTTCACACTCACATGCATGCTCGTAGTATCTGTATCTTGTCTTGTTCCACCTTGCCACGCTGTGCCATGCTTGTTATTACATGGTGCTTCAGCCAGAGCCTAACTGCTATCGGTGTGGTCATATTTATGTGCTCTTTTGCACAGACACACAGATGGCTGCTTGTCTGGTAGAGGCAGAGGGGCACATTGTATGGCACACTAAGAGTTTATTCTAACATGTACAGTATGTGCCAGCTGCCTGTGCAGCAAACATATGGCACATGGATTCATATTGGAAACTGTACCAGTGTGAGGGGTGGAGGGTAAAGTATTCTCAGTCCTGTTGAGGTCATGGTACCAAATGCAACAAAAAGTTGAATGAACAATGTGAGCCTAGAATGGGAAGAGGCTAGGTGCAGGTACAGTAACCAGGGCTGTGGTGGAGCAGGCAATAGGTCTGCTGAAAATACTGTTCCACTGCTTTTTCTAGTCTGAGAAAGTCTTCCAGTTTATTCTGGACTCTGTTCACATCATCCAGGTGCCCTCATCCAAATTGGAGAGGGAACAAGGGAATGTGATGGATGCTGAAAAATTAGGAAATGGGAGAAGTCTTCAGAGCCAGGGGAGGAAGAAGCTCTCCTTGAGCATGAAAAACAGGACCTGATTGACATCAGTTCCAGTGGATGAGAGCTGGGTGCAGCTGACTATTATGGAATATAAAAAAGTCATTGGCCATAGTGTCAGTATTTGCTTTGCATTATGCAAAATGCAGCCTGTATTAATTTGTTTGCTTTTGCTAACTGTAAATAAAAGCTCATGTTTGTGACTGTCTTGATTTGATGTTCCCCTAATGGACAACAACAAGATGCACATTTCCAAGGGACATTGCAAATAGAATAGCAGTGGTCTCTAGAAGGATGGATGCAGCTAAAGATATATAAACTGTGTGGCATTGTGGTTAAACAGTGATTTGGGTGAGCGACTGAGGTTGTCTGAGTGATTTTGTGTTTCAGTCATGCTGACTATGTGGCATAAGCAGCATGACTCTGTGACTGCGGTGTTATTAAGTTGTCAGCGGGTGGCAAGGCCAGGTTGGCAACACGTATCCAGTTTATCAGTGACCATTTAAACATAGTGTGTGAACCAGGGATGCTAGTTTTTCAGCAGATGTCCGTTGAGTGGTGTTGTCATGTGAACAGCACATGGTAAGATGCTGCTCATATCAGATGAGAAGGACAATCATTGGAGTGGGGTAAGTTTTTAACGTGTATTGTAAGTCAGGCAAAAGATCTCGCTGGCCAAAACTCAGTGAAACAGGCACTTACCAAAGATTCAGTTCAGAATGTATAACTTTAGAGATTAATTTACTGAAAAGAAAATACACTCAGAAACACATATACATCAACATCCAAATACATACACACACAATTTTCCAAATATCTCAAATTTGTCCAAAGAATGCTCTTGACTCTCGATGTCCAATGTTGCAAGGCAACAGTGTTATTGAAGAAGTGCAAATTTTCAACCAATGTCTCCATGGAAATGAAGTTTCATGAAAAATCTGTGCCCAATTCCATCAAAAATGAGTGTTCCTTCAACGGGATGAGTGTAGCTGTATTGATCAGTCAAGCAGAATGAATACAGACTAATTTTTATGAAGTCAACTCCAGACAGACCTATTCTTAATCCAGATGACCTCTTCCAAATTGCAGCTAACTAAATCTATTAGACGAAATCATATTTCAGTTATATCCATTGTATAGAATTCCACTGTATAGAATGGAGGAATTGAATACAGGCAGCCAACCAAATGTCTCTCAATTATTCATTTTAGTATTTGCAAATCCTAAAAACAGTCCTTCTTTTGAAACAATTTCTGACAGTTATTTAGAAATTCAATCTGAAAAAAAAAATCCCTGCTACAGAAATCCACAGCTACAAATTGTTCTCTTAAAATGTTTTTTTTTGGCAAACTAATGCAAGTGTTTATGAGGATTTGATGGTGAATACTTGAAATTTGAAATTAAAGGAAAGCATGTTGGGGAAAAGACAATTTGACATTCAGCAGGCAAAAGGGGGAAGAAACATTAATGTTTCTGAATACAAGCTCTGTTCAGAATATTTTTTTTGTTCATCAGATGCTGGCTGATACATTTGGAAATTCCAGCATTAGTCTTTTCCTCTCATTGCTCCACCTGAGACTTGCCTTCTTTACTGAGCACCTTTGTAATAACCCTGAGGTTTTCCTCTGTTTGTGTCTCTATCGATCAAAATCAACAGCGATTGATGAAACAATATAAGTGTCACATAAGGACTGACATAGGGATTAAGGGTTGGTGCTTATTGCCTAATTACATTTATCATCCTGGCATTGTTCTTATATTAACAAATGTAAAGCAAATTTAGTTTTCAACTACAATCTAGAGGGAGTCCAGCTGCTGTGCTAAGGTTTGTTCATAAATTAACACAACACTATTAAAGGTAATATTTCTCCTAAAGGGCTCTGTTCACTCAGCAGGATTTTTTTCCACATTGCCTCAGTTGCTGGCAACACCATTTCTAAAACTACACAATAATGTCACTATGTTGGCTGTCAGGGGAACCCTGCACTGCAGCAGATGTTTGACTGGCTGCTTTACAATGACGTGCGATATTATTAAGATTCTGCTTTCAAACTACAGGATATGAAAAGGACTGGAGTTGATAGCGATTGAAATCATTACTGTGTTTGGCCAATACAAGGTGTAATTTTCAGTGTCAAAAAGCCCAGCAAACTCCCTATTTTCTATCAAGTTAACTTATCTCAAAGGAATTAAGTATGCTGAGAGTCCATCTCAACTTGATCAGTAGAACATCTTGTCCATTCTCCCAATGTTGGCTAGCCTGCTTCATGGATTTATTAATAGGTGCATAAGTATGAACATTGAGATCCATTTCAAGGTGCTTAACCTTCATGTCAGTATCTTTGTAATTGAAATGACAATTTTAATTGCACTAAATACAAAGGCTGATTTTACAATTGAATAAGCAGTGGTGCATTTGTATGTCCAGCAAACTGGAAAAGAATGGGGCAGAAAAATACTAGAAATGCACCAACTCTGCAGTATTGATAATTATACCCAGGTTCTATGGATGCTTAACAAAGAAGAGTTCCGAAATTGTGGCACATGAGGCAAGGCTAGCATTTATATCCTCTCCTTGGCTGTTCTTGAGAAGATATGGATCAAACATTATTTTGGTGGTGGACCAACTCCTGTTGACAGCATGTAAGTGAATCAAATTGATCCTGGCTCTTGTCTTTCTAAAACTGACACGGCAAATATCCAGTGGGTGTTTGGACATATCTGAAGATTTTTGCCTTCATCATCTAGTTTGCTAGGCAAGCATTGGAGTAGGCTTTAGATGGGTAGGCTTTCGATTTTCCAGAATAAGCCGGGCAGACTCCAGCCATGAGAAGCTTTGGGTGCTGAGGACAAAGAGATGGTTTTGTAGTCATGGGTATGGCCATTCCCACCAAGAGACTCCTCCATGGGTCAGAGAAATTCTCAGCTTGAGGACCAAGCCTGCAGTCAGCAATGTTCACCTATCAGTCTTGCCATGCAGTACAGGTAATATCTATTGCTGTTAAGTTTCCTGTGGTGGCAGGATGAAGTCGCATTGGTAGGCAATTAAAGTGGCTCAGTTGGCCTCTAGGCAGAAGGGCAATTTCCACCTATATTGCAGCTGGTAAAATACCATGATGGTGGGAAAACCACAGAAAATTTACCCTCAGTCTTGCTCAACACTGTATAGGTACTTGCCTCTCAGCCTATTCCTCGAGTACTGGTAAAGTCTAGTCCATAGTATCTTTTGTCTGCACATTAATCTCAGATGACTTGACAGGTTGTACATTGGTTATCCTGCAATGTGTTGAATTGTACTGTTCCTGGAAAATGGGAACGCAGTTTTATTCTGCATGGCTTATCTTAAAAACATACCCCACTTCACATATGAATATGCAAGAGGTGCAAAAAAGTACTTTGAGGCACTCAAGAGAAAATTGAACGATTATCTGAGAAGGGAGAATGTACAGACCAATGGTGACAGACTGATTGTGAGGCATGAGAGGAATTACTCTTATGGACAGCCAGCACAATCAATTGAATGGCCTATATCTGTACTGTAACAATACTACAATTCTGTGATTCTGCTAAATTTGCTGAAAGATTTCCATAAACAAGCAGCAACATACAAAGGTAGCACTTTATGACATTGTCTTTATGTTGCCAGATTCCTCAAACAATGCAATTATTTTCACATTGAATTTTAAGCACTAGAAGTATTATTCGTTGCCTCGAGTCTCATTACCACCTGCTGCTAAGAATGGAGCAATGCTCTGTTCAGATATGATGCTTATTACTGCCTCGTTTCCCATGCTCACGCAACAGCACCCCCGTCTTGCCAACCCCTGGTTGTTGCGCCACTATTTTTTGCCCGCAAACTCCTCCAATTAATTTTGTCTGGAAATCTTCCTGTTTGACTTTGGCAAAAGGGTCGTGCGAGGAAAGGGTCGTGCGAGGGAGCCGTGGTTTAATAAGGAATTGGAATCCCTTGTTAAATGGAAGAGGGCGGCCTATCTCAAGATGAGACGTGAAGGTTCAATTGGGGCGATTGAGAGTTATAGGGTAGCCAGGAAGGACCTGAAGAGAGAGCTAAGAGCAGCAAGGAGGGGTCATGAAAGGTCCTTAGTTGGTAGGATTAGGGAAAACCCTAAGGCTTTCTATAGGTATGTTAGGGATAAAAGAATGACTAGGGTAGGAATAGGTCCAGTCAAGGATAGTAGTGGGAAGTTGCGTGTGGAGGCTGAAGAGATTGGGGAGGCACTGAATGAATACTTTTCTTCAGTATTTACTCAGGAACAGGGCATTGTCGTCGATTTGAATACTGAGTCACAAATAAGTCGAATGGATGGCTTTGGGGTATGTAGGGAAGAGGTGTTGGAAATTCTGGAAAGGGTGAAAATAGATAAGTCCCCTGGGTCTGATGGCATTTATCCTAGGATTCTCTGGGAAGCAAGGGAGGAGATTGCAGAGCCATTGGCCTTGATTTTTATGTCCTCTTTGTCTACAGGAGTAGTCTCAGAAGACTGGAGGATAGCAAATGTGGTTCCCTTGTTCAAAAAGGGGAGTAGGGATAGCCCTAGTAACTATAGGCCGGTGAGTCTCACTTCTGTTGTGGGCAAAGTCTTAGAGAGAATTGTAAGGGATAGGATTTATGCACATCTGGATAGGAATAATGTGATCAAGGATAGTCAGCATGGTTTTGTGAAGGGCAGGTCGTGCCTCACAAACCTTATTGAATTCTTTGAAAAGGTGACGAAGGAGGTTGATGAGGGGAAAGTGGTAGATGTGGTATATATGGATTTTAGTAAGGCGTTTGATAAGGTTCCCCATGGTAGGCTACTGCAGAAAATACGGAGATATGGCATTGAGGGTGAGTTGGTGGTTTGGATTAGGAATTGGCTGGATGGAAGAAGACAGAGGGTAGTAGTTGATGGCAAAGTTTCTTCATGGAGTGCCGTCACTAGCGGTGTTCCGCAAGGATCTGTTTTGGGACCATTGCTGTTTGTCATTTTTATAAATGACCTGGAAGAGGGGTTAGAAGGTTGGGTGAGCAAGTTTGCGGATGATACGAAAGTCGGAGGAGTTGTTGACAGTGAGGAAGGATGTGGCAGGTTACAGCAGGATATAGAGAAGCTGCAGGGCTGGGCAGAAAGGTGGCAAATGGGATTCAATGTAGCTAAGTGTGAGGTGATTCACTTTGGGAAGAATAACAAAAAGATGGGGTACTGGGCTAATGGTCGGATACTTGGTAGTGTGGATGAGCAGAGGGATCTTGGTGTCCATGTACACAGATCTCTGAAAGTTGCCATCCAGGTAAATAGTGCGGTGAGGAAGGCATATGGCGTATTGGCTTTTATTGGTAGAGGAATTGAGTTCCGGAGTCCTGAGGTCATGATGCAGTTGTATAAGACTCTGGTACGGCCGCATCTGGAATATTGTGTGCAGTTTTGGTCGCCATACTATAGGAAGGATGTGGAGGCATTGGAACGTGTGCAGAGGAGGTTTACCAGGATGTTGCCTGGTATGGTAGGAAAATCGTATGAGGAAAGACTGAGGCACTTGGGGCTGTTTTCACTAGAGAAAAGAAGGTTTAGGGGTGACTTGATTGAGGTGTACAAGATGATTAGGGGGTTAGATAGGGTCGACAGTATGAACCTTTTCCCGCGTATTGAGTCGGGTATTACAAGGGGGCATAGCTTTAAATTAAGGGGGGGTAGATATAGGACTGATGTTAGGGGTAGGTTCTTCACTCAGCGAGTCGTTAGTTCATGGAATGCCCTGCCAGTAACAGTGGTGGACTCTCCCTCTTTATGGGCATTTAAGAGGGCATTGGATAGGTATATGGAGGATAGTGGGTTAGTGTAGTTTAGGTGGGCTTGGATCGGCGCAACATCGAGGGCCCAAGGGCCTGTACTGCGCTGTATTCTTCTATGTTCTATGTTCTATGTAAAAAGGAAAGGCGATTACATAAATTTTGAAATGTTGAGCTGAAATAATATTTATATTTATAGACAGCCATTTAACAGTAAGTGCATATATCCTTTTATATGTGAGCTCTCAGCCAGATTTTGCAAATCCCCTTTTAGCTATCTTTCAACATGAAACCATTCATGAAGCTCTGAATAATTATGTGAATGCGCTGACCTAATAAATTTACAGGAAGTCAACTTATTGTAGTTTTGGCTACATTTGTTGAGTTGAGCTAAAACAGAATCATCTAAGTTTAGCTTTAACTGTTCAACATTGTTGCAATGGCTGGTCATGACCAATCAGATAACTGTGTTCTCAGTTTACAAACTAAAAAATCAATTTACTGGAACAATAATGTTTCAGCAAGGAAAGAAAACCATTAAAACATCAACTTACTTGGTTAGGGATTGTATTTAAGTGATGCCTTGATGCAAAGTTCTACGTTTTACCAGATCTCTGGTAAAGGAGGTATGAAGCTTTGACAAATGATGACAGAAGGCATTGGAATGGGAGCCCAGGGAAAGACTGGCAATCTGTTAGTGCGTTCCCCACTGAAGGACAAGAACAACCTTCCTTTATGGTGGCTCCATGGCTTAAGGAGGGCTTTCCTCCACCACTTGGCAAGAGTAGCTTCTATTCCATCCATACCACAGCTTTACAATGCTGATCACAAGAGTCTGAGTGTCACAAAAATTCTCATTTGGCCTTCAAATGCACTTCCGCATGAAAATGCCTATTTCCTCTGCCTGCAGCTTCAACCGCCTGTATTGGTGACACTGTCGTGGTTTCCAGAGGTCACCTTCTCACCACCAAGGTCAGAAGCTTAAACATTCATTCCCATCAGCAAAGATTTATAATCTTGGCTGACAATTCAATATGGCATTGAGGCAGTGTTATGTCATTGGAAGTGCCATCTATCAGACAGAGCATTGAACTAATAGACCATTTGCTCTTTCCAGGAACACAGAGAATATTCCCCTTTAACCTTCAAAACAAAGCTGCTGGGATCTGCTGGGGTCCTGCTCAATATATAGCCTTCAGCCAATGTTAATGAGTAGGTCTTTTATTTCAATGTTGTTTACTACATACGTGTGAAAATTCATTGTTGTACCTCCCTACATTGCAATAATGACAACATTTTAGAAGTTCCATGCGCAGATGTCCTGAAATCATAAAGATCCTGGAATTTGCAGAATTCCCTTGTGATGTGTGAAGCTGGTCCTGCTGCCTATTGTAGGGGCAGTTTGATGACCTAATGTGAATGAAGTGTGTTTACTGATCTCCCATTGACTTTGTCCCTGCTTTCTGGACTTCTAAAAGGAATGATTAGATGAAAAAATTCAAGTTTGCAGTGCTGTGACAGTTCTTTTTGTCATATGCTCCATTTATACTGACAGTCCAAGTTAATTGTTCTGTCAATGCACTATTGCCTATTTTGTGCTCTCCTCAAGATGAATAAATTCCAAAGCTTATTTGTTTTCTAATACCAGAATCTCTACAGGCAGAAAAGCTTATACTGGTCCTGGAGGTTGGTTGTACAATAAAATGTTACAACTCAAATATGTAAATACTAAGGTACAATTGTTAGAGATTACATGATAGTGAGTCTACAGTGTAGACCTTAGCAAGGACTCCAGCAGGGACTTTCACAAGGTTACGCATGGTAGATTGGTTTACACGGTTAGATCACATGGGATTCAGGAAGAGCTAACCCCAATCATATGGAAAACTGGCTAGACAATAGGAGATATAGAAGGTAGTAGAGGTTTGTTATTCGGACTGGAGACCTGTGACCAATGGTGCACCCACAAGGATTGGTGCTGGGTTCAATATTGTTTGTCATTTATATGAGCGTTTTCCGTGAAAGTAGAGGAGGTATGGTTGATAAGTTTGCGGATGACACTAACATTGGTGATATAGTGGACAGTGAAGATGGCTATATAAGAGTTCAATGGGATGTTGATCAGTTGGGCCAATGGGCAAAGGAATTTCAGATGGAGTTTAATTTAGATAAATGTGAGATGTTGCATTTTGGTAAGACAAAGCAGTGCAAGACTTAATTATAAGCCCCTAGAGTGTGTCATCAAACAGAGAGACCGAGGGATTCAGGTAGCTCCTTGAAAGTGACATCACGGGTGAAGGTGTTTGGCAAGCTTGCCTTCATTGGTCACAACATTGAGAATAAGAGTTGGAACATCATGTTGTGGCTGTACAGGACATTGGTGAGGCCACTTGTGGAGCACTGTGTACAGTTCTGTTCACCTGCTATAGGAAGATATTAATAAATTGGAAAGGGTCTGAGTTATAAGGAGAGGCTGAATAGGCTGGGACTTCTTGCCCTAAAGCATAGGAGGAGGTTGTGGAGTGACCATATGGAGGTTTATGAAATCATGAGAGGCATGGATAAGGTGAATTGCCAAAGGTAGAAAAGTCCAGAACTAGAAGGCTTATTTAAAAGAGACCTGAGGGGCAATGTTTTCACACAGAGGCTGGTGCACACATGGAAAGAACTGCCAAAGGAAGTAAGTGATGCAGGTACAGTTATAGCATTTAAAAGTCATTTGAACAGGTACATGAATAGGAAAGGTTTAGAGGGATGTGGGTCGAATGCAGGCAAACAGAGCTAGTTTAGTTTGGAAAACTTGGTCAGCAAGGACAAATTGGAGAGAAGAGATTGTTTCCTTGCTGTATGTCTCAAGAGTGTCTTGCTAAGTCTCAAGAGTGCACATAGGTCATTGAATGTTGAATAATCAGTAAAATTAGAAGATCTTAGACTCCAGAAACCTACCATGATCATACTGACAGATGGTGACAGTGGGAAAAGACCTAGCAGCAGGACAGAACAGCGCAAGGAACATTGAAGGCAATCCCACCCTCAGAACAGAGAAGCAGGATACTCACTGAAGGAACAGCCCAGCAGCCGAGAAACAGCCAGCAGAAACTGTGATAAAGAAACTGTTTGGGAAGAGAGTTCTAACAAAGGGAAGCCATGGAACAGAACTTACCGCTGCCAGAATTGTTCAAGCATATGGAAGGCCTGTTGCTAGTTGAGAAGTGACAGAGCTAGTGCAGATGATTCACTCAATACAAAAATGGTTCAAAGTTAGCAGCTAAATTAAGAAAATGCAGGCCAGTATAATAAGACCAGAGACATAGAAGCAGAAGTAGGTTATGCAGCTCATCTGGTCTGCTCTGTTATTCAATGAAATTGTGGCTCATCTGTTAATCCTTAACTCCACTTTCCTGCCTTTCCCCCATAACCCTTGATTCTCTGATTTAAAATCTACCTCAGTCTTGAATATATTGAACGATCAGACTTGATGGTCCTCTGTGGCAATGAATTCTCAGATTCATAAAATTCTGGGTGAAGAAATTCATTCTCATCTCCGCCTTAAATGAATGACACCTAAATCTGAGATAGTGCCCTCTAATAGCCAACTCTCCCACAAGAGAGAAATCAGCCCTTTAAGAATCTTTTGTATTTCAATAAGACTGCCACTCAATTTTTGACATTCCAACAAGTGCAGGCCCAATTTATTCATTCTACTCATAAGATAGTCCCTCAATAGCTGGTATCAGCCAGTGAACCTTCTCTGGAGTGTTTCCAATTCCGGTATCTCACACCTTAGCTAAGGAGCCAAAACTGTTCGCAGTATAGCAGCTGTGCTCTGACAAGTGCCTTGTATATTTATAGAACATCCTCTCCTGCAATTATATTGCATTCCCTTTGAAACAAATCTATTTGCCTTCCCTATTACCTCCTGAACCTGGATGTTCACTGTTTGTGAATCATACATGAGGACTCGTAAATCCTCTTGTTCTGTAGCTTTCTGCAGTCTTTCTCCATTGAAATAATTCTCAGCTCCTTTATTCCTCTGACTGAGGTGCATACACATGTCCTATTATTTAATTGTTAGCGGTCTACACACAATCTTAGCAAGGTGGAGACAAATGAAGAAACTATGATTTAGGCTGAGGAAACTTTCAATATGAATTTCATTACTCTGCAAAATATAATCATAGAGAGAAAAATGTCAGATACAGCATGGATTCATTAACAACTCTTATATCAATTATCAGGTAACTATCAACACAAGACATTAAAAGATGAACTGATTAGAGATTGGATCACAGCTGAAGAAACTCGATAAGATTTCTTATAATCCAAGGAACATTTAACTTTAGCAAAAACAATGCATGTAATGAGACAAATAAGGATACAGAACAGGGTCTTTATATAAGGCATTAGAGGGTGTTTTTGAAAAGAAATATTGAAGGCACTAAAAAAGTGAAAGTGCACCAAAGCTGAAGTTGGAGAAGCACGAAGACAGAGTGGCAGACATCATTACAGTGTTCTTGCCTTTTCAGGTAAATATTTCATCAACATAAAGATTGTCCCACCAAAAATATGGAGTATTATGCAAGCAGTAAGATTAGTCATATTGAAACAGGGCATCATAGTGTTATGGTCCAGGCCAGACCCCCTCAAAACATTTCAAGAAAGTAGCCCAGACCCTAACTTTGCTAGTTGTTTTAAGCAGGTGTAATATGGATATTCCAGGGGTAATGCACTTGGTCAAACCATGTAGTTTTAAACAAAAACAGAATTTATTTACAGGATTACTGAATGAAATACAATCAAAAGAGAACAGAATACTGAATAACTTAACCTACCTGAAAACCCAACAAACCATCACATTCCATGATGCTGTTCCAAATAGTTGCAACAATCCCCATAAACACCCCTTGGCATAAAAGGGAAAATGAAACAAAGGTCTTATAGGAGAGAAGTCAGAGAGAGAGAGTCCCAGTGTGGACCTGATTATTTGAGTCCAGCAGCTTCAAAATTGCTTGACGGCTTTCAGTGAATAGCCAAATCAAAAACCAATTCAAACCAGAGAAGTGCTGAACTAGGAGAACTGGCCACTCCCTTTTCATTATACAAGTTTTTTTTAAACTCCAAAGTCTTTTGCCTGTGGCAGTATCTGTTACTATCATCAAATTGAACCAAAAGCCCCTCCAAACCCAAAGTTTTTGGACTGAACTGGGAAATGGCAAGGGGCAGGGTGACACAAGGCACATGGACACACAAGATGGCCACTGAGCCATAAGTTGGCCACTTGACACACAAGATGGCTGCCGGACCACAATATGGAGAGAGACAGCAGAGCAAACACAGATACTGCCTGGGCCACCAGGATGCCAGCACAATGCACTCACAACCTAGTAGATTAAGGCAGGTGGGGGAGAAAATATACATGAGTAGTGTATACTGCCCGCTGAAGTGTCTGGGTCCAGCCAACACCTTTGATAAAAATGCTAACTGTTTGACACAGGCTCAATACAAAGTGCTAATAGTCAGGGCTGCAGTAATCGTCCTTCTCAGGAAGAGCAATTAGCGCCCATTACTACACTAAAGGACTTCTGCGCAGACGTTGAAATTGACGATGTCTGTGCTGAAACTGACAATGACTGCGCTGAAATTAACAAAGGCAGCGCTGAAACTGACAATGACTGCACCGAAACTATCGACAATTCTGCAATGTTTACAATGAACAAACTATGTTACAAAGACAATAACCTCATCACTGACCTATTATGTTATAAAATGTGTAAAAGTTAATTGACATGTGCTCCGGGTGGAGAGAAGACTCGCAGCTGACCACTGTGCTGTTGGTGTCTCTCTCTCACCCCAGAGCTCCAATATTTCCTTGTACAATAAACTCTATCATTGAACCCTGACTCTGTCTCCGAGGCTGGTGATTTTCCCCACAACAGGAGTCTGTGTCTTTTACGTCTGTGTCTTTTAAGACCAAGGACAGCATAACCTTGTTAAAGGAACAGCATTGTCACAACAGTAGAAAGATTTTAACCCCAAAACAGAAGGAAAAACACGACTAGTACAAGCAATATCCAACAGACTGATGAGCCAGACACCAGTAAAATAATATTCTTTGAAGAAAGAAAAAACCTGGCATATAAGTGAGGCATCAAATAAATTTTAAACTTTGCACATTGGGGCAGGTATATCCAGTCAGAAGCAATAAAGTAGACGAATCAAGAAACACCCTAGCCATCCACCACTCAACTCAAGAACCAGCAAGTATGCTACTCATTGCAAAAGACCAGTAGAATGTTAGGCCACTGGATAAAGACAGAGCAGTCATTGAAATTTTATACATTTCTAATCAAGAATGTTTTCTATTGAGCAGGAAAACTTGCACAGACTTGCAAATTACTTACATAGTCAATGAAGTGGACAGTCATGAAAGATGAAATGGATTCCAAACTTAATTTCCAAAATTGTCCAGCATGCCTGGGGGAAGCTGAAAACAGCTTATAACATAACACTGACAGCAGATGCAAAGCCAATTTGACTATTCACTCCTAGAAGAGTCCTACATGTATTTTTGAAAAATGTGAAACGTGAGATTGAGGTAATGCTTCATGAAGGAAGAATTTCGCTAGTGACCAAGGGAACAAATTGACCAAGTTAACAATCTATCTTCCATCTACCAACTGGAATGGTAGCAGTTATAAATCGGAATGGCTAATGAAGCAGTTGGGTGAATTTTATGTAAGTAAATAAAGCAGCAGAAAGAGATTACAGTGATTTCTGGCAGTTTCCATTAGATGCAGAATGCCTTTCATTGCAGCATTTGGACAGTACTGCTTTAATTGTTTACTTATTGCCATTACTTCGGCATTACTTCGGCAGTGGTAGCAGTGCTGCCTCACAGTGCCAGGAACCCAGATTCAATTCCAGCCCCAAGTGGAGGAGTTTGCACATTCTCCCCGTGTATGCGTGGAATTCCAACAGTTGCTCCAGTTTCCTCCCACAGTCCAAAGATGTGCAAGTTAGGTGGATTGGCCAAGCTATATTCCCTATAACATCCAGGGATGTTTAGACTAGTTGGAGTAGTCATGGTAAATGTGTGGTTACAGGGAGGACTGCTCTTCAGAGTGTAGGGATAGACTCAATGGGCCAAATGGCTTCTTTCTGCACTGCAGGGATTCTATGTTTCTACAGATCTGTGCTAGAACAGAATATACTCAGGGAAAATATCAAAACACAGCAGAAACATTGTCAATAATTATAATTTAGCAATCAGTACAGGAGGACAAGAACTTTATTGAAGTTAGGTCTTCACTTTCTTCACTGCAATGCACTTGTCTGAAAGTGCAAGAAAACAACAGAAAATTAGACAATCTTGGGTATATGAGAAATGGGTGAAAGTTTGTTTATGCAATAAACAGCTCCATTCAATTGGGAGAAGAAACAAAGACAATATAACAGGCATGCCTTGGTTACAATCAAAAGAGAAGCATTATTAGGATGGACCAGTTAACCAGCTGCTCCAGAAGAAAATATGACCAAAAAGCTAATAGTTGCTGATAATTTAAATAATGATTCACAAAGTGTAAATGAAAATGTGAAGAACTCATATCATAACTAACTCTGAGGGAATGACAAATGAGACAAGTGAGATTACTGAAATCACCATGATGTTTATTCCATGACACAGTGAATTTGGCGAGAGGTAGGGAGTATATAAGTTAAATATTGTATTTGGTCAGTAACTCGAGGGTTAGGTTTAGTGTAAAGGGTTAATACTCAAATATCTAAGCAGTAAGCTATGTCAGTAATGATTTAAGAAATCACAACTTCTGAGACTTGAAGACAGATGCAGACCATAAAACTATCTAAACGTAAGACTGCAAATTTTTCCTAGAAAGTTGAATAATCAATCATCTCAAAAGACCTTAAGGTCCAGCAACCTCACTTGAGCAACGTACAGGACCCAACCACTTCCAAATCTATCACCACAATAACAGTGGGTTGAATCAAAAACATTTGAAACAGTCATAATCATTTCTTGCTGTCACCACCCAAACAATCTTGGAACGTTTTAGCTATTGCTTTCTCTTGGAAAGTCAACAATACATATATGGCAAGAAGTTTATGTATTTTCAAGCTAAAGCAAATTATAATAGAAACATCACAATTAAAGGAGAACAAGTTATTTACTCGAGTCCTTTAACAAGGTGCTGCAACTAAACAAAAAGTGCAGTAAACTTGAAGCTTGTGTAAATACAATAGCTTGATAACACAAAACAATGGAATACTGGCAGGTTTATAATGTTGTGCTCCTGATGGAAGGCGCATGTTCTTAAAGGGTGAGACTATTTACCAGAAATGTTAAGTCTGAAATTAATATGTCAGCAAGTTTTCTAACAGTCTTATAGAGGCAATGCTGTTTACCTCTGTGTCTTTGTCCTGACAACAATACTAAGTAGTGGCAACATGTGACATATTTGGAGCTGCAGATGGTATTTTCAGTGGAAATGTTACCATAACATGTGATTAATATTTTACCATCCAGGAATCTGATGACACTTGTTTTAGCTAATGATGCTAAAGAATATATGAATTCATATAAACATCATCATGCTAAACCATTTATCCGTATGTAGAAAGGTGCCTTAACATATTTACCAGCAATTCAAGTACTCAGTGCTAATCCACACAAACATTTTCAAAGACCATTTGACTATTTCTAGCCCCGAGCTTGGATGATTGGTGGTTATGGTGGAACTTAAACTTCTCGCCCTGATTTTTACTCTTTTCTTATGCTTCATTATGCCCTGTGCTTCTGACAATCCCAACAACCAGGCAGTCATTTTTTGTGCAAACATTATGCAGAAACTCCATGTTTCAGATCATGTCTCAGTAAAATAATTTGGAATTTTTTTTAGATTAGAATCAGTCTGAACATTGTGGCACAGACAGTCTCACACAGGGCACCTCAACTTTCAATACATTATCTGGGCCAACATGACACCAATTGTTAAAGTTCACTTGAGAATATAACTTTTAAAAAGTTCTGTGATTTATATATGAAAGAACTGAAACCAACATGTTCATTCTAAAAGATGAGAGACTTAACAAACAATCCAGGTTCTTTTCAATATATAATTTCAGTGACATCACACTGTAAACTTTTGCTATAAATTCTGTGTCTTATGATCTTATACTCCACAACCATCTGATGAAGGAGCAGCACTTCAAAAGCTAGTGCTTCCAAATAAACCTGTTGGACTATAATCTAGTATTGTGTGACTTTTAACTCGATAAAATGAAGTTCAGAACTGCAATTTATATACCAACTCTCAGTGGTCCGGAATTTGCTATTGGTAACAAATGGACAGTGTTTGCTGCTGTATATTGATCTCTGTGGGGTGGACTTACTTTTCCTGTTGTTAACTTGAATCAATGCAAGGGGATATCCAGCTATCCAGCAACTGTGATGTCACTAGGCAGGATTAACAGCCAGTCATATAGAAAAATCTCACTGATAGTAAATTAAAGTTAAAATGTTCTGATTATGTTTCACAACTAAGAAATTTTACAAAGAGCAAGATGAAGATGGGAGACATGTATCAGAAGCTGAAATATCATGCATGAACATAAAACAACTGTGCTTATAAGAGAAATATGGAACTTTTATATTAATGTTAAAGTTGACATTACACAAATATAAATCTCAAGGAAAGATAGGCTGTTCTGGAGTAGCTATGACTAAGAACATTGCTAAAACTTTGTGAACCTCACTAATAAGTTTTTTTTTTCCTGTGATTTCTTGATGATATCATTGCAAAAGGAAGGAAACTCTCATCACTTCAACAACTTGAAAAAATTGTTGTCTACCTGGGTTTTAACAGTACATTGTGCTGGAAAAGGAATCACTGACAGTAATTTCTGAGTTTTTGCATTTAACTATGTGTTGGCAGATGTGAGAGATTACTGTCAGTTATATAGAGTAATGGTAATAAATACTGACATTTTCACAACCATAACATGATAAGATCCAGGTTTTTACCTATCCTTTGTAGCTTAATAAAAGCTACTTGACTTCTATTTGTTTAAAAATTATTTGTATCCATGCATTTTCACACTGCCATTGGAAGATGCATAATCCAGGCCTTCCCTGCATGAGCATGAGACGTTCACCTTTAATCTCAATCTGAATTACAGTTGCACTAAACCAATTGCTGCATGGCTAAATTTTCATATTTCAGGTAGGACAGTCCATTTCTCCTGTGCCTATGTTGAACATTCTGCCAGGAGCATTATCTCAAAAGTATGCCAAAGCACTGCTGCATTCACCTGGTGGTTCATTTGACCAAGATTTCTCTTTGAACCTTAAAATGTGTCCAGGAAGTTTTTAGGTATGTTTCTTCATCTCTCTCCTGTTCTTGCTTTGCTTGTAATAAAGTACTTATTGCTACTTACTGTGACTTCTGAAATAAAAATTCTAAGTGGTTCCAAACAGATTTCCTGAAGTGTAGCTTGCAGTGAGTCAGGGAATAAGCCACTGTAAGCTTCAAAAGGGAACAAATTTGCAGTATTTTGATTCATATTTTCTAACACATTCAGGTTTAAACAGCAGGATAATATCTAGATATTCATTTTTTTTAAAAAAATCAGTGATTTTCATTTGTATTGGTTTGATATAGCAATTATTATAAAGGTTTGTGATATTATCACTGCCTGATGATTTGGATTCTAAGGTGGAAGAATAATGAATTTTAAGATTAATTTGTACTTCTGTATTGTATGTGTTATGAAGGGAGGACATGATTTTTGTTTAATTTTAGATTCAGTCAGTGAGTGGTAATGGGGTGTCTGGAAGTGTATATAATTCTGTGCATTTTAATGAAGTGGTTCAGCCACTGAGATGATTTGTACTGTGCATTCGGAAAAAGAAGGGATTTTATGCAAACCACTGTTGCCTAGTGAAAGGAGTCCTATAATCACAGAAAGACAGAAGCATTATGAAACAACGAAGCAGTTTGCGGGTTTTTGTCAGTGAGAAAAGATTTGAAACAGCAATTGTTTAGAATTCTCCAAACCAGATTGAATTGAAAAGAAATTCTAAATGGCTTAAAAGTCAGTAAGATAACAGCTTCACAAGCAAAAGTCTTCTGAAGATATAAGCTTAAGGAAATATAACCTAAAGTTGAATACTAAGTGAACTGAGGTAGCAGTTTGATAATAGTCTCAGGAAGAGTCATTAACAAAAGGAAGTAACATTGAATGAATGCAAAAGTTCACAAAAAAAAAGAACTGATTGCAGTCATGGCAATTAAACAAGGAGCTTTAAAAGTGGAACAAGATATGATGTGGATGTGAATGTAGGAGGTTAATAAGTTTGCAGATGACACCAAAATTGGAGGTGTAGTGGACTATATTTAGGGCTATATTATTGGTCAGAGAAAAAAATGATATGTTGCACTGAATCAACAGTATTACTTGGATCTAAGAACACTGGAAATGGAATCCCTCAGGTGAAAACAGGGAATTAGGTTTTGAGATCTGGGTGTACTGGAATATTGTTCCTGAAGCTTGGAAGAACTTATTTAGAACTGAGGAAAAGTAACAGTGGGTGAGTGATGGGGGGAGATAGAATCTAGACTAGTTGAAGGATCTGAGGATTTTGCAAATTTGAAAGGGTTGGACACTTACAGTTGCTTTGAGTGTGGAGACTAGCATCTTTACTATTTCATTACTTCCAATTCTCCAGAAGATTTAAACAAGTTGTGGGGTGGAAATGTAATTGCAAATTGTTCCTAGCTCAACGCCAAAAAGTAAACATGTGGCAATTCATTCCCATCCTTGACACACTCCATGACTGATCTTAAACCAGAATTCAGGAAAATGCTTTAAATTCTGAAGAAGACTCATATTGGACTCAAAGCATTAATTCTGTTTCTCCCGTCGAGTTTCTCCAGCGTTTTCTCTTCATGTTACATGCTATGTTCCTTAAAATACTTTTGCAGTTATTTCAGTAAAAGAATAGTAAGTTCATTTGTGAAATAAATCTAAATTCTGCATTATGGTACTTAGGCCAATTTTCGAGTGTAAGAGTTATCATTGTTGGGATGGTGGGGGAGGCACGGGGTGGGGGTTTGGTGTGAGGGAGCAAGTTAACTATTCAGTCATTGCCAACTGTTGTTACACAGGTCATGAGTGGACCTTAGAGTAAAAGCGAGGTAGCTACCAGTTGTGGGAAGTGGGAAAGGCAGCAAAAGCTAAGCGTGGTAAGGGAACTTAGTCTTCACAGTGTCCTCTGCAGTTTGAAGATATAAATCAATAGTCAGGATGCCAGAGCGGTGCTGTGTGAGGAGATTGAATTTGATCAAGAAACAGGATTCAAAATAAACATTTAATCATGAAAAATGCATTACTGGCAAAGGTGACAAAGTATGCAAAATAAGATGATGCAAGATTCATAACATTAAAAGCATTTCAAGAAATAATGCTACATCGGAATTGTGCAGTACCACAGACCTTTAGTGGATTACGACAGGTAGATGCATTTCATTTGTGGTGGTCTGAGATGACAAGAAAATCAATGCTAAAATGTGAAAAAGCAATGATTTTTGGCAACTGATTGCAATGCAGCACTTTTATCATTTTAATCTGCCTTTCAAAACAAACCCTTGATGGAATAAAACCTTTCGCTTTCTAAAGGCTGTGAAGGTCTAAGGTGAATTCAGGCAGTCTCAACCCAGTTTTTAATTGAGCAGGCATCCAAAGAATAAAATTGCCTGTAACATGACAGTAACGGGAGATAAACTGACAATCTAACCCAGGGTAGCCATAAGGACAGCTGGTGAGAGATTTGGACATGCCACATAGATATTTAAGTGGACTGTTTTGCCAAAATAGATTGGATGTGACACTGACCCCACTGATGTTACATCTCCTTGATGCTAACAGGGAGTAGAAGTGGAAAATACCCATTCACTCCATATCACAAACCTCTTTCTCCTTGAACAGTGAAATTTTTACATGAAAAAATATCACTGGATAAGAATTTCACAGTTAATATTTCTTCCGGTAATGTTAGTTGGTGAGATACAAGCAAACTCAGAGAGAAATAGCTGGGTAAATCTTAAGTCGGGTTTTGTGAAGGGTTTTTCACAATGAGGCCTAATCAGATTTCTCGCTGTTTCTGACCAAACCTGCCCCATTATTGAGCTGCCACGTCCCTGTGCCAACCCTGCAGTTTGATACAAGCCCCATTTAACTATGTAACCATTCCTGGAACAATTTGCCCCTGCCAGGCTATCCAGGGATTGGCTGACAGCCCTGGAGTGTGCGCCATCTTTAAAAGGCTGCTCTGCACCCAGACAAACACTGTCAGCCCGAAAATGCTCTGCACAGTTTCCTGAACATTTGCCCCGGACTTGCAGACAAAGAAAGTTTATTGTCGACTTTGCAAGTCCTGATGGATGGAGTGGTCAGATGTACTTTACTCCCAGGAACATCAGGAATGACAGTAAACTATGCCAGCCCTGGTCTGAAGTTGCCACCTATGTCAGTGCGGTCCCAGCAATCTGGAAAAATGCACTCTGCTAGTGTAGGTGTCACTGTCTTCTCTCTGATACCCATTTTATCTCTGCTACTGTATCCACCTCGCACCAAGGGTCTACCACTCTCACTGTTGCCTGCAACACTTTCCTTGCTGGCTAACAGTCACTGCAACCTGTGATATCAGTAGCCTTTCAAACGGTCTGCGGCATACTCACTTATTTTCTCACCTGCAACAACACTAACAATTGTGCCACTCACTTTCATCTCCCTTAAATGTCTGCCTCTCTTATTAGAGGAAGTAAACAGCACATCGGCCTGAAAGAGTAAAAGCAGATGGTGAGCTGCCTGACGTTTAGCTCCTGATGTGGAGAGCATTCTGACAATGACCCTCCTGAGCAGCTAAATGACCACGTTCAAGCCCAGGATAGAGGGATTCTTAGAAACTGCCCTTGACCTATTCATAGAATCCCTACCATGCAGAAGGCAGTTATTCAGCCCATCAAATTTGTACTGACCTTCCACAGAGCATGCCACCCAAACTTATCCTATCCCCGTAAATCAGCATTTCCCATGGCTAAGCCATCGAGCTACATATCCCTGGGCACTATGCAAAATTTAGCATGACTCATCCACCTAATCTGCACATCTTTGGACCATGGGAGAAAATCAAAGCACCCCAAGGAAACCCACACAGAAATGGGGAGAATGTGCAAATTCCACACAGGCAGTCACCCAAAGGTGGAACTTAACCCAGGTCCCTAGCACTGTGAGGCAGCAGTGCTAACCACTGAACTACCATGCACCACTTGGGATCCAGCAGTGAATATCTCTCTTGACTTGGTGGAAGACTGATGATGGCCATTATAAGTTCCTGGTTTTATGCCTATGCTAAACAGTGAGACCATACAAAAGTGAGCCTGCTAATTGAAATGGCAATGCACAAAAAGGGAAGGTGTTGCTGTGATCATCCACGTGGGCTCAGAGTGAGTAAGTGCTTTTCGAGCAAGTAAACAGACCAGTGATGTGGCGTGGTCCAGACTATGAGCTGGGTTTATGTCCCTGAAGGCCACAGTGTCTTTGCTGCAGCATTACAATGACAGATGCTAGTGCAGACCATTATGCAGTGTTGAAGTGTTGAAGTGTCCTGGATCAAAGATGTATCATAATTGTTCTTAGAGGTTGGCACATGTGAAATGCCAAAGTGGATGCATGTGGCCAGTGGCTGTGGTGTGTGGCCTTAGATGTTGGTACCTGATGTCCAACACGGACATCCTTTGAGGCAAATAGGGAGTTGAATTGCCACACATCTGCTCTGAATTCCATGTCAAGAATTCTTGGCATCAATTTGTTTGGTATATTTGGTAAGGTAGGAAGTTGACTATTAATAAGGTCTTTTGTTATGTTAATAAAGTGTTTAAAAGCAATAACCACCACCACCGTCCCACCCCTCTATTTGGTATCTCACTGCTGCCTAGCAAGAAATTTGCATAACCTCTGGGCAGATGGATTAAACAATCCAGGAGTTGCTCAGAGATTTGAGCTGGGCTTTGCTGGACATCTTGCACAATTTAACCACAAACACTACCAAAGCTCACTTCATTCCTGCTCCTGTCAGATATTGCCAGCACTCCTTTTAGAAAAAAAAACAGTCAAATTGGATGGGTATGTGAATAGGAGGGGTTTGGACAGATGTGGGCAAGGTGCTAGATTAGGTTGGGATATCTGGTTGGCATGGACAAGTTGGTCCAAAGGGTCTGTTTCCATGCTGTACATCTCTCTGACTCTATGACTCTAAATGCAACATTCAGATTTCAAAATGTTAGCAGGAAAGGCTGTATGTATTCAGTGGACCACAACCATATGTATGGATCAAACATGTTTTATTCCATAGATGTAGCATTCTGGAAATTTTTATTTGTTGTCATTTCATGAAGGAGGTTCTGAATGGCAGCAGTTCTATGAATGGCTGCTTTGGTATTTGACACAGAATTAATTGCTAAAATGGTTCTTTCCCCACATTTTGAATCTTTCTGCTCCTTTCTCCATCCAATTTACTTCTTTTTCTGTTGATGGCATTCACTCTTCATTCGAGATGGTACCATAGCCAAGATTCTGAAGGAATTTGATCGGGTAGACATGAAGGATGGATTTGTATAGGAGTCAGAATGATGTGGACTAAGTTGCAATTTGTGGCTGAATCACACAAGTCATCAATTGAGACCTATCTTGACAAGTGGAGCAACTTGCTTCATCTTTTATATATCCACCAGGTGTCAAGGTGAGGTTCTCACCTGGCAACAGTGAGTTGCCATTAAGGGAGATTCTTGACTAGAAAATACCTTCTCCAGTGCACATCTTGCCTCACTAAAATTCATCCTCCTATCTTCCTGACTGTGCCAAGCAAACCATACATGGCGAATTCTCAACGCGGAAGGCGGAGCGACTGGTGGCTTTGACTTGCCACTGACTATAAAGGGAATCCATGACACCACAGTATCTCATTGGCATGATCCATAAGCACCAGCCACAGCCACAGCCACACGTTTTCCCTAGAGACTGGCAACAAAGATTTGCCTACACTGCAGGATCCTCATGGCAACTCTCCATTCACTCGCAGGATGCTTGCGAAACACAGACTTGCATTGGAGGCCCCAGCAGCAGCTAGCATTGAAATGCTGTTGCAATGACACTTGGCTGGCATGAACAGAGTGGATAAGATTGCCAGAGCCTAAAGGCCAAAAGTATTGCATGGATGTGCAGTACACCAGGTTCCAGTGGAGGAGAGCTGGGTGCAGCAAACCATCATGGAATATTAAACAGTGATTGGTCAAGATGCCAGCATTTGGTTTGCATTGTGGGAACAAACTGTAGCTTCTATTTATTTTGTTTCTGAATGATTTATATTGGGACAAATAGAAGCTCAGGATTGGAATTGTTTGATTGCTTGACTGTATGTGATATTTTTCGAATGGACATTGACAAGCTGCAGGTCTATGGTAGCTACTGGGTACACAGTAATGGTGACCTAGAGAGGGCATTTGGAAAGGTTTGGCTCAGGACAGGTAAACTGTGTGGTCTAGTGGTTGAACACCAACTGGGTGAGAGAATGGAGTTGTGTGCGCGAGGAAGTGTTGCATGCCGTGAGCAGCATGGTTTTGTGGCTGCTGTGCCATTATGTTGCTGGTTAAGAGCCACAATGAATTGCCAATTCTTGCTTGGATGCACCATGGCCTCTTAAAAATGGTGCAGGTGCAAAAAGTGCCAGAGTTTTGAAAGATATCCACTGAGTGATGAGTTGTTCCTTGAATGGCATGTGATAAGACAGGGCTAGAATTTGATGAGCATAATGCCATGGGGCAACATAGGCAGTTAATGAGGTAAGCTTGGTATGATACAGCAAGAAATCTCCCAAGGCCACACAGCAGAGAACCCTTGAAAAACCTTGATGAAATTGACACTCATTCAAAAAAACGAGGCATTTCAGCCCAACTTTTCAGCATTACATTTCAATTTGCTGAGATTGCCTTGTGTGGACAACACTGTCAGAGGCATAGCATCTCAGAAGGTTTTGTTTGACAGCATAGCTGAACCAGCAGTTAGCATTTTGTACCTTCGAAGATGGAAATGAAAATTTCCATTTGTAATGCCGTGCCTACTGCTTTCCATGGTAAATTATCCTAAAAATAGATTTTGTTCAAAACTTGGTTCTTGTGAATGAGTATCTATAAACTCATATTTTTAAAAGCTTTACAATGAGAAAAAAAGGGATTAACCATTAGTCATATGCTTAGATTGCTGCTAGGAGATTATGATTAATAGATAATATGTGCCAGGAGGAATCTAGCCAAGTCTTTTATCATTACTCTCTGAAATCTTTTTGGAGGAGTATCAAGAAACCTGACTGTCAATCAATAATAGTGAAAAAAACAAAAAAAAAACCTTTTGATTCTGTGAGTAAGTATGTTGTTCTCAGATATATTTTTAAGATAAAATTTCTATGATGTTTTGTCACCAAGGGCAGTAGACAGGGGGAGCCTGAATGCACCAGGCAACTGTATGTGATATAAACTGGGGTATTGCCCACAGTTTTCCATCCATTGAAGTCAGTGAATGGAAAATTGCAGGTGCACCTCCATAAGCTGCCTCGCTGTATCCCTATGGCATAGCTTCAGACTGTAATCAGACCACAGCATCACTGATGCAAAGATGACACAGATCGAGTCTGTCCTGTTGTTTTTTTATCTCTCTTGGTAAATTCCTTTCATGTCATCCTTTCTGCCTACTAGATATCCTCTGAACTGCAGCACATTGCAGCCATTAATCATACTCTCTCAGATGGGCCCAGTGCCATGCCCTCCAGTGGAACACACTACAAACCTCTGTGTCACAGACACTCTAATTCAGTGCATGCTAAAGCATTCACGTGACATTTCTAGTTGAAAGGAAAATGATCACTTCAGCATTGTGCAAAACATCTGCTGCTTGTTTTCTGGAACATAACCAATGCATATATTGAAGCATCATGTTGGAAACCCTCTTTGCAATTAAGATACTGATGTCAATAATTATTACAACAGATTGTGCATTTTTATGCATGTATATACACAGACACTTGCATATTTTTAAATTATATTTCATTTATGAAAAATAGCAAGACAGGCAGACTCACATTTACATGGCAGCTTACTACATTAATAAAACCTGCACTGCCCTTCACACAGTTAAATTTCTTTTTAGAGTATAGTGACTCTTATTTATTAATGGATGCAAATGTGCATGTTCTTCTATATACCTAGATCTGCACACTATGAAAATTGACATGTTTAGATCAGATGGCTCAGAAGTATCAATACGTACAAGAGCATCCACTTCAGATTTTGATCAATAGTCGCTCGAGCATCAATACTTTAATGGTCACCATTAACCGAAGTTTAAGTGTTACTCTATGAATAGTGGCTCAATTCCTGATCCCACTAATCTTCTAAATCTGTGGTGGACTGGAGGGTTAACTGTGCAGGGAGTATCGCAAGTAAATCATGCAGGATTGCTTGTAGGCTCCTGGATTAGTTGAAATACATTTAGTCACGGATTTCGGGGCCCGGCATCATGAAGGGTGGGCCCTGTGAGAGAGTCACCTCCTTGCTCTTGCTGCCAACTCTCTATCCCTGTCACCTACAGAACAGAATTCTCTCGTGCCATCAGTCACCTATGGTTGAGATACAAAGATGATTCTCAGCCTTGGGTGAATAATGTTATGCACTGGACACTGCCTCTTACCATTAAATAGAGCTGACAAGCTCTAATTGACCAGCTGCTCTCTGCAGGCAGGATGCAGACTTGATCCACCACTGCCAACCTAAGTGCCTGAGTAGCATTTAGCATATCAGACAGATTTCCCTAAAAAAGGGTCATATATGGCTCTTGCTGGTTCTGTAACAAATTCCAACGTCTTTACTGTTCATATTCTTGAATTCTTTCCTGAACAATATCACTCAAAGCTGCTCCAGCAAAAGGCCCATAGCCACCTGTTCAGGGTGACTCAGGCTAAGTAGAAAATGCAGACTTAGCAGTAGCTCCAATCCCAGCTCAGAAATTTTTGTTCTCATTTGAGGTTCTCTTGCATTCATGTTTTTTTTGTTTATATAGGATTTATAGATACATCCAACATAATGTTCTTTCATACATGACCAGTTTTACTAATGGCAGAGAAATCTAAAGGTTTTTACTCTTACCAGCTGTGATATGAAAAGCCATACATTAGATAAGGGCAAATGAGGATGGGAAATAAAGGCTGTCCCAGTTAGGAAAGCCCACATCTCCTGAATGAATTTTTTAAAGCAGAGTTGGCGATGATGGAATGTCTTTCAATAAAAAATAACAAAATATCTGTTTTTGCACAAAGCTAGAAGTAAAAAAATCAAACTGCAGGAATACTAATAAAAGTATAATTCGTGAGAATGCTATTTATTTTGCAGGTCATTAATTACAAAAACAAAAACCCGATACGCTTTCACTTTTAATTGAAAATAGAAATTTTGCCCCAATCACAAAATCTGCCTCTATTAGTAAATGATCTTACTTCTCAACATTTTAGTTTGTGTTAATGGTCATTTTTGTTCCATGCCATTCATTAGAAATATATCAACTCATCAACTTGCTTCAAATACTAATTAAACTATACACACACACTGAAAATTCATTGAAGATGGCATAATTATGATTCTATAAGATATCAGGTAATAGCTATATCAGCTAATAGCTACATCAGGTAATTGTTAAGAAATAATACATTGATGATATCAACAGCAATTATTTCATCATTAGCTGAATACATAGCACGGCTGATCACACACAATATTTCCAATAATTTTCACCTAAAATGGGGAATACATTAAACAGTGATGACACATTTTGTTTTCTTAACCTTCACAAGATTGGTCGAGAGGGACTTAAGCTGTAAAAACTGCCACTGACAGAGTTATTTTTATCTTGTTGCTAGATTTGGTCAACAGACGGATTTTCTGTGATGTGTCATTAGAGGTTTCACACAGTCCTACTCGTAAAACCTAACACATGAAGGTTGACTGCTCTTATGACATGAGCTGCTATAAAAACATGATTAATATTCAATTCCATGATACATAATGAGCATATTTGGTCAGACACTAAAGCTTTTACTATCAGGTTGCAAAGAAACCATATGAGAATCAGGAGACATTGCAGCATCATACAACATCTATCATTTGCAAGGTAACTGCCTTTCTTTAAAGTTACTCAGGCAGAAAATGAACAGCTGCCATAGCCGTTCATAAGAAGAAAGCTGTCTTCTCCTCTCGATTGTAATATGCTGCCTCTTGTTATGCCTTTATTAAGTCATGTCAGAATGCACAGCTACATTAACCTAGATTGGAAAAGTCGCTATCCTTATGGTAAAAACTGATACTTCATTTTTGCACAACTCTAGTCAAATATTTTGTAAAGACCTATTTGTAAATAATTGTGATTAATTTCTTACTCCCTTTCATGACAAAAAAGTCACAACTAAATTTATGAGATATAATCTTTTCCAAAATCATATAAATTTAAAAATGCTTGAGGAGCTGATAGTTCGTTCTTATCTTTGCATGCCAGAGTTGGATATGACAGATGATTTGGTGACATTATGTCATTGACACAGAGCACCAGGAACTGATAGCATATGAACTCACATCTTCCTGAAAACTCACTAGGATTCCAACAAAGTAAATTGTAAATTGTTGTCAATAAGAATGAGAGTTCTATCAGTGAAAGTCCTTCTACTGAGAGTGGTTTGATGTAACAGAAGCAAAAATAAGTGAGAAGAGAGGAAAGTTAAAAAAAACTTCAAAAATAATGGGAAAAGCAAAGGGAGGCATGGTGGCTCAGTGGTTAGCACAGTACCAGGGACCCAGGTTCGATTCCCACCTCGGGTGACTGACTGTGAAACCCGTGTCTGCGTGGGTTTCTTCTGGGTGCTCCGGTTTCCTCCCACAATCCAAAGATGTGCAGGTTAGGTGAATTGGTCATGCTAAATTGCCCATGGTCAGGTGTAAATGTAGGGAAAGGGAATGGGTCTGGGTGGGTTACTCTTCGGAGGGTCAATGAGGACTTGTTGGGCCAAATGGCCTGTTTCCATACTGTAGGGAATCTAATCCAATCTAAAAGAAAATGAGGGTGAAATTCAGTGGTAGCAGAAAATAAATGATAGTGGATCACCTGGTTGTCATGCATGGCTCCTTTTTTCCTTTCTTTTTCCAGGAGTTTGATACACTGCCATAGTTCAATATGGAGTCCATGACATCTAGATTAGCATGCTGCTCACCTACATCTTGAAAGGTCACAGAGTTCAATTTATTCTGTCAGTTCAGCAAAACAAAACTGAAACCGAGTCATGAGAATTAATCTAAGCTGTTACAGAAAGAATTCTGATCCTCGTCACTTGAATATTTTTCACACCAACTATTACACCAGTGAAATGATGCAGCTCAAAAAAAATAAATATTATGGCAAGTGTCAAAAATTATCTTCCTAACATTTGCTTACCCTAACATCTATACAGTGTGAGGGGTGATTTTATTTTTAAAGAGGATTGTTGTGCCATTCACGTTTTAATCAAATAAAATGAATCATTCACAACATCACTTCTACAGTGTGTTAGGGATCAAATGCTGCAGCACTTTGTAAACTAAAATCTCCATGAAAATATCTTCAAAATTCCCATCATACATTAAAACAATTACAGCTCTTGGTTGCTATACAATTGCATTGTAAAATAAATAAATTAATCAATAAATAATACTGAATAAATTCTTCAAATAAATAAAACTGCTTAATTTGAGCCAGAGTTCCTTGGAAGCTGCCTAATACAGCTTCAATTCAAAGATGAATATTATCCTTCCAGAAGAAAGTGAGGACTGCAGATGTTGGAGATCAGAGTGGAGAGTGTGGTGCTGGAAAAGCATAGCAGGTCAAGTAGCATCCGAGGAGCAGGAGAATTGATGTTTCTGGCAGTGGAGGACTCCTGATGAAGGGCTTATGCCCAAAACATCGATTCTCCTGCTCCTCGGATGCTGCCTGACCTGCTGTGATTTTCCAGCACCACACTCTCCACTCTAATATTATTCTTCTGTCTACTCAATACAGGTATGTATAACTCCCTCCAACAGACGTAATTACAGCCACAGAGGCAGTAAAATTGGACTCAACTTACTGCTCCATGCCCACTCAGACAATATTACAGTTATCTGAGGCAGACTCACATGGGAACCTTCCAAAACGGTCAGAAGCTGATGATGTAATTATGACTTAGATGCAATTTGGAACGCTTACTGATTTGAAAAAAATTGGTGGTCAAGAGAAACAAGTCTCAAAAAAGTGAAAGGCTCTTTTATTCCTCAGGGCTCCAAAAGAATATTGTGGGCACTAGAGTCTCCCCACTACACCTAGCTATCCACTACTTCCTTTACCAACTTAGCTCCCTGCAAATATAGACTCATACTTTCCCGTAAACACATTGGGATTCTAATAAAATAAACTCACAATCTCAGTTTTGCTACCAATGGGGATGAGAGTTCTGGAAAGCAAATGTCCTTCCACGGGAGAGTGGTATGATGTGGCAAAGGCAAAACTAAGTGAGAAAAGAGAAAGTAAGAATCTAGGAAAGTAATGGGAAAAGAAAATGAGGGTGAAACTCATGCGGCAAACTATGATATTGAGACTGGAATCCTCAAAATCTGGGACTCAATCTGCTGGCTGAATCATCAGTTCACCTAGCCCAGGAATCTTCTCAGTGATGGAAGGAAACTAGGTGAATCATATCCTGCAACATGGATAGCCTTCCTCATACTCTGTAAATTGGCAGGCTCAGCAGTGGAAGTTATGGGCCTCAATTTTGCCCACTGATGGGGGCAGCAAAGGGATCAGGAATGTTTTCTTTCTTGTGGCAAATTAAAATTTGATGTGCCTTTGCGACCCTGAGCTATTTTAGTGAGACTTCCGTTTTGCAGGTTTGAAAGGTCTCAGTCATGTCCCTTCCCACACATTTTCCGAGACTGAGGTCGACAATGTGATCTTTATAGAACAACTGAATTTCCTTTCTACCATTATCATGTGCTGGTGCAGGTTTCTTGAACTCAGAAATAAAAAGACTCTTTGGAGAGTTTGTGAGCACTGAGGGAAGCCTGCTGGGAGTCAAGAACATTTTGACGGACAAGTATAAAATATTTGGACAACTTTAAATGTCACTGAAATAAGAATTGTTATAATATATATGTTTTCTAACTGCAATGTAAGTGCTCTATCCTGAAAAGGGAAGCTAACAATTACATTGACCAGTATTTACTAAATGTTTACAATGTGTTACAAGTATGGTTCCTTTAGACGAAGTGCAACAATAGATATAGAAAAGAAAATGCAGTAAAAGCCTTCTGATATAAATGTCCAGATATATTTAGCTTGTGAAAAATGTCCTGATGTTGAAAATTTAATAACATCTAACCTCTTGCTCTTTTCTGTTGATTGAAAGGCAATCAGCTTTGAAATTGAAAAGACTTCAATTATAACTTAGGTCAAAAGAAAGACAATCTGTTTTTTTTCCGTTTCAGTAGATTTCATTGTGTCCAAGAGTTTTGAACAGTATGAGCTATTATGAATGTTTGGCTGAGTTTCAAAAGTTAAAGCATCAAGTTTCCTAGCATGAATGTGTGTGCCCACAATTTGACAGCTTTAAGATGTTATGGAAAAGACTATGGTTGATACCTTACAGAGACCTCAATGAAACAGAGTATGATGCAATTTTTGACAGAACCATGCCAGAAGTCAGGCAAGGCCTATTTTGATGCTGGGAAAGATTTGTATATTTTATGCATCTGTCAGTGTCAAGGACAGTTTGTTGCTTGGCAGTGATGAACTTCTAATTAATGGAGATTACAGTTTTTGAGACACCTAGTTAATAGAACAAATCACTTCATTAATATACAGCTTCCTACCTTACAAATCACATTGAACAAATAGGAAATCAAGAATTCTCAACACCGAAGTCAAAGTGGGAATCTGGTGACTTCAGTTTGTTACATCATCATGGCCTGCTGAACTCTGCATAATTGCAGTAGGCAATGAGGCAATGTGATAGATGCTGAAGGAAAATAGAAGTCCAATAGTAATCCAAGGGGAAGGATGATAGCATTGCGAGGAGGAAGCTCTCCTTGCGAATAAAGGAGCACAGCTCTGTTGGGCACTAAAAGCCAGACAAGGCTTGAATGACTCTCACTTCCAGTAGATGAGAGTGGGGTCAGCACATCATCATGGACTGTCAAATTGTCATTAGTCATGATGATTTAGTCATTTAGTTCACAGTGTGAGGATGAACTGCAGACTCAACTCATTTCATTTGCGTCCACTTTTAGTGGCTATCAATTAAAGCTCATGCTTGGAATTGACTGATGACTGGCCTGTTATACAATGTTTTCCAACTGGAGAATGATAAGACACAGGGCTCCAGTGGGTTTAGGGGACAAATAGTGATGACTTAGAGACGGTGTTTAGGCAGAATATAGCTAGGGTGAGGAAAAATGTACGGCCTGGTAGTTGGACAGTGACTAGAATGAGAGAATCGGGTTAGATGTGTGAGGGAACATCAGACATATCGGCTATGTGTCGTGAGCAGCACAGCTTTTTCGCTGCTGCGCCATTTCATTGTTGGTGAGAGGCAAAGCTAGATTTCCCATACCTGTCCCAGTATACAATGGTCTTTTAAAGTCGGCATGAGCATAAAGGATGTGGTCTTTTTATGGGTGTCCATTGAGTGCTGAGTTGTTTTGCGAATAATACAAGATAAGATTATGCCAGAATTGGATGTGAGGAATATCATAATGGCAGGGTTGGTAACTAATGAGATGAATTTAGCACAATATGGTGAGAAATCTCGTGATGTCTAATATCAAAACTTCCTCTTTAAAAAAATAACACAACTGGCACTTAACCAAAAGAAACTAAGACTCAGTTTATATGTTTTTGATGTGATAAGTGAATTGAGCACATGACTGAATTATTTTTTGGAATGACGTTTTGGAAAGAGATTTCTTTTTGCCAATATGACTGGTAGCTCAACTAAATCATTAGAATTTTATCTTTGTAACAGCCATTTAAAATAATTGCCCATTTAAATGGCTCTTAATATAGTGGACACTGAGGGAATGGCTGTGAAGAATACACAGGAGGCATGGAAATGGCATAGGAAGCTTGGGAGGGCATAGAGGAATCATAAATTGTATGGGGCCCTTGTGAGAAGTTGGGGAGACATGGTGGGAGCATGAGGGAGTAAGAGGGTGCATGTTTGGGTTTTGATGGATATTAGGGGTGATGGAGGGAGCACACAGGATGAGAAGGCATCAAGGGGATTGGGGTGTGGTGATAAAGGTGTGGGGATTTTAAGGACATTATAACAATGTTAGGGCCTCTCTTCCCAAGAACTGATGTGGGCCTTCTAACCATCCTGCAGACAGACCCACATTCCTCCCATAATGTATCATAGCTCACAAAACCCAACACTATCCCAATTCCCATCCTACATTTTGGAGATGCTGGTGTTGGACTGGGGTGTACGAAGTTAAAATTCACACAATACCAGGTTATAGTCCAACAGGTTTAATTGGAAGCACTAGCTTTCGGAGCGCCGCTCCTTCATCAAAGGAGCAGCGCTCAGAAAGCTAGTGCTTCCAATTAAACCTGTTGGACCATAACCTGGTGTTGTGTGATTTTTTAACCCTCATCCCACTTGTATTTAAAAACAAAACAAAAAATGGCAGGTTCAGATTTTGGAGGTCAGGAACAGATATGACTCAAAGCTAAGAAGAAAATCTCAGCCCTGGTTTACATGGTTACAGAGAGGTTTGTGTTTTCATCGATTTTCAGAACTGGTATGCTTTAAATACTCAGTGCATAAAGATGTTCTCTGGAAAACAATTCAATGACAGCATCAAATAGCTAACACTTCAAAACTAAGGTACATTATATTGGTGTTTCTTTTCAACAGGCATTTTTCTGCAGTGAGAAAACATGAAGGCTTCAGACTCGGTAAAGCCATCCGCAGAGTCCACAGCATTTGTGCTCACGTGACTATGAATTGCCATTAAATGAGAATTGATGAGCTAACTAGTGACCACGTTCACCTGCTGTGAATGCACTTGAAAACAAGGAGACATTACATTCAGAATAAGCCTTGAGAGAATAATCAAGACCTTTTCGCAACAGCAGCAAACAGAATTATTTATAACGCTGCAGACAGGAAAGCATTTGTTGCTCTTTTTATTGCCCTATTTAGAATTAAACCTCTTTGAAACTAAAAACAAAAGAAAAATGCTTTTTTGCAAAACTAGGGAAATATCAGTCTTGCTTGTCAATTGTATGTTACATTATGTACAAGCATGTAGGAAAACTGACCAAAGCTAAAACATTTAGCAAGGAAGTCTTCTGTTTGTTAGTTTCCTAGCATGATATTTATGGTAAATTTCACAACAGACCTATTGATATGAGTTTGCTGCAAAATATAAAACTATTAAAAAATTATGTTTTCAAGGGCTGTATACAAGTTAAGATTATCTTCAAATTGGGGTAGAATTGGTGTATGACTTTCCTCGAATAAAATGAGTTTTCTACTACCATGATACATGGTGTAAGGTCACAAAAGTATTTTTAAAACAAATTTGATTTAAAAGAAAAAGTGAATGCTGGACATCTGAAAGAAAAACAGAAGTATTTGGTTCTCATGTGTTAATCTTACCTGCTGTAAGGCTGCACCGAGCATGCTGGCTCATCATGTATACATTGTTATAAGGCTAATTAAAGAACTTCTCGGTAGCTTGAGAATATCTGAAGAGCAGATGAACTCCCAGAAATCATGAAACAGAAGCTGGGCGTTCTGTGCTGCTTTGCAGCAAAAAGGGGCAGCTCATATACATGCAAAATGTATTGCTCTAACTTTTGCTTCACATTTATTTATCCCTATGTGCCTTAAGTAAATAGTCATACATTTTACATATACCTTTGTAAATTAATTTTCATAATTCCTTTGACAAACTGATACAAATTATATTCAGGATCCCAGCTGTGTCAGCAGGCTGACATAGTCTGTCCTTTTTATTTATTTAACATATATAACTGGGTTAAATAATGGTCTTGCTTTGATGCCAAGGGAATCCAATTACAACTTTCGATCTAACACCAGTGTGATACTGAGGTCCAAACTGACTCGACTACTGCCATTTAATGCACTAAATCTGTAATTATACGGCTGTTTTAATCAACGGTAAAAGTGAACGAGGGAATAAAATGAGACATTTTCATGGATGGAAAGCTGTAATATTGATAAACGTAAGTGACCATGTGACACATTTTTGCATTGTAAGCCTCCACTGTGATTGAGCCAGCAGCATGAAATGCTGTTGTCTTTCAAATAGTTTTATAAGACTTATCTCCTTGTCATAGCAGTCTCCTGCAGCATTTTCTCGTATTATTATCTATTATGGCAAAATAACATGCTGAACAAATAGCTTGAATGTGAGACATACAAAACCTTTAATCCTTGCAAAAGCCAATGGATTAAAAAGTCATAATCATGTGCCAATCAGCATTAAAATAATTTTGGAGCTGTGCATAATTTTCATCAATTAAATTAAGTTTGATCTTTATCTATGAAAGCTGCAACCATTCTAAATAAACCATTTCCATTGTCAAGGTCACAACTGTGTAAATAATTAACAACTGTACATGACAATATGACTGTGAAGAAGTCCCGTTATCATTCTGTCTTTTGATGACAATAGTTGCCATATTGACCTTTATCATTTCTCTGAGGCTCATGTGTTCCAATGAATGAGTGACTCATGAATTAATGAGTAGGTTTGTGAATGGGCGAATGAATGGATAGTTGACTGTGTGGGTGAGATAGACAGGTAGGTGATGTGGGTACATGGCTATGTCGGTAGTGGGGGCCGGGGTGGATGAGCAGGGATCAGATGGCTTTGCCTGTGAACAGTCATGTTGTCATGAAGATAGGTCTGATAGGACGATGTGGTGAATGGTCAGGAGATCGTTGAATCATTGAGGAGTTTTTGAGTGGCTAGTTGGATGGTCTGAGTGGGTAGGTGGGAGAGGCCAGGGAGTATTTGGCGAGTGGGGCAGTTGTGCGATCATAGGATAGTTGGGTTGTTGGGTACTGGTAGAGTGAAGGTGGAATGGTCAGAGTGTTGTTATGGTTGGGAAGTTTGGTCAGGACAGCTCTATGGGGGTGATTAGGGTGAAGGGGTAAGGTTCAATTGTAGTCCACAGTTCAGATGCACTGACTAATTATGGAGTCATATTGAGTCATAGAGTCATAGAGATGTACAGCATGGAAAAGACCATTCGGTCCAACTCATCAGTGCTGACCAGCTATCTCAACCTAATCTAGTCCCACCTGCCAGCACCTGATCCACATCCATCCAAACTCTTAATATTCATATACCCATCCAGATATCTTTTAAATGTTGCAATTGTACCAGCTTCCACCACTTCCTCTGGCAGCTCATTCCATACACGTACCACTCTCTGCTACTATAAAGTTGCCCTTTAGGTCTCTTTTATATCTTTCCCCTCTCACCCTAAATCTATGCACTCTAGTTCGGGACTCCCACACCCCAGGGAAAAGACTTTGTCTATTTATCCTATCCATGCCCTTCACGATTTTATAAACCACTATAAGGTCACCCCTCAGCCTCCAACACTGCAGGGAAAACTGCCCCAGCCTATTCAACCTCTCTCTATAGCTCAAATCCTCCAATCCTAACCAACATCCTTGTAAATCTTTTCTGAACCCTTTCAGGTTTTACAACATCCTTCCGATAGGAAGGAGACTAGAATTACACGCAATATTCTAAAAGTAGCCTAACCAACAGCCTGTACAGTCACAACATGAGCTCCCAACACCTATACTCAAAACTCTGACCAATAAAGGAAAGCATACCAAATGCCTTTTTCACTATCCTATCTACCTGCGACTCTACCTTCAAAGAGCTATGACTCTGCACTCCAAGGTCTCTTTGTTCAGCAACACTCCCTCAGACCTTACCAATAAGTTTCAAGATGTCACCATCTATTTCCCTACATCCTATATCTTTCATGTCCTTCTCCACAGTAAATACTGATGCAAAATACTCATTTAGTATCTCCCCCATCTCCTGCAGCTCCACACAAAGGACACCTTGCTGATCTTTGAGGGGCCCTATTCTCTCCCTCGTTACCCTTTTGCCCTTACAAATACCACCCTATTTGCCAAAGCTATCTCATGTTCCCTTTTAGTCCTCCTGATTTCTCTCTTAAGTGAATCTGCCTTTATACTCTTCTAAGGATTCCCTCAATCTATCCTGTCTATACCTGACATATGCTTCCTTCTTTTTCTTAATCAAAACCTCAATTTCTTACGTCATCCAGCATTGCCTATATCTACCAGCCTTTCCTTTCACCCTAACAGCAAT
This sequence comes from Chiloscyllium plagiosum, assembly GCF_004010195.1. NCBI lineage: Eukaryota > Metazoa > Chordata > Chondrichthyes > Orectolobiformes > Hemiscylliidae > Chiloscyllium > Chiloscyllium plagiosum. The sequence goes on from NC_057718.1 coordinate 51,145,356, forward strand.
ATACTGTCTCTGGACTCTCATTGTCTCATTTCTGAAGGCTCCCCATTTTCCAGCCGTCCCTTTACCTTTGAACATATGGCTCCAATCAGCTCTTGAAAGTTCTTGTCTAATACTGTCAAAACTAGCCTTGCTCCAATTTAGAACTTCGACCTTCAGATCTGGTCTATCCTTTTCCATCACTATTTTAAAACTAATAGAATTATGGTCGCTGGCCCCAAAGTGCTTCCCCACTGACACTGCAGTCACCTGACCTGCCTTATTTCCCAAGAGTTGGTCAAGTTTTGCACCTTCTGTAGTAGGTACATCCACATACTAATCAGAATATTTTTCTGACATTAAACTGTTTAACATTTCCGGTGTCAGTATTTGGCCCATGTTTTCAGCCCAAATGCAGGGTTGGAGATATTTGTGGAAGATTTTAGGCAGCAGAAGTCAGACCATTGGAAGTTTAAAATTGCTGGGCAATTTCCACTTATACATGTGTGAATCAGCACATCTGTGAATCTTCCAAACCTACATCCCATCTATGATGATCTGGAGGCTGAATGATTTGGAGCAATAGTATTTCACGTTAAGAAAGAAAACACAAAGTATTGCGTGAAAATTGCACAAGACCAAATCATAGCCTTAAAGTAGTTGACCATTTATTGCATAAAAACAATGTTAAGTAGCATTTCTTATGCAATGTTTGTTTAGCTCAGTTGGCTAGAAGGTTCATCTGTGTTGCAGAATGACACCAATAGGTAGCTTCAATTTCTGCACCAGCTGAGGTTATTATGAAGGAGTCATCTTCTCAACTTCTCCCTTTCCCTGAACTGTGGTGGCCTCCTGGTTAAACTACCACCAGTCATCTCTCTTGGATGAGAAATAAACCCTCGAGTCCAGCAGGGCTATGATGACTTTACTAAGGTGCAAATTAGGCAATCCTGACTCCTCACAAGTTAGGCTCCTCACATCATGAATAAAGAATGCAAAGTACTCTTTCAATTATGCAAAACTCTGAGCAATTCAAAATGGGTCAATACCAGCTATATTTTTAAAAACTGACATGTTTAGCCCCAGCCTAATTTTTAAGCTAGACAACTGAAGAAAATTTGTATTTTGCTCTCATTCATTTCAATCCAACAGCTCTGTCCATGGAACCCAAAAATATTGAAAAAAATTAAAATTACCAAATTCAGCAGAAGATGTCATTGACTATGTCTTTATGAACTACAAAAGTTAATCAGTATTCACAAGGACAATTCAGCAACTGTTAAATGGCAAATCTGAATTGTACCCATTGTAGGAGATAATCACCATGACCAATTAAACTACTAAGCCAAGAACATTCATTGATAGACTGATCCCTGTCCTAGTTGCCAACCCCTTAATTCCATTCAAAATTCACTTTCATCTTTATCTTTCCAAGCAAATTTACTTGCACTGAAATTGGAATCATTTTATACTTGTAGCATGGATCACAATCGTACACTGGGGTCTCCTGGGATTGTTTGTCTATTAAAATTAATGGATGGAAAATACCTTGAGACCCAATAACCTTAGCAACTGCTTTCCTGATACACACCCTTGACAGGAACATGTATTGGAAAGTTTCCTCTCCCGTGTTTTAGCATTGCAGTTTCACAATCTAATAAGTTGATTGTTGGTGAGACAGAAAGTACATGTTTTGCAGAGCATCTTACTGTTTTAAAACAAAACACTTTTATACTGAGTGCTGCCAGGCAGCCATTGCAAGAAGGAATCCAGACAGAGGCATTTTAATCAAAGGACGAGAATCTTGAAAGCAGTTGCTCAGCTCCCCATATCGATGTTGCAGTGACATCCAATGTTCAACTAATCGCTCTTCACAAACAATTTACAAGCTCATAGGATCTCTACAGTGCGGAAACAAGCCATTTAGCCCAACAAGTCCACACCAACCTTCCGAAGAGTAACCCACCCAGACCCATTCCCCTATCAATTCGTCTGACTAATGCATCTAACCTACACATCCCTGAACAACATGGACAATTTAGCATGGCCAATTCACCTAATCGGCACATCTTTAGATTTTGGGAGGACACTGGAGCACTTGGAGGAAACCCATACAGACACAAGGGCAGCACAGTGGTTAGCACTGCTGCCTCACAGCGCCAGAGACCTGGGTTCAATTCGTGACTCAGGCAATTGTCTGTGTGGAGTTTGTACATTCGCCCCGTGTCTGCGTGGGTTTCCTCCGGGGGCTCCAGTTTCCTCCCACAGTCCAAAAATGTGCAGGTTAGGTGAATTGGCCATGCTAAATTGCCTGTAGTTTTAGTTGTAGGGGAATGGGTCTGGGTGGGTTGCTCTTCGGAGGGTCGGTGTGGACTTGTTGGGCCGAAGGGCCTGTTTCCACACTGTAAAGTAATCTAATCTAATCTAATAACACAGGGAGAAGGTGCAAGCTCCACACAGACAGTCACCAAGGGCTTGAATCAAACCCAGGTCCCTGGTGCTTTGAGGCAGCACTGAGCCAACGTGCCACCCCAATATAACTGTGATTTTTAAACTATTATCTTTTTGGACTCATCTTTTACTTCTAATCTGTATGCATGTGTGTTGCATTACTATTTCCTTTCACCCTTTGTAATTTAGAAACTCACTCATTTTCCAAATTCAAGAAAGCCACTGTAAATTGGCTCCTCTTAAAGCAGAAATGTGTTTGGGTCTCAGTGATGGGCATTCACAAGGAAAGGGATCTTTGTGAAATTAATCTTGCCGCGACCATCCAAGGGGGCAAGTGAAGAATCAAGGGAAGCTGGTTCACTCTTCTTAAGTTAAATGTTTGAAAGATCTTGTCTTGCTCTGAATCAAATTGAGGAATATTGCTTCAGGATTGATTGTAGTTTGATGTTGGCCTATATCAGTAGAAAAATATCTAACAGAGTTGATGACAATTGAGAGGTACAAAGAAGCCGGACAATTAGGCACTTAATCCTTAAAGTAAAAGAAAAATCATTCACATTGATGTTTCTATTTGAGTGTCCTCTTAATACGTTTTTTCTCATGGTTTACATAAAAACCTTTTCAATAGCTAAGTCTCCGTAAATAAAAGCATAAAGAGTCTGGAAGATAGAGTGTCTGGGTGAACAATAAAAACTCTGTTCTCCAAATGATTTTACTGCAAAGACTACATGTTTTTGCAACCAAAGAGCCAAAAAAACATTTTGTTCGATCAAAACCGAAAGAACTGAGGATGCTGTAAATCAGAAACAAAAACAGAAGTTGCTGGAAAATCTCAGCAGGTCAAGCAGCATCTGGGAAAAGAACTCAAAGTTAATATTTCGGGTCCAGTGACGCGTCCTCAGAACTGATGGTAGCTAGGAAAATGTCAGTTTATATACAGAAGGCGGAGAGGGTATGTAGCAAATGATGGAGGGATGGAGCCCAGAAGAGGGAGAAGAGCAGTTGGACAGACAAAGGAGTCGATAACAATCTGGCTGGGAGGGTGAATAGCTGTTAATGGGGACAGTTGGTGGCAAACAATAGGTAGTTTGTAATAGTAGACAATTTGATAATAAGGCCTGGCGTGTGTGGTAGGGGGCTAGGGCATGGGGAGTTCAGGCCCTAAAACAATTGAAATAAATATTGAGTCCGGAGGGCTGCATAGTCCCAAGTGGAAAATGAGGTATTATTCTTCCAGCTTGCGCTGAACTTCGCTAGAGCACTGCAGCAAGCCTGAGACAGCAATGTTGACCAGGGATCAGGGCAGTATGTTCAAATGGCAGACAACTAGAAGCTCAGGGTCTTTTTTTACAGGCAGAATGTAGATGTTCTCCAAAGTGGTTCATCAGTCTACCCTTCGTTTCCCTGATGTACAGGGGACCTCATGGTGAGTAGTGAATGCACTAGACTAGATTGTGTGTCGAGCAGGAAGAGTGCTGCTTCACTTGGGAGGTATGTTTGGGCCCTTAGATACTGAGGAGGGAGGAGGTAAGTGGGCAGGCGCTACACCTTCGGCATTTGCAGGGCAAGGTGCCATGGGACTGTGGGGGTGTTATTGGGAGTGAAGGAAGAGTAGACCAGCGTGTCCCAGAGGGAACGGTCCCTAGGGAAGGCGAACAAGGGAGGTGAGGGGAGAATTTGTTTGGTGGTGGTATCTCGCTGGAGGTGGCAAAAATGGCAGTTGATGATCTTCTGGATGTGGATGCTGGTGGGACGATAGGTAAGGACAGGGGGAACCCTTTCGGTGTTGTGGGAAGGAGGAGAGGGGTTGAAGGCAGAAGGTTGAGGGAGATGCATCAGACTTGGTTGAGGGCCCTGTCGACCACAGTGCTAGGGATTCCTCAGTTGAAGAAGAGGGTGGACATTTCGGAGGGTCCCTTATCAAAGTTAGTCTCAATGGAACATGTGCAATGGAGACGGAGGAACTGAGAGAATGGAATGGAGTCTTCACAGGAAATGGTGCAAAGTTGCATAGTCCAGGTAGCTGTGAAAGCTGGTGGTTTTATATCAGAGAAAGAGTTATGGGTGGATACTGGAATAGGACTGAAACATGAAATGTTCCACGTACCCCACAAAGAGACAGGCATAACTGGAGCCCATGCGAGTATCCATGGCCACCTCTCTGACCTGAAGAAAATGAGAGGAGTTAAAAGAGAAGTTGTTGAGGGTGAGAATGAGCTCTGCCAAGCGGAGGAGGGTGTTACTGGGTGGAGACAGAGCAGGCCTTTGTTCCAGGAAGACACGGAGTGCCCTGAGACCATCCTGGTGGGGGAATGGACATGTAAAGGGATTGCACGTCCATGGCAAAGAGGAGGCAGCTGAAGCATGCACACTGGAAATTCCGAAACTGGTGTAAAGTGTCAGAGGAATCTCAGATGTGCGTTGGCAGGCAAAAACAACGGGTCTGCCAAGGTTGTCCTGTTTGTGGATTTTCGGAAGGAGGGAGAAACATGTTAATTGGGGCTGGGGGATTGTCAGCATGTAGGCAGTGGGCAGGAGATCCCCAGATGAAATGAGGTCACTGACTGTAGTTGATACAATGGGCCATGGTGGGGTCATGGTCCAGGGAAGTCAGGAAGAGGTTCCTGAGAGCTGGCCCCCAGCCTCTGCAATATAGACGTCAGTCCACCAGACCACAGCAGCACCACCCTTATTAGCAGGCTTAATTACAAAATCATGGTTGGACCTAAGCACACAGAGTGCAGTCATTTTGGAGGGAGACAGATTACTGAAATTCATTAAAGTGGGGATGCTGAGGGATAAAGCGGAGACCTTTGCTGAGACCAAAATTTCAGCATCGGAGAGTCGAAGATTAGGAGGGATAGTGAATACCTGACAGGAAGTGGGGTTGGGAAAGGGGATGGAATCAGAGGCAAGGGGAGGAGAGGAAGGTTTCAGAAGGCCTGAGTTGTTGAATCTTGTGGGCCTTAACGTTTTACGCCAGTTTCGGAATTCCCAGTGTTCAGGCTCCAGCTGCCTTCTCTTTACCATGGACATGCAATTCCCTTACACGTCTGTTCTCCCACCAGGATGTCTCAGGGCTCTCCACTCCTTCCTGAAGCAAAGGCCTGAACCACCTCCAACCATGACCCCCCCCCCCCCCCCCTCTGCTTGGCTGAGCTCATCCTCACCCTCACCAACTTCTCTTTTAACTCCTCTCACTTTCTTCAGGTCAGAGAGGTGGTCATGGATACTCGCATGGGCTCCAGTTATGCCTGTCTCTTTGAGATGTATGTGAAACATGCCTTATTCCAGTCCTGTTTTGGCCCCCAGCCACAAATCTTTCACTGATATATCAATGATATCATTGGTGCTGCTTCCCTCTCTCATCTGGAATTGAAAAAAGGTCATTTATTTTGTTTCCAATTTCCACCCTGCCTTCACTTTCACCTGGTCCATTTATGACTCTCCCTTCCCTTCCTCGACACCTCTGTTTCCATTTCTGGGGATAGACTGACCACTAATATCCACTATAAACCCACCTACTCCCACAGCTACCTGGACTATACATCCTTGCACTCTGTTTCCTGTACAGACTCCATTCCATTCTTCCAATTCTCCCGTCTCCATCGCAAATGTTCCAAAAAGACTAACTTTGATAAGGGAACCTCCAAACTGTCCACCTTCTTCCTCAACTGAGGATTCCCCAGCATCATTGTCTACAGGGTCCTCAACTGGGTCCAACTCATCTCCCACACTTTTGCCCTCAACCCCTCTCATCCCTCCCACAAAAGCAATAGGGGTCCCCTTGTCCTTACCTACCACCCCACCAGCATCCGCATCCAGAAGATCATCCACTGCCATTTCCATCCCCTCCAGCAAGATACCACCACCAGAAACACATTCCCCTACTCTCCCTTTTCCACCTTCTGCAGGGACCGTTCCTCCAATATATCCTGGTCCACTCTTCCTTTACTCCCAAAACCCGAGCCCCAAAGCTCCACATCATCTTTCCCTGCAAACGCTGAAGATACAACACTTGCCCATTTACCTCCTCCCTCCTCAATATCCAAGGGCCCAAACATACCTTCCAGGTGAAGCAGCACTTTACCTGCATGATACACAATCTAGTCTACTGCATTCGCCACAGTGGTCTCCTCTACATTGGGGAAACAAAGTATAGAATGGGTCACCACTTTGTAGAATATCTACATTCTGCACACTGCCTTGTTCCCTGGCCAACATCTCTGTCTCAGGCTTGCTGCAGTGCTCCAGCGAATCTCAGCGCTAGCTGGAAGAACAACACCTCATTTTCCGCTTGGGGACCTTGCAGCCCTCCAGACTCAATATCAAGGTCAGTAATTTTAGGGTCTGAACTCCCCAATGTCCCAAGTCCAACACCTTGTTGTCACATAGTCTACCATTACAGACTATCTATTGTTAGCCATTAACAGTCCCCATTAACAGCTATTCACCCTCCCAGCAAGATCGTTATTGACTCCTTTATCTGTCAAACTGTTCTTCTCTGTCTTTGGACTCTGTTCCTACCTATCGTTTATTGCTAAGCCTCTCCATCGACTCTACCTTCTGCATATAAACTGACATTTTCCTAGCTACCATTAGTTCTGATGAAGGGTCACTGGACCTGAAACGTTAACTTTGATTTCTCTTCACAGATGTTGCCAGACCTGCTGAGCTTTACCAGCAACATCGATTTTGTTAAATCACATGTTTCAGACTGAAAACTAAGAGTTAAGAAATAAATTTGAATGGAATGAAATACAGATATGAGAAGTTTTATGAAATCTGATGTCCAAATAGTGATTGAATCCATCTCAACAATAATATACAGCATACCTGATGGGAAAGTGTAGATATGTGAAAATTGTTCTGACAAGGTCATACAAAAGCCCTGTGCAGTTGGTACTCAGTAAAGAAACGTTTATACTGGAGCTAGTCATGCACCATCTTTAACAAATATCAGGATAGGTTAAGAAAAATGAAAAATGATGTCTTTAACAATCAACTATAATTATCAATCATACCAGGACTCAGGACTAAAATTGTAGGACAGGTTTTCATCATGTTATGTTTACATCAATCAGACAGCAACAAAATGTCACAGTTTGAATGCCTGCCCAACTCTGATAAAGGTCATATTCCAGCAAAGTCACATTAATGAAAGGCTTCTTTTAACTCTGAAATGTGAACACCTTTTGTCTTTCTAGAAGCTGATTGACCTGCTCTGTGTTTCTTGTTTTGAACTCCAATACAGTTCTCTTGCCTCGCTCTATAACCAGGCCTCCCTCTACAACCAGGAATCCAAAATGATCAGTTCATGGCAACTCCTTCCAGCTTGGGTGAGCTTTATGTTGAGGGAAGAGGCTATATGGTCAATAGTATTTGCACCAGCTCTACGTAACAGCAATTCAGCTCGTATACATAATCCTTAGCCCATAATCCTGCAGGATGTTTATCTTCAGATGCTTATCCTATACCTTTTCAGAAGTCAGAAATTGAGTCTACCTCCACTACTTTATCAGGGAGTGTATTCCAGATCCTAACCATTTGCTACCTAAAAGGATGTTTTCTCATATCACTTTTGGTTCTTTAGCCAATCAGCATGTGTCCTCCCATTCTTGACCCCACTGCCAAAGGGAACATTTCCCCTCTGTCTGGATTCTTCATAATTTTATAAAATCGCCTTACGACCTCTCTTCTGTCATGTTGAAGTCCCTTATCCTTTGAACCAGCATTGTATTACCCTTTTCTGTACCCAGACTAAAGCCTTATCATCGTTCCTGATGTATACCCCCTGAATTACACACAATATTTCAATTGAAGGTAGAACCTGTAGATTATAATGATTCAGTAATTAGGCCTCAATTTACCAGTTTAGAAGATTGCATGTGCCTTTTTAACCACTTTCACAACCTGAACACCAACTTCAACAATTTGTGCCTGTGTGCCTCCAAGTCTGCACATTTCTGCACCACCTTTGGAATTGTACCACCTAGTTTACTTTGCTGCTCCTCATTATTAAAATCAACATATAATCTCACATGCCTCTGAATGAATTAAAAAGAGATATGCCGAGTGTAAACACAATCCAAAAACTTATGTCCTTTTGAAGTTTTTCACTACTGTTCTTACAGTTCACAATACTTCAACATCAGAAAAAAAAATTAAATAGGCCAACTAGCTTAAAATCTTTAGTGGCAATCTTCATACCAATAGTATATGTTATGTCAGTCATCAGTTGATGCCAGCAATCAGTAACGTATTTAGAGTCCTCACCAATGAATGAGCTATCAAAGTTATTACGTAATTATTAAAACTACAAGCCTTAAAATGATGACAGCCTTGCCTGATCTGGAGGGTCAATCAACAGATTAAGATTTCAAACAGGAGCATCAATATGAAGCCCAATTTGCAGCATTTGGATATTGACTGAATGACCAGAAAATCAAAAGTGACATACTCAGACAATTAATTCTTATTCCCAATTATGTACTAGTATTTTCACGAAATAAGATTCTACGTTTGGAGCAAAGCTTCACAATTCAGTCCAAGAGTATGATTTAAATCCCTTCTTCCTGAAGAAGGGCTTATGCCCGAAACGTCGATTCTTCTGTTCCCTGGATGCTGCCTGACCTGCTGCGCTTTTCCAGCAACACATTTCCAGCTCTGATCTCCAGCATCTGCAGACCTCACTTTCTCCTCTATGATTTAAATCCAAAACGTTCACAGTCCATATTCTTGACCAATACAACAAAATCAGATGACTTTTTTTTCTCTTATTTGTTCCTTCTATAGATATCACTGTCTGGCCAGCATTTTCTGTCCATCCCTAAATGCCCTGGAGAAGGTGAATGTGAACTGCTTGGGATACAGTACATACATAGTGATGTTTAGAAGGGACGTCAAAGACTTAGACTACGTGAAAGTAAAGGAACGGTGATATTGTTCCAAGTTTGGATGGTATGCGGCTTTCAGGAGAACTTGCGAGTTGTGTTGCTCCTGTACATCTACTGGCTTTGTCCTTCTAGCTTTTAGACTTCAAGGGGTTGAAAAGCCCTGTAAATGGAGACTGGGTGAGTTTGTGTGGTACATATTGTAGATGGTACATACTGATGCCACTGTTCATTGCATCTGCACAATAAAAACCATCACCCTAAATCTGTAGATTAGTGAGGTCACAGTTAATATGCTTCCATTACATATGCATAAAACTGGAACATGGTCATTCGATCGTCACTGCCCTTCTTATTGCATTTTAGATTTCAACATATTTTAACAATTGACATTTTTCTGCAACCTTAAGTGAGCAATTTCTTTGGAAGGAATTAATTGTTGTTGTGATTTCAAGTTTTCATGGCTCCCTGTTAGTTGAGTATCATGTTGGTGATATATTTAAAATTGTTGTCCCTCCTTTTCAACCTCTTTCCATTCACCGAGCAACCTCCTCCTTATGGTGCCTTTGCAGTCTTTCCCTTTCCACCCATGACCACACATCAACAAGTAATAACAGATGCACGGTGGTTCAGTGGTTAGCACTGCAGCCTCACAGCACCAGGGACCCAGGTTCGATTCCAGCCTTGGCTGACTGTCTGTGTGGAGTTTGCACATTCTCCCTGTGTCTGCGTGGGTTTCCTCCCACAGTCCAAAAATGTGCAGGCCAGGTGAATTGGCCATGGTAAATTGTCCGTAGTGTTTGGTGTATTAGTCAGAGGGAAGTAGGTCTGTGCAGGTTACTCTTTGGAGGGTCGGTGTGGATGTATTGGGCTGAAGGGCCTGTTTCACACTGTAGAGGATCTGATCAAACCTTTTTCCTGGACCCTGCTTGAACCAGAAGATTGTAAACCATTTGATTGGTCAGCAGGCTCTTGGAGGCAGGCTTTCCATTAGTCATAGGTGGAGGTCTCATCCTGAGCCAATTACTCTCCTGCTGAACATTTAAATGGTTTGGGATAATCTACCAGATCAGGGCAGATCACCCAAATTTTACACCAGAGTGAAAGGATGTCAGGGAAATGTACAATTCTACCTGTGGCAACTTAAGCGGTGTTCAGGTTTCCCATGTCACTACATTGTTAAACAGTTATAAGAAAGTGAAAGTGTTTTTTTTCTGAATGACAGAAATGAAAGGTCAATGTTGACTGGAGTATTATGGAAGGTGAAAAGTTAAATATAATGGCTGGGATTTTCATGCCAGAGTAAAAATTGCAACGGCTAGATCATTTCTGAGTCCACATTCCAGGCTTCATTAGTATCATCAGCAAAGCCTCCAACTGGACTGGGGATGAGTTCGATGTCCAATAGCATCACAGGCTCTGCTTAGAAGCTGAAATTGGCTGTGGAATACCTACTGAAAAGCAGGTGAAAGCCACGAGTGAGCTTAACGTTGCCTTACAACTTGTATCAAGTAGTAGCAGCTTCACGGTGTGTATAAACCTTCATTTACAAGGTTAAAAATCACACAACACCTGGTTATGGTCCAACAGGTTTAATTGGCAGCAAACTAGCTTTTGAAGCACTGCTCCTTCATCAGGTGATTGTGATGATGAAGGAACGGTGCTCCAAAAGCTACTGTGCTTCCAATTAAACCTGTTGGACTATAACCTGGCGTTGTGTGGTTTTTAACTTTGTACACCCCAGTCCAACACCGGCATCTCCAAATCATTCATTTACAAGCCACTTGACCTGCTCTCACCAAGCAATGGTAACTTTATCCCATTACCTGAGCAGCTCAGTTGAAAAAAATAGTTTCTTTTTCAATGGTTTCATTCAGCAGACATGTTGAATTCTGGCTCCTTGCATTGCTCTCCTTTGTGTGCACTGATGTGCAATAGATTGTTCACTGTTCCGGAGGTTTAAGGATTTCTTTCTGTTTCCCTTCAGCATATTTACAAGCTTCTCAATGAGCTTAACCTTGGAGATAGAGTCACAGAGAGTCATAGAGATGTACAGCATGGAAACAGACCCTTCAGTCCAACCCGTCCATGCTGACCAGATGTAGTTTCGAAGTGTGCTCACCCCCAGCCTTGTTTCACACAGGCATTTGGGCTCAATACAATTAACTACACTGCCAACAGAGCGGAATTTCTTTGGGATGCTATGATTTCTTTCCAATTGCAACATCAGACATTTTTGTAAGATCATAAAGCCACTCATGGGCTGTAAAATATGAGTCTATGTTTCACTGATAAAAGGTTCCAAATTTTATTTCACTCTTTTGGTATAAAATTGCAAGTGTCATCACATTGTTGAGCAGGATACTATTTCACTCTAATTGTTTATCTCATTCTTATCTCATCCCAATCATTACATTTTGATTTGGGCACTGATTACGTTGTCACTATCGACTCAGTTGTAGATACACAACTTTAACACTGTACAAATATTGACTTTGGTTTCGATTTCTGTGATGTTATCTCTTCCCATTCCTCATGTCAATCTAAATCCAGACTGCCTATTCTCTTGCCTATGCAATCATGGCAAATCTTAAAACTCTGAATATCAACATACAGATGGATCAATACCATCATTTCTCCAATGAAAGAAACAACTTCTGTTTAAACTTCCAACCAGAAAATAATTATCAGAAGCGTAAGTAGGTGGAAATAATTCTTATATCACCACATAAGATGCTGCAGCCAATTTTGTGCAATAAAATGAGATTGAAATCAGACTGACTCAACCAGGGCAACTCCTTTCTTCCCTAGTCTAGATGGTCGAGTTGCAGAAACTTCTACCTTACATGAGAGGTCATTGATAAATTCTAATCCTAGTGATAGATTTTTTTGATTCAGATCAATTTTTGCTTCAGTAACTACTGAAATTGAATGCCCTCTGGGAGAGCATATTGCACCATCTGTCAAGTCTAGGTCTCCTGAGATGGCTGCTTACTAGTGTCATTTCACGTACTTGCTGCCCTTGGTCTTCTAAGATTATGGGTTTGGAAGATGTTGTCGAAGAAACCTTGTTAGCAATGTCTCTTTTAGGTGGTACACACTGCTGACATAATGCACAGTTGATCAGGACTTCTGCCTGGTTGTGGATCAGATGCCAATCAAGTGGGCTCCTTTGTACAGACAATGTTGAGCTGTTTGAATAAAGGCAAAATGTTGTAGGTGCTGGAAAATTGGAAACACACAGAGGTTGCTGGATAAACTCAGTGGCAGCATCTGTGAAGGGAGAAATAGAGGTAATATTGTTAGTATGATTAGCAGAAGAGTAAAACTATCCTCAAAACATCAATTCTTTCTCTCTCCTCAAATGCTACCAGATCTGCAGAGCTTCTCTAGTAAATCTGTGCTTATTTCAGGTCTTCACCTCTTATTTTGATATGGAAAGGAATCATGATAAAGCAACTGAAAATACTTATGCTTCAGACATTTGTCTGAATAACTCTTCCTATTTTCTTCAAAGATCTCTGTAACATTGGGTGCACTGTCTCAGCAGGTCTCATGACGCTAACGGACATCTCCTCCTTCGGACTCAAAAGGTATAGTAGCCCTTGTCCCTCGATGGCTTGGCTTTATTCCATTCCTTGATAAGTTACGTTGTCCTTTGAGAAGGAGAAGAAAGGAAGTCCTTGTACAGCATTGTGTTTGGGTACTCCAACTGTCAGAGCTCCTGGAGTTATCTAGAGACATTAAGATGTTCACATGACACTGAAAACATTGTCAGTTGTGTGAAGGCAAGATGGAGTCTCTGGATGTTTGATGAGTGGCCTGAGTAGCTTCTGATGGGAGTTGTGAGTGCATGTTGTATACATGTGATTGCAGAACCATGTGTTTTTGTTATAGATTTTTATTCTTTAACTTTATTGTTGGAGTAATAGCATTCGTTGACCATCCTTGTATCTGAGAAAGTATGCAAAGCAATTTTTAGCCCAATACTTTGTGTCATTATTCCAGGAGATCAACACAATTACTCCAGACAAAATTCAGTTTATTATAATAGTCTAGTATCTTCTGCTTAGCTATTTTTTAAATGGAAAGTTGATATTTTTATGTATTCACTTAACATTACATTTTATTTTCCAAGGAGACCCAATTGTATTGGAAGCATCAGTTGAATTAAGGAATTCTGTAATTTGGTGATAAATGTGAGCTGTAAATCTTTCAACAAATATTATATATAGAAGAAGAAATTGATGCATTTTGCCCTCTTCATTGATGAGATTTGGAAATAAAATTCAAACTCAAATTATCTTCCTCATTTATTCTTTACTTCTACAGAAGAAAGTTACAGATAAAGAAAGCATCTCTGGTTTAATTCTGACAATGCGGAAAATGTTTGCAACATGTCCTTTCCATTGCACTTAAACATACCTTTTTGTTATATGTACTTTAATGAGCCTTTCTAGCTGTAGCTGCAAGGCAGTTACACTGTGCTTCTAATCATTGCACAGCCACCCACTTCAGGTCACCTAGAGTTGTTTCTGTCATCCAAAGGCTTTTTCAGCAGCCACTATCTATGATGACTCCCACTGAAAACCAACTTTGCCATGCCACTGTTCCATCTATATTCAGAACATTTGACAAAATCTTTTGCTTTCAACCTGATTTGCACAAGTTGTCATTCCAGAAATGGGCTTTAGGCTGTTGAACTTGTTTCTGCTCTTTTCTCTTTGTGTTATTGTGACAGCTTTGTCTCTTATTGAGATACAAAGAACAGGAAAATCGACGTTTCAGGCATAAGCCCTTCTTCAGGAATTCCTGAAGAAGGGCTTATGCCCGAAACGTCGATTCTCCTGTTCCCTGGATGCTGCCTGACCTGCTGCACTTTTCCAGCAACACATTTTCAGCTCTGATCTCCAGCATCTGCAGACCTCACTTTCTCCTCTTATTGAGATAGGCTTCCCCAAATGGTTCTACCAGAATCAAGCACAAATATGAAGTTAGCAGTTAATAATATATTTGTAGTAGACTGAGAAAGTCACTTCTGAATCCTCCAGGGGAGAATTAATTATCACCTTCCTGCACTTCTGCTCCTACTTATTCCATGGCTTCCACAATGTGTCCCTCATTTCCTGATACTTCATTAGCACCAATCCAAAATATTGCCTCCTGCCCTTCGCTCAATGTGTTTAGCCAACATCTAAGCCTTCTGCTGCTGTTAAATACTTTTTGCTCTTTCGTTGTATAATTATTACACCTACTTCTTTACTCTGCATGCCCATATTTTACCCAACTTACTCACAATATTTATTAAGATATCAACACTAGAGTAAGCCAACTTCCAAGTAATAGCTACAAAGCAGCTACAGCACGTTCCACAGTGTCATCCAACCACTCCTTTCCAGAGTTTCTCCATGCCGTGCCATCAACATTGCAATATTCTCACAACTCAAAATTACTCCTCTGCTGCTATCATTCCCCAGTGATTTCTCCCACCACATCCTCAAACTTAATATACCCCTCCCAGTATGACAGACAATGAAAATCTCTTCTCAACTCCTTGCAAAATTAGGCTGTCTTGCTGAATTCCAAATTTATTAGAAATTTTATAGAGTATTGTCCATATGTCATTTTGATGGTACATGAACAATTCAGCATATGTGGAATTATGAGCATAAAAGATAATGCACTATTCGATAAACAGAGCAGTGAAGCAGGAGTATGTCCAATCAATGCACTACCTAAAATCACCCTGCTCGAATCAATATCTTCCACCCACCGTGATGTGCCTGAAATATTCCATGGCTTATCAACTTCCTTGCTACTTTGCACCCTGACACCTTTCCCACTTGGTATCCTATTTACCTACTGACTTGGTACTTTGTCCTCCATTCATTTGGCACCCTACATAGCCAGTTCACCAGGTATTAGACAGTAAGGTCTGCAGATGCTGGAGATCGGAGTTGAGAGTTTGTTGCTGTAAAAGCACAGCAGGTCTGGCAGCATCCAGGTGCCGGAAAATCAACGTTTTAGGCCAGAGCTGTTCATCAGGAAGGGCTGTGGAATTCTCCTCATGAAGGGCTCTGGCCCAAAATGTTGATTTCCCTGCTCCTCAGATGCTGCCTGACCTGCTGTGCTTTTCCAGCAACACACACTCAACAATTCACCTGACACCCTACTTATCTGGTACCATTCCCCTACTGGCCTGGCATTTATCTGCTGGGCACTTTATTCCCTAGCTTGTGCTTTAATTTCACACATTTTGTGCATACCCTGTCACAAGAGCTGTAAAAATGACTGCCAATAATACTTAAACTTTAAATCATAGAATACAGCAGCTGACTGTACAAGCTCATGAAATGCATGGGTGAATGCACTCAGCCTTTTTCCCAGGATTTGGGAATCAAGGACTAGAAGGATTTAGTTTAAGGTTAGAGGATAAAGAATAAAAGGGAACCCGGGGGGGGGGGGGAGAACGCTTTACACAGAGGGTGGTTTGCACATGGAATGAGACAAGAAAACTGCAGATGCTGGAATCCAAGGTAGACAAGCAGGAGGCTGGAAGAACACACCAAGCCAGGCATCTTCAGGAGGTGGAGAAGTCAACATTTTGGGTGTAACCCTTCTTCAGGATTTGAGTTCTCCACCTCCTGATGCTGCCTGCTTGTCTACACATTTGGACTGAGCTGCCAGTGGAAATGGTTGAGGGGTACATTCACAACATTTAAGAGGCAATTGGACAAATACAAGGATAGAAAAGGTATAGAAGGATAGAGGCAGGGAAGTGGGGTTAGCGTGGATGGACATTTTGGTCGGCATGGACTAGTTTGGGCCAATAGGTCTGTCTCCATGCAGTAGGACTCCATGACTCTGTGACTGTATGACTCCATGACTGTATAACTGCTGTGAACAAGTTGCCTTGCCTTGACTGTTCCGTACTATGTCGGGCCGGTCAGGATGAATGCACGGCTCCTCATTTCTGAAAGAGGCCTCGTCAGAATCCTTACCAGAAACTCAGAGCTCTTTTACTATGTAAAAACTCAATGGAGTAGCTATCTTCATGAAATTGCCACTCCTTGTAAAACCTGGCCCATAACCTTAAATTAATATGCCCTTGTCAAAATGACATATTTTTATTTAATTCACTCACTCTCAATTTGTAGATTAGATTAAAATTGACTGCTCTCTTTTCAGTTATATTGTATTCTTATTTGGTATTAGAAGTAGTTCTAACTTACCTTTTAAACTTTGTACCTTAGCCTTAATTTTAATTATGCATATGTTAGGGCTGTTAGTTATTATCCAATATGAAAAAATGTTTTAGCTTTTGCAATTATCCACAATATGCTCTCCTTAAACAAACTTATATTAAAAGGAAAATAATGTTAGTGAGGACAATTAATTCCTTTGAAAATATAAAATTAAGGTAGAAGCAGTGAATGAGTTTTCTGCAGATGTCCATGTTTTCCAATGTATGCATGCAAGGCTTGCACAGAGCTATGTCTCTTACTTAAAGTTGTGAATTAAGATATTTGTCTATTTGTTCAAATCTGAGAACCAATGAAATGAAAGACAGACAAGTTCAATGAATGATAAATCATGTACTTTTGTCAGCCGCCAGCACAAGAAGATCCAGTTTTCTCCTTAAACTAGAGGATTTAAGGTGAGGGGGCAAGATTTAAAAGGGACCTAAGGAGTAATGTTTTCACACAGTGGGTGGTGCATGTGTAGAATGAGCTGCCAGAGGAAGTGGTGGAAGATCGTACAATTACAGTTAAAAGCCATCTGCATAGGTATATGAATAGGAACGGTTTAGTGGGATGTACACCAAATGATGGTAAATGGAACTAGGTTTATTTAGGATATCTGGGCAGCATGGATGAGTTGGACAGAAGGGTCTGTTTCCATGCTGTACGTTTCTATGATGCTATGACTATGACACTATGTTGGTGCACAACACAGTAAGCAATACTGAAATTCAAAATGCCAGATGTTTGGTGTCCATAGCTGAATATATGAGAATGTGGATTTTTTACTGCACAGTGTACTGGACCTCTATGTATGGAAACCCAAATTAGAGATCATGGGCTTAATACTTCGTTTTCTCTCTCTAGTACCTATGATAATCTAGTGAAGCAGATTGCTTCCTCTTCCCTCCTCCCATTCATCTATACAGTAACTATCTGATTTTCATTTCACTTAACTTATAATCAGAAAGGTTCTACAATGCTCAGGAAATCTGCCCCATTCCCTGTTCAGCGATGAAAACAAGACATGAGCTTGGTTCCAATGAGCAGAGTTTGAATCGTTATTATTTTACTGACCGGTAATGTTGTGTAAGGTTTTTCACTGAGTGGGACAGAGAACTAGTTATAGGTCAAGTCATTCTCAGCTAGTCATATATTTTCTCATGGCTTGGGAAGCAGCAGCAGAAACAAAAACGCTCATCTGCCAAAGTATAGTGTGCTAGTTGGAAAGTAAACATTCGGAGCAAAAAAGAAAGAAATATCTATGAAAAAGGAAGCAACAAACATAAAACTGAATAGAAGAAAGCCTATTCTTTCCATGCTCTTCACCCTCAGTTCCGACCCTGTGCAGGACTTTCTAAAATCATTTCTACCTCTTTCACATAATTCCATGGTCTTGTATTACAGTACTTTCTGCTGAGTCTTCATTCAGCCCATTACTTCAGTACATGGGAATTAATGACAATATATGTCACAAATCCCATGTTTTTAAAAATAGATATCTTTGCTTTTCATTGATTGTACGTTATTCAGCATAAATAATTTCCATGTATCTTAGCTCATGAATACATTTCATGATTTTCAACATACTCGACGCTGCCAATTATCACTGTTTCTACCAGCACAGAGAATCTAATTAACTGTAGCCTGTTATCCCTTAGCAACCTCAAGTAAAAAACATGCTCTAAATGACCAAATAACTGTTTGCATATTTCCTGTTGCCTGCAGAAACAAATTGTGATATAACCACTGTTTCAGCAGGATGTGCTCTATTCCACATCTCCTAGTTGGCATAAGTAATTAGGTAGCAATGCTGTTATGGGTAGCAGTGTAAATACCTATTAGCAACAGCCATATTAAAAAAAAGTCTCATAAATTTCAGAAAACCTTTAGTTAGTTTCTTTAAATAGAATCTATTTAAATAACTTCTGCACTTGTGTCATATCAAAACGCCTAACAGATAATTGTCTATTCCTTGCACTGTCAGTTTTTCTTTACTGTTTTTACTGGGTGCCATCACAAATTATGATGCTATACATATTTTCATTCCATCACATACTGATGTAGCAAATAATGAATGCATGGCACAGATTTTGACAAATTGATTCTGCAAAGCATTCTCCCCATCTAGGAACTTGGGAGATTCAAGATGAAAAAAGACCTAGGTCCACTGAGTTTGTCTTGAACCATCCTTGTAGTCTCATGATACATTGATAATGAAGTTCTCGGCTAATCATAGCAATCAATCTCCATCAATTAACCTACATTAAGCTCAAACATGACATGAGGAAAACCACTGTGTTGGAGAGCTCTGGGAACAATAGGTCCAAAGTCATTTGCAGCTACAAAGCAAGCCACATGTATCATATGGCATATTCCAAATGAATGACAAAATTATATCCCAAAATGAATCTATCTGAAATGCTATTTAATTTGCATTGTGTGAATCTGGAGTTACAATGAACTGCTTTAAGTCCATTTTGAATAGACCTGGATTTAACAATCAAAAGTCAACTGATTTTGCACTAAATTTATTAACCAAAGTTCAAGGACAAAACCGTTCTTTTGTAATTTTCATGAATTACAGGCATTATTATTTAATGCAATCGAAAATTATTCTTTTACGTCATGTGCCAGATCACCAGAACATATGCAATTACTATTATTGGGAGAGGTCCTTTATTTCTCCATTCCCTTCCTGGGGTCTTTAAAGTTCTTTCTTACCCTTCAAGCCACTTTAACCCATTAATCTGTTTCAAAATTGCAGTCTTGCAAGGATGCAATTTTTTAAAGCCAAAAGGTGAACGAGGTGCTACGATAAGAGTCGGAACAAAAAAAAATGCACACGTCTGATTCAAATTTTCATTTCCGTTTCACCTCTTGCATGTGAGATATCCTAACATAATCACTTCCATTTGAAAGTGAAGCCAGTTGGAAAATCCAGAAAAAAAAAATCCATTTGAGAAAAGTATAAAATAACAATAAATAATGCATCAAAAAAAAGTTTATCACTTGGCAAGCTGTATTCAAAGTTGCCAAAGTTGACAACAAAATTAATGTATATGAGGACATGAGAAGCAATGGGAGTTATAGTTGAATTGATCTATGGTTCTTGACCTGGCAGAATCAGTCTTCGAATGGAATTAACCATAAATTAATCTGCATTGTTTTAACTTTACATGGGAAATTGTCTACTATTTAATTACAATCAGCTTTTATGAATCGGAAACCTTCAGTATTTGCCCAAGAATGAACATTTGACCAGACATTCTTCAGCTGGCTGTTATATTAATACGGTTTCGTCTTTTTGAATAAGCAGTTCTATTATCATTACTAATCAAACGTTTCTCCTCAAGGTAGTTATGTGGCTAACTGAGTTTTAACAAGTTGGTGCCAAAGATGTCACAATTAAAACCAAGAGGACAATATTAGATGAAGGTATGACTTTGCAGTGGATGGTTATACCATGCCCAGTCTCATCAAGACTTGCAGGAGAATGTTGTGCCTCCTGTCATTCAGCTTGATTGTATAAAATAGCTCACAATTTTTTATTTGCAAGGGGGTGTGCAGGAGTGCAGGGGTGGCAGGAGTCCCACAAGATACATTTACAGAATGGAATGGGAGAAAGCAAGCCAAAAACCAGAGGAGAGGACAACCGACAAGGGGACACTTGTCACACATCTATAAGAGCAAGCACTCTGGAAAGAATGGTGGCTTCCATTATGGAACTGACTGTGTCTGAGTTGGCCAGTAGAGAGAACATTCAGGCTGACAATATGTTCCTGTCACATGCACTTTGTTCATTCCAATTTGAGTAATTCTCTAACTGGCATGAATTGCAAGCTGGGGCAGTAAAGTTGTTGCTTTCCAGCCCAACCATTCTTGCCTCACCTAAACACTTCTCTTTTCATTTTCTATTTTCAGTACTCAGGAATTGCAGCCTGACCAGACACTGGAACCTCAGTGCGAAGGGTAAGAACAACACTATTCTTTTGATGAAAATGCATTGTCACTTGATCTGACATTCATCACCCCCAGCTTAGATACTGGCATTGCACATACGTTACAGAATGATAACAATACTTATTTGAGTCAATGGCAATGAGTGGGCTGCACAGTGGTTAGCACTGCTGCCTCACAGCGCCAGAGACCCGGGTTCAATTCCTGCCTCAGGCGACTGTCTGCGTGGGTTTCCTCCAGGTCCTCCGGTTCCCTCCCACAGTCCAAAAATGTGCAGGTTAGGTGAATTAGCCATGCTAAATTGCCCGTAGCCTTAGGTGAAGGTGTAAATGTAGGCGAATGGGTCTGGGTGGGTTGCGCTTCAGCAGGTCGGTGTGGACTTGTTGGGCTGAAGAGCCTGTTTCCACACTGTAAGTAATCTAAACTGTTTATTATGCTTACCACAATATTGAGTATATTGGCAGGCCTTCCAGGATACAAACTGTCAATTTCAAGGAGGATGGAGGAATTTGGTTTTAACTTAGCACAAAGTTTCACACAGAGCTTGGAGCCCATCACATCAAACATGGAAGTGGTGGTCAACTCCATAACAGGATTCGCAGCATAAACTGTGTTGAAGGACCCGTGGTCCCAAAGTCCAAGCTGTAAGATTACAGTAGTGGGAAACTAACATACTATGATGATTAGTTAGTAATCTCATAACTAAACTACATTCATCCATTAATCTAATATTATTGTATTCCATATAACAGGAGTGAATGGAGATCTTGACATTCTGACATCCTGTGACTCTGCTTAGCTTCATTTGTCAAATCAGTTGCATCATGGGATAGTGATCAGGGTGAAGACAATAACTAATGTTTAGAGTTTCGCTTGGAAGACTGAACTAAGTCTGCTTTAACCTCAGGTCCAGATTTCTAAGGTTGAATAAGTCAAAGATAATGCACTCCCAGTTTGTTAGCCCTAATCAAGAAATCATAACCACAGCTCTGTTCCTGCATTTGTATATTAAAAGTACATCAAATGACCAAATGTAACCTTTGTCTTAGATTTAAATTTATAATTATTGACATATCCTGTACAGCAATTTGGAAAAATTACTCTAACTTCTGATTTTCTGTATTAAGGTAATGCAAGGCGTTTGTAAGCATCAATACAACAAAATCAAAACAATAGTCAGTGATAAGTAAGTGTCTGATTTAATGGAACTTTGCCAATTAAGCAAGGATTGAGACTTAAGCTTTAGGCTATTTAGGCTATCTCTCCACCCTGCAGGCTCTCCACCTGCAGGGTGGAGAGATAAATGAGAGGAGGGTGGGGGTGGGGAGAAAGTGGTATAGAGTACCTATTGTACTCCATGCTACTTTCTCCCCACCCCCACCGTCCTCTCATTTATCTCTCCACCCTGAAGGCATTCTGCCTCTATTCCTGATGAAGGGCTTTTGCCCAAAACATCGATTTTCCTGCTCCTCGGATGGCTGCCTGAACGCTATGCTTTTCCAGCACCACTCTAATCCAGAGTTCCAAGTCAGGATTGTGTGGAGTTCAGAGAGTACTTGCAAGTAGTGTGCTGCTTCTACGTATTTGCTTGTCCTTACCGGTGATAGATGTCATTGATTTGGAAGGTGCTGTTAAATCAGTCTTGGTGAGTTGCTGCAGTGCATCTTGTAGACAGCACACTCTGATGCTACTGTGCATTGGTAGTGAAGGAAATAAGTGTTGAAATTGCTAGATAAGGATGCCAATCAAACAGACTGCTTTGTCCTGGGTGGATCAAGCTTAAGTGTTGGCAGACCTACACTCGTCCAAGCAAGTAGACATTATTCCATCATGATCCTGGCTTGTGCCGTGTCAATGATGCACATGCCAAGCCTCTGACCTGCTCTTGTTATCACAATATTTGCATGGACTAGTTTAATTTACCTTCTACTGATAGTGCAGCATCGGTGATAGTTATGCCAAGGTATATCAAGGGGTGATGGTTCAATTTTCTCCAACTGGAGGTGGTTATTGTCTGGCACCTGTGTGGCATGAATGTTTCTTGCCGCTTGTCAACCCAAGCCTGGGCATTGTCCAGGTCTTGCTGCATTTAAACATCAAAAGAATATCGAAGGCAGTATGAATGGTGTTGAACACTGTGCAATAATCCGTAAACATGACCATGGGAGGAAACTCATTGATTATTCAAGTGATGATATTTAGTTCTAGAATACTATCCTAAGGAATTTCTGTAGTGATGTCCAGCAACTGAATGACTGATTTTTAAAAAAATAATCACAACCACCTTTCATTCTTCTAGGTGTGTACCAAGCCTTTGCAGAGTTTTCCCTCAGTTCTCAATGACTCCAATTTTATTAGGGCTCCTTGATGCTACAATCTGTGAAATGTTGCCTTGATGTCAAGGGTAATAACTCTCACTTCACCTCTCGAGTTCAGCTCTTTTGTCCATGTTTCAACCAAAGCAATAATGAGATCAGGAGTTGAGTGGTCCTGCAATAGAAGCATCCGTGAGCAGGTTATTGCTTACCAAGTTTCATTTAATAGCTCTGTCAATGGCCCCTTCCATCACTTTGCAGAGAATCATGAGTAGACTGGGGGATATTAATTAGCCAGGTTGGATTTGTCCTGTTTTTTCTGACAAAGGACATACTGAAACACTTCGCCACACTGTTAGGTAGATTCCAGTGTTACAGTTGTACTCGAAAGCTTGGCTCGGGGCCCAGCTAACTCTGGAGCAAACGTCTTAAGTACCATTGCCAGAATATTATCAGGTTCCATGGTCTTTGCAGTATTCAATGTCTTCAGCTTTTTCTAGGTATCACATAGAGTGATTCACATTGTCTGAAAACTGGCACCTATGATATTGGAACCTCAGGTGTTTTGCAACCTTCCTGGTAGTAGCATGACTTTCAACGAAGAGACACTTGCCTCAGATGATCAAGTGGAAGAAAAACGCCATGAGCCAGGTACAAAGTCAACCGTCAACCAGTATTGGGTTCTTCACAATAGGACAAGGGTGACAGGTACAGTTGACTGGTGCAAGATGAATGTGCTATGGGTACAGCCAGAATAACAGGCACTGATTAACAGGATTCTATTGGCATCTTGTCTCACTAACTATACATTAATAGATGGATTTTTTACAGAAATGCAACATCTCCCGATTAATGTTTTGTACCCACAAAGCCATGTGTGTGCACTTGATTTTACAATGATCAACTGGGAATCCCATTCATAGAAAAAATGATGCTGCCAATCTCAAATAAAAACAACACTGTGGGAAGTACTCAGTAGGTTAGTCACTGTCTTTGAAATGAAGCAAACCTTTCAGATCAATGACCTCTCAGCCTCATTGTTTGAATTTGCTTGTCAGTTGATCATGCTCACAGTAAAGCAACCCCAACTGGATTTATTGCTCCAACTCCTTTTCAGACTACTGAACCATAGGGTGATTCATGAGAGTAACTTTTATTTTACTTTCATATAATAACTAACATTTGCATTTCAGCAAGAAACTCAATTCAGCAAGATTATCTGAGAAACTTAAAGCAGCTTTGTTGTTTAGTTGACTGTTTATGCATTTACTCAGCTCTGGCCTTTTAAGGTGGTTATTATCAGCTTAGAACAACGGTTCTACAAGCATATTAATAATTAGGTAGATCAAAATTTCTAACACTTGTCAGCATTAAGATGACAAATTATCTTCTACTGTGTGTGTGGCCTCATTCATTTCCTTTTTGCAGGAATGGATGATGAACAGGGAGACATTGTTCATGTTGTTTGCTCCAATCTGGAAAGATCCACTGGAATAGAAATTTAACATGTTCAGCTGTGATTGAAAGGGAGAAAGGATTAAAGGGCTTGCATGATCCAAAATGTCACCAAATCAGTGTTAGAGATTGTTGCCATCACAACATTCCCAATCTGCATACTTCCAATGCATAACCCTCACTGTAAGAATACGATGCGTGGTCCATGTCTGAAGTGACTAGACATGTCTGACCAACATTTCAGAGTTCTGAGTTGAAGTGACATTGGCAACAGCTGTGCTACGGAACTGTATTTCACAGCCCAAAAATTTAACAAGGCATGTTTTTGTACATAAACCAGCATGTGATTTGTACCAAAATCAAATTGCTGGAGAAACTCAGCCATGTGTGGCAAAAATGCAGAATTAATGTTTCAGGTCCAGTAACCTTTCTTCAGAGGTGATTTGTAATATTTGTAAGATTGCCTCCAACTTTATTTTAAATGTATCTTTATATTAATAATAAAGTGAACATAATCAGTATAGACATTTTAAGGAACTCAGTCTGTACCAGATACCTATCTCAGACAATATAGCTTAAAGTACATTCTTGTCACACAAGAAATATTGGACAACTTTCAGTTTTTCTGACAGTCAGGCAAATAATATAGTGTGTGTTTTACAACAAAAATGTAGTGTTACAACTTTATGTATTACAATGGAAATGTCACATTGCTATTCCCACCCTTTTACCTATGCAGCAGCCATGAAAATCCATTTCTCAGCAGCAGTCCAAATAGTGCTGATTTTGCACAAAGCATTACCATAATTTATCAATAGTGAGTCCTATTCTGGTGTGAGAATTTTTTTTATTGGGACAAAAGTTCCAGCATTGCTTCTGCAGCAAAATATTAAGCATGCTCTTATAAATGTTAACACAGAGAGCAAATCATTTGATCAAAATTCCTTAGTCCATTATATTGACATAGAATTCAGACTTACACCTGGATTTAACATACTACACCAGGAACATTTTGATTCAACCTTATGCTGAATATTCTATGATTATTAGACCAAATGGTATTGCTATATACCATATTTTATGCTTAATTGAGGTTCCAAATTGCAGGAACCAGATTATGAGCATATGTATGAATGTGCTCAACAGAGTCCTAGAATTGATCACATCCATGTACTGAAGCAGCCCTGAGCAAGAGTGTGCCACCAGGATGGATGCTTTCAGTCTGTATATTAAAATTGGGTGTCATCCCCCAGAAAGTGCACTAGCCATTAAATCAATTGACATACTAATCCACTTAATAAGCTTTGAACTTCAATGTGGTTGCAAAGATCTGCTATTGGACAGAAGGCAAATCAGCTTTTATGAACCAAACTGCTGCAGAGCTGGTTAATTAGAGGCAGCGTTACTAAATACAGTGAACCACAAGTATCCTGGATCTATGGCTACCTTTCAACAGCATTTTGAAGTTTCTGGTGAATCAGGAGTAGAATTAAATAAAACAATACCACTATTTTTCACAACTAATTTATGGTGTCATACTCCACACCAGTCTTCTGTGTACATTTTAATTAAGGAAATCTGATCAAAGTTTGGGAGAAGATTTGTAGCTCGGGTGCTCGTTGTTGTGGTTCTGTTCGCCGAGCTGGGAATTTGTGTTGCAGACGTTCGTCCCCTGTCTAGGTGACATCCCCAGTGCTTGGGAGCCTCCTGTGAAGCACTTCTGTAATAATAGTATTGTCCCAGTCGAATTCATGTTGCTTGTCATCTGTGTGTGTGGCTACTAAGGATAGCTACTAAGGATAGTCCGAACTGACAGCCAGACTACTGAGACCACTAGGACGCATAACAGCACACAAACCAACATCCACTCTCAGACAACAACTCACCAGGATGAAGGACCCGATAACCAGCATGAGCAAAACCAATGTATTGTACAAAATCCCATGCAAGGACTGTACAAAACACTACATAGGACAAACAGGAAGACAGCTAACGATCCACATCCATGAACACCAACTAGCCACGAAACGACACAACCAGCTATCCTTAGTAGCCACACACACAGATGACAAGCAACATGAATTTGACTGGGACAACACTATTATTATAGGACAAGCCAAACAGAGAACAGCCAGAGAATTCCTAGAGGTATGGTACTCATCCACAGATTCAATCAATAAGCACATCGATCTGGACCCAATATACCGACCACTGCAGCGGACAGCTGGAACTGACAACCGGAAGTGGCAGATTCAAACCATTACAAATGCCGGAGGAAAGATCACAGAAGTGCTTCACAGGAGGCTCCCAAGCACTGAGGATGTCACCTAGACAGGGGACGAAATGTCTGCAACACAAATTTCCAGCTCGGCGAACAGAATCACAACAAGGAAATCTGAATTGTGAAACAATATACCATGTGACTGACCTGAGCCTTTGCAGGTTTCACATAACTTCAATTATTTTTCATTTTTATATCATTGTCAATAATAATCCCATTGTTGTCAGCATTTTTAATTGCTTTTCTGAAATGTGATTTCCTCTCCTGTGGCCCCAGATTTGTTCATCCTTCTATTTAAGTTCCTTATTTTCTAATGGAAGAAGCTCATGGAAAGTATAGAGCATTCTCTTTACAAAAAATGAAGTGTAGAGCCCTACTTTAGGGTGGATATGCTAATGAAACAAGGCCAAGACCATTTGCTACGTACAGTCCGGCAGAAACAAGCTCGTTGGAGGTTGCGTACATAGTTACCCATAATTGCAAATTGTGGTTTGAGCTGTTATAAGAGTTTCAAGTAAAGCAAATGCATGCAACTTGATCTGTTGTCCAAAAATAACACACGAAACACAACACTGTTGGCTACCACAAATGCCACATGCAGGGCCTAACAGTATACATGCCAAGAAGGCCATGGGATAACAGGCTCCCAGCAGTCTGTAAGCAAAACCTTGCAGCTAATCAGATAGCTATTCTTTGAACTGAAAAAATACTTAGATGTGGTATGTTAGGTAATAGATATCAGACAAATTCCACAGCACAAAGAGGAGCGTTTAGATAAATGGACACTGTTCAGACATCACTCAATAAACTCAATTGATTTATACATTGTGCTAAGAATGCTTTTGTGACTAAGAAGAACATTAGCTGCAAAGCAAAAGATGGGCACTCATGATATGAAGCAAGTGCAGAAAAAAGATTTGGTGAATGTGGTTTCTACCTTTTATATTTGACAATTGTACATTACAAGGTACAACACAGCTAGTTCATCAAAAGTATATTGTATCAGTGTCTAGTTACTCATACTCTGGGTGCACTAATATTTTGGGAAATGCTTCAACTTGTAAACAATCTCCTGATGACCCAGTTAATGCACTGTGTTTCTCCTTCTTCATGGTTACACCTCTTTGCAGAACAAATTTAATAAGCAACTATCAGTGACTGTGGAGGCATTGTACTGGTTTGTAGAATCATTGTACAGGTTTTCCCATAATACGTCACCTTAGCTGTCCAGAGATATGAAGCAGTTTTCAATTGTGATCCTTATATTTGCACAAACTTAACAAGGATTCCCCAGGAGTCTCAACCGGGTCTAACCCATCTCCTGCACTTTTCCCTCAACACCTCTTTTCTAACCTGCAACAATGATAGGGTTCCCCTTGTTGTTACCTACCACCCCACCAGCATCCACATCCAGAAGATCATCAGCAGCCATTTCCACCACCTCCAGTGAGATGCCACCACCAGACACATACTCCCCTCCCCTCTCTTGTCCGTCTTGCACAGGGACTGTTCCCTTTGGGACACATTGGTCCACTCTTCCTTCACTCCCAACACACCCTCACATCTTCCCCTGTAATCACCAAAGGTGTAACACCTGCCCATTTACCTCCTCAGTATCCAAAGACCCAAACATACCTTCCAGGTGAAGTAGCACTTTACCTGCATGACACACAATCTAATCTACTGCATTCGCCACTCACAATATGGTCTCCCCTACATTAGGGAAATGAATCATAGACTGGGTGACCAATTTGCAGAACAGCTATGTTCTGCCCACAAAAAAGACCCTGAGCTTCCAATTGCCTGCTACTTTAACATGCTTTAGCATTTCTGATAAAGAACTTATGCTCGAAACTTAATTCTCCTGCTCCTCGGATGCTGCCTGACCAGCTGAGCATTTCCAGCATCGCACTCTTCAACTCCGATCTCTAGCATCAACAGTGCTTACTTTCTTCCACTTTAACACACCACCCTGTTCCCTGGCCAACATCTCTGTCTCAGGCTTGCTGCAGTATTCCAGTGAACCTCAGCTCAAGCTGGAAGAGCAACCCCTCATTTTCCACTTGGGGACCCTGCAGCCCTCCGGACTCAACATCGAGTTCAATAATTTTAGGACCTGAACTCCCTCATGTCGCAGCCCCTTACCACACACACCAGGCTTGTTATCACATAGTTTGCCATTACACACTACCTATTGTCAGCCAATAACAGTCTCCATTAACAGCTATTCACCCTTCCAGTCACATCATTATCGACTCCTTTGTCTGTCCAATTGTCCTTCTCTCTCTCTGCGTTCCATCCCTGCTTACTCCTTATCCTCTCCCCCACCCTATGTTCTGCACATAAACCGACATTTTCCTAACTATCATTAATTTCGGAGGAAGGATCACTGGATCCAAAGTGTTAATTTTGATTTCTCTTCACAGATGCTGCTAGATCTGCTGAGCTTTTCCAGCAATCTGGTTTTTTTTTCGTTTCTGATTTACAGCATCCACAGTTCTTTTTAACTGTTCACGCTGATGTCATTTCAATATTAAGGGCTGAACAGAATAGCCTTTGTTGCCCTGTTGCCATTCCTCTATTCTTTACTCTTCCCCTCTTTATTCCACTTCAAATAATGGTGACATCGATGTTTGGTACTAAATAAGAGCATTGAGAGGACTTCCATGCAAGCAGCCTTGTGAGATTAATCAAGTCCCAAGGAAATATCTACAAGTAGAAGCTGGACAAAAAAAATACAATATAACAGTTATTTTCACCATTAACAACTCAGTCTTGCAATGACTTTTGCAAAACAATGCTCTGAATGAGTGAGTTGGACACCATAGAAATCAATGGAAAATCTTAGATAAAAGCTCTAAGAAATTATCAAAGGATTTATCGAAAATATACACTATACAATAGACAGTTATTCCTTTGATTTCCATTGTCCCTTGAGTTTTTAGGGCTGATTGATATCACCATCCTGCAAATGGAGACTTGATGTCAAGTGGAATCACTACCACCTCACTTATGGAGTTCAGCTCTTTTGTCCATGTTTGAACAAAGGCTATAATGAGGTTAGGAGCTGAAAGAATAGCCCTGAAAGAATAGTGAAGCAATATGGCCAATATGTTAAACAAGCACAACTGGACTAATACACAATATAACAGTTCTGTTAAAAACTAGCGCTAAAACAATTGCTCAGGCCTGAATTTTCACTCTGTCGGGAGCACAGAATTGGGAAAACTCCTGGCTCTGCAAACCTGGCTCAGGCAAAAACAAAATCCTTGGGATGTCCCATTTTATGCTGAGGGGAAGAGGTTGGGTTCTATGTGAGTTGTGACGGGTAATCCTAGAAACAGAGTGGAGGCTGCCTGGTATGCAGGCAGTCTGGGCGGAAGATCTATCTCAGTGAATACAATAAAAACTCACTTCATGAGAAGAATATACACTCACAAACTGAAACCAGCAGTGATTTCTATGATCATGACTGCAGTAAATGTGCATACCTGGCCATTTTCCAGAAGACTTCCTAAAATTGACAACATCTCAAAATCTTAAAATAATAGTTTTAATAGTTAGAGCAACACTGTAGAACTAGGCACTACCAGCTCTGTATTAAATTATGGAAGCTAATTGAGAGATATTAAACTCAATAGGAAGGCATATATTACCATATTTTATGACAATATTTTCTGAAGTTATTATCCCAGTGTAGTAACGATTGAAACTATTATCTCCGCTATGTAGCATATTGTGGAAGCTTTTGTGCTGCGCTCTGGTTTCAAATCTGATCTTTATAAGACAGAGCATTGAAATTTCTTTGAAAGTTCTATGCTTTCCTCCTCACAATTTACAATTCTCAAGGGTGCAACATCTGTAGATGACACAGCATTGTACCAAAGAGACTCCACAATGAGTTTCCCATAAACTCACTTTTTTTCTTTTGTAAAATTACACTTAAAAATAAAGCTATCTGTTGTGTGTATGTGTATATGGTATGCTTATTGTTTCCTTCTTAATTTCAAAATTTTAACAAAATGCCAGTACTCACTGACTGTCCCTACTTCCCTTAAAGGTGGTGGTGAGATGTCTTCTTGAAGTCCATGTACTTAAGAGGGTAGCAGTGGGAAGTGATTGAGGAGAATGCTGAGAGAAATTTTATCTTTTCTTCCAGCAGCTTATAGACGGAGGCAAGCTCAATTGGGAGCAGCCATTTTGGACAGGGGCTGTGAGGTTGAAATGCTGCTATTTACTTGCAAGTGTGGGCTTTGGTGAGCATCAGGCTTCAATGAGGAGGGTTAGCAGCATTAAGGTATGTCTTTTCTTTTTCTTTTAATCCATTTGTTAGTACAGGAGTAGTAATGGTGGTTAGTGGAGTGATTTGCTCCTCCTGTGAGGTGTGGGAGATCAGAGAGAAATCAAATGACCCTGACAACAATGTCAGCAGGAAGCATGTCCACCTGCAGCTCCTCTCAGACTGCATGAATCAGTTGGAGCAGCAATGCAAGATGAAAGCATATAGTAAATGACAGGACCCTTAGGAGTATTGATACTTTCTTGGGTGCAAATCCATAGCTCCCTAAAAGTGGCAACACAAATGAATGGGATGGTAAAGGATGCATATGTCATGCTTGCCTCCATTGGTGGCGGGAATTGAGTATACAAATTGGCAAATCATGTTACAGATGTATAAAACTTTAGTTCAGACACATTTAATGTATAGTTTCTGCAGCCACACTACACGAAGGATATGGAGGCTTTGGAGAGGGTGCAAACGAGATTTACCAGGATGTTTTTTGGATTGGAGTGTATTAGCTTTAAGGAGAGATTGGGCAAATTTGGAATGACTTCACGAAAGCATTGGAGGCTGAGGGGCAACCTGATGCATATAAAACTATGAAGGCATAGATAAGGTGGACAGGCAGAGCCTTTTTCCCAGATGAAAATGTCAAATTCTAGAGGGCATAAGTTTAAGGTTAGAGAGGGAAAGTTTCTAAAGGAGATGTGTGAGGCATCTTTTTTGTTACACAGAGGATAGGAGTTGCCTGGAAGGGCCTGCCAGAGAGGTTGTAGAATCAGACAGAGTAGTAACATTTACAAAGGCATTTAGACAGACACATGAACGGACAAGGAATAGAAGGATACAGACCATATGCAGGCAACTGGGATTAGTTTAGAATGGCATCATGGTTAGCACAGATATAGTGGGCTCAAAGGCCTGTTCCAGGCCTACACTGTTCTATTTCTACTGTAGGTAAACCCACAATGCCGGTCAGGAGGGGGTTTCCGGATTTTGATTCTGTCACACTGAAGAAATGGTGATATATTCATAGGCAAGATAATAAGTGGCTTGGAGGGGAGCTTGCAAATGGCGGCGTTCCAAAGTATCTCTTGCCCATGTCTTGTGAGATGGAAGTAATAGTGGGTTTGGAAGGTGCTGTCTAAGGAGTGTTGGTGCACTTCTATGGTGCATCTTACATGTCTATTAACAACATCAGCTGTGATCATAATATACTTGTCATGTTGATGGAGACTTTGGTTGACATGGAATCAGCCTGTCTCCAGGTTGTTTGCATTACATCTTTGAAACTAAGAAAAAATCATCTGAGCAAGAATATTTTTCTTTTATTTGTAAGATAAATGATTTTTTACAGAAGATAATTTTAATGAAGAACAAAAGTTATGAAAAGAAAAGTGCTTTATTTTTATCAAAGGCAAGTTGCCGGATGGAACCATTTATAGTCTAATAGGATTAGATATGATAGTTAAAATACAAAATGAGCTCAGAAGATAACTGCATTGAATGTTACTGTTCCTAATAATGTTAGTGGGTATCCCTTTTTCAATCATAAACACAAATCACAGAACTGAACTTATAAAATGATAAATAGATACAAATTTCTTTTCAGAAAATGAAAAGAGGCAAACTTTGTTTTGCTTTCTGATCTTATTTTTCCTAGTGGCATTAATATTCTAATTATATCTTTTAAAAAAGCCATTAGGTTAATAGGACTAATAATTCAGAGGTTGGTGAAAAACATGCCCAACACTTTCTGGACAGATTTACCATTTGTTATATGCTGCAAGTTGCAGCTGTTCTGTTAGTTTAAATTGAAGCTTGAAAGATAATTGGCTTTTCTAGCCAGGGTAACTGCTTTTTTTTCCTTCCACTGCTACACAAGTAGTGGCCTCATCAAAATGCTAGACATTTCAATTTGACAGACATTGAGAATCAGCTGTGACAATGTATACTTGCCTGGGCATTTGATTGTTTGAGAAATTGCACTGACTCATATCACCATGCCTCACAAAAGAAAAAAAAACACCAAAACTATGAACAGCAAAGCAGAGTCTCTGATATGAAGTCTGCACCCAGAAGACAAAATCGCAGATGTGCAGTATTATTTTGGTAATTTTCATCATACATGTTAAATTCAACATCTTGTTCTTGGTTTCAGCACCAAGGATAGCACCACTGCACTGAATGTACACTACTGTATTCTGTTCAGTGACACTGCATCACATCATGGCCTATATTTTCTAATGGCAGACAGAAGTTATTCCTGTATAGATCAGAGTTGGCAAAGGGATATGGCATAATCCCCATCATCGCAGACTCAGCAGGAATATCCCAGAACATTGAAATTTCCAGAGGTTAATTCCTTTATGCCTGGAAACCTCCAAGTCTCAAGTGAAATTGGAGAATTCAGAGGGTTCTGAAGAAATTAAGAGAAATAATTTCTCAACAAAGTTTAGACTATTAAACACATGGTCTAATTCCTGAGGTAATTATCCAGCTGATGCCAAACATATGTCACCATCATCCCACCTCCCCAATCCAACTGTACCTCCCGTAGACCAGTGACACCACCACCTCGCCCAATTCCCAACCCTAGGCATAGACCTTTCATCCCGATACCCAGCCCACAGCAATGTAATCCACTCTGGACTCAATGGTAACACCCCACTCTCCTCCCATTCCCACTTTGGGACACATCCCCCTCTTCCCTGGCTCCGGATCCAATCCACCTTCCCCACTCTGATCTTTCTGATTAGTGCATTACAAAGTCTCAAACAATGAAGTTCTTGAATAGATTAGATTAGATTAGATTAGATTACTTACAGTGTGGAAACAGGCCCTTCGACCCAACAAGTCCACACCGACCCGCCGAAGCGCAACCCACCCATACCCCTACATTTACCCCTTTTAACGTAACACTACGGGCAATTTAGCATTGCCAATTCACCTAACCCACACATCTTTGTGACTGTGGGAGGAAACCGGAGCACCCGGAGGAAACCCACGCAGACACGGGGAGAAGGTGCAAACTCCACACAGTCAGTCGCCTGAGTCGGGAATTGAACCCGGGTCTCTGGCGCTGTGAGGCAGCAGCGCTAACCACTGTGCCACCGTGCCGCCGTGGGTTTATGGAACTGAATTTAATCGTCTTATGGGGTTACCCATTCCACTCACCAAAAAGTTGCTGGCAACCCCCTCACAGCCATTTATAGAAGTCAGGGTGGGATTACTTATCAATTAAGCAGCTAATCTGCTGCTGTCAGAATCAGATGCCTCAGTTAGCCTCGAGGGGGAAGGCGTTGTTTTTAATCAAGGACATAGAAGTGATCAGGACAAAACTTTCTGCTGACTTGCTCAAGACTGAGAAAAGCAGGAAATGCCACAGAATCCTGCAATTTGGGAATTCCCCCACTCCCTGTGGTGGTCTAATGCTCACAGAGCAAGGAGCACTAGAGTGGTGGGGCTATTATGGAAGGTGGTAATGAGGGTGGGGAATGGAATGGCTACTAATCCTGTGAGGGGACCAGGGGCTTGAGCAAGGGAAAGGCTCAACGCTTTATAGGTCTAGGCAGTTTGGAAGCTTCCAGCAGCGAGCAGAGTGGTGACAGATTGGAGCCAGTGGAGCTGGGGGTATCACAGCTTGGCAAGTGTGAGAAATCAGATATTCACAATCCTCAGGAAACCCAGAGGACTACAGCTGAAGAGTGAAGCCCGAATGGTTATGCGGTTCACAATCACAATTGTATTTTACATTGCAATATAACATGCCTCCTCGGGTTACTCATGATCTTTTGGCTTCAGTTAAAACTATAAATGGGAAGTGGGTTTGGGTCAGTTAACCCATTTCTGATATTTTTCCCCCCAATTGAAAACCATCTGTTTTTTGAAAATTCAGCCATCAGTCTCTGAATACCTTTGTACAGTGAGGCAACATAATTACATTTTGCGATGTTTCCTCAATTTTAAGTACTTCCTGACAAAAGGAAAATGCTTGTAACAACAGAAGACCCATGATGGTCATAATGCCACCAAAACTCACCAAAGATCTTTCAACAACAGCACCTTCTAGAAACATGACCTCTACCACCAAGAAGGAAAATGGCTGCAGATAGCTGGGAGCACAATTCCCATCCAAGTGACAAGTAAACCTGAGTTGGAACTATATTGCACTTCCTTCAAGTGTTAGGTCAAAATCCTAGAATTCTGTAACAGCATTCTGGGTGTATGGACAGCTTATGGACTGTCATGTCTTGGGAAGATGATTGATCATGTTTTTATGTGCAATTTGGCATGGACAATATAAGCGGACTTAGTCAGCAAGACTCACAAACTATGAAACAATACAAAATGAAAACCTAGAGCATCAAAAATATCAGAATACTGAATGCAACTTTTGACTATTAACACTTTAAACAGCATTGCTTGCACTACTATCACACACACCCCTCCCCCCACATTTTTTACACACACCATCAGGGAATTCTGTGAAATTTCTGCAAGGGGAATTAAAAATGGCATATTTTTAGCAGAAACTGAATGAATAAATTTCTCAACTGAGTAATGAGATAAGTCAGAATAATTCAAAGCTTTGAGTCAATAATTGAAAATTTATAAAATTTGTAAGATGAAACAAACCAAAATTATGATCTTATTGGTAACATTTTGAATCTAGTATTGATTCAAGTTTCATTCAATTAAATTTTCCTCTCACTGGGAAGTCTTATTTTTCTAGTCTCCCGTTAGAAAATGTTTTTTGTGCATTTCTATTATAGAGTGATATGACCCATACAGGCTTCCATATTTATTTGCAAAATCCTAATTCAAACAACACCAAGCTAGAGAAATTCTTTCTTCCATTCACTTTAATTACCAAGATATTGGCATAACATTTGTCAATCTGGGATGTCTCTTGCCAGATAATGAGTTACAGAACTGCAACTCAATCAAGGATCTATGGTTAACAGAAACCATAGATTCAATTATAACCTTCAGCCTACTACCAGCTACAGGCCATTGTGTGTGAGAAAAATCAAATAGATGATGAGGGAGCAGGTACTGTAATAATTGGATGAATAGAGAATAAAGAAAGAGAAGATATTGGAAGGGATACCTGTTCTTGGCCTTAATTGGCAGACAGAACTAGAAAAAAAACACTCTTGTTCAAAAAAACAGATAAAAGCTGGATAATGTCATGACAACAGATCATAGCCCCAAGTTATGTAAGGAGATATTATGCTTATGAATAAAACAGGTTTTTTTTAAAGCAATGATATACAAGTCAGAGATAGCTCAGAATATAATTCAGTGACTGTCTGGAAGTGTCATGTGTGGATTATACCCAGCGTCAAGAGATACCACAGAATGTTGCACCTAGAAAGATGCTAAGGAATTTTAGAAAGAACTTCAAAGGAAAGGATAAGGTACAAAGACCTGTAAGTTACATCTATAGTCTGTGGACATTTGAGAAGGTAACAGACAGTATCTCGTTGAAGTAAATGTCTTCTTTTTCCTGCCAAGCACACACAAGGGAAAGGATTAAAAACCAAATGCACCTCTGATGTATATGTTTTAATGCTGGTGCACTCAATTATGTGTTCTACTGGTACAGAGCTCAAATTTGCTGTGGAGATGACAGCTGAAGAGCATTTATTAGACACCCCTGCACATGCAGGTAAAAAGATGAGGGACAGAAAGTATTTCTGTCTCTCTTTGATTGTTCAAAATAAGTCACCAGTCAAAAGTTGCAGTAAAACAGGAAAGCAGACAACTCCTTTTAGCTAATATGCAGAATCAAGAATCTCCAAATCAGCTGCTCAACTGTCAGAGTCAATGTCACCAGAATTGTCAATTTAACGGTCACAATCTTCCACTACTCGATAGGGACAGACCAAAGCCTGATTCACATCTTTTTTCAAGTATATCTTTCTTCTAACCATTCATTTATAATCTATGCACGTATGTGTTGTGTTTTAGTAATTAATAAATTTGATCTTTCTTCAACTCAGGAAAATCTGATTAAATTGGCTCCCATTAATACGTAAAAACATTAACGTCAGGCAAGGTAATCCTGAGGGAATGAATTCTTTATTTTAAGTTAACCTTATTGAGGTCAATAGCAGGAGGGGTTTGAATAAAGCCAGTTCCTCTATCCTATTCTGAGATCATATTGATTTGGGGACCCTTGCCCAGGGTCTGGTCATAACATTAGTCTAAATTTGTAACAGGAAAGGTTTTAGAATTGATAATCCTGGGCAAACTTAACAGTCACATGGGCAAGTGGTTAAAGAAAACCAGCAAGAAATTGTTAATAAGTAGCTAATTTGATCAGGCTTTTTGATAGTGTAATAAGAAAGTTTGGTAAGGATGGTGCAATTGGTGTAGTGTAAAAGGACTTTCAAAACGGGTTCTGAGTGCCACATAATGGGTTTGCCAGCAAAACCTGCAATTATCAAAGACAGAGTATTTGAGTAGGCCTGACTGGACTGTTTTGCTCAATGGACTGAGTAGCCTCCTTGTATAGAATCATATAATCATAGAATCCCGACAGTGTGGAAACAGGCCATTTGGCCCAACAAGTCCACAATGATCCTCTGCAAAATATCCCACCCAGACACACTCTCCCACACTATTACTCTACACTTAACCTGACTAATACACGGCGCCTGCATATCCCTGAATGCTATGGGCTATGTAGCATGGCCAATTCACCGAACATACATATCTTTGGACTGTGGGAGGAAACCAGAGCACCCAGAGGAAACCCACATAGACACAGGAAGAATTTGCAAATTCCACACAGGCAGCTGCCCATGGCTGGAATTGAACCCGGTCCCTGGTGCTGTGAGGCAGCAGCGCTAAGCACTGAGCCACCGTGCCGCCTAAATTCCATACTAAATTATATATTTTTTAACTTGCTTATTGTAAGGTATTGTATGCTGTATTTGACAGGCAAGGTAGAACTGATGAACAGAGGTGAATGTGATGTTGTACTTCAAGGCATTTAACAAATACTCAGGGATGACCAATTTGGGAAATGGAGAAAAGCTGATCAAAGGGAAATGGGGCATGTTCATACATTCACTATGAGTAAAATTCACTCCATTGTTATTGGGTCTGAATTAATCCATACATGTTAGTCATTTGCATCTTTTTGCGACAGATCATTCTTGACACTACCTAACCAGCACTCAATTCTTGTTCCATGCATCATGGTATAAAGGGAAACAAAAGGTACCCCCATTCTTAAAAAATACTGCATCTCTGTTTCTTGGGTTTTCTGCATAGATATTGTTTCTTATCATACCTTATCATGTCATTTGTAATTCTTAACAAGCTATACACTCCCAATATTCTTCTCAAGCAATTCATTTGTTTTGGTATCTTTTACTCATCAATTTTCCTCATGCTTAAAAATAAAATCCATATAGTAAGGTGAACGACCATCAGGAACAAAAGGTAGCTGATGATTAATTTGGAAACAAGTGATTTTATGTCATGAATTAATGTCAGGCCCTCTCTTCAGTAAAATTAAATGGATCATTTTATTGTTTCTTTTTAATCTAATTGCCTATAGAAATCTAATAATTTACCCAGATCAAGTTGGTGTGCAATCTTGCTTTCCTTTGAGTGACTCCACATTAGAGACCAAAAGGATACAAATGAGTTCTGCCACAATGTTAACAATAGCTATCGATTCGTATTTAGTGAAATCAATCATTCTTTGCATCTTGAATTATTTTTCAACTGTCTTAACCAGACCATCAAATGTCTGGGCATTCAATTAATGGCAACTGCTGAGTTTTGGTGAGTTGATGTGACCCACCCCATTTGGTCCTTTGCAATAGATACAGCAGCAATCACAAGAGTAAATCTATGAAGAAAATCACTCATGTAATTCAAAGAAAGGTTTTTACAATTAAGAATTGTGTGGGTGGCGCGGTGGCACAGTGGTTAGCACTTCTGCCTCACAGCGCCAAAGACCCGGGTTCAATTCCCGCCTCAGGCGACTGACTGTGTGAAGTTTGTACATTCTCCCCGTGTCTGCGTGGGTTTCCTCCGGGTGCTCCGGTTTCCTCCCATAGTCCAAAGATGTGCAGGTTAGGTCAATGGGCCACGCTAAATTGCCCGTAGTATCAGATGCAGGGGTAAATGTAGGGGAATGGGTATGGGTGTGTTGCGCTTCGGCGGGTCGGTGTGGACTTGTTGGGCTGAAGGGCCTGTTTCCACACTGCAAATAATCTAATTCAGTACAATAGATTAAAATTACAGTACCCATACAAACCAAAACATTTTTATCATCTGTATAGTTCAAAATGCTGCTATTGATAACTTCTTTTCTCATGACTCTGACTTCATCTGAAGAAAATCCCAGAACACAATATGTTGGTGGAGCAACAAAGGATAAGCAAATTGTAGATCTGGTTTCTAGCAGTAATCCGAGAACTGTATAAAACCAACATGTTGAAGAACACATAATATAATGTGGCTTAATCTTATTGTCTAATCTAAGGTTGCTGGCAATTTAATTCTTATCAGATTTTAAAGTGGAATAACATTACAAAAATAACTGACAATCTGATAAAAAAAACTACTGGACAATTCTGCAGGAGTATTTACTGTACTTAGGATAAGTGGTTCTATTGAAAACAATCCACGAACAATATTAACTCCTGTGTGTCTCAACATTTGTCAGTCACATGGTGAAACAAAACCAGTGCAGTTGAAGGGGAATGTACAGAAATAAATTTAATTGAGATAACAAACATTCTACAGATGTGATATTGATTTCACAACGGTCTGCGAAAAGTATCATGTGTAATTAAGGAGATGAGCAACAGCAATAAGTCTGTGTGCAGAGTTTTGAAAAAGATGGTAGATACTTGTACCAGTAACCACAGTTTTTTTCTGTTTTGCCAGAAGTCAAATGAGCATTCATGACTATATACAGCCACAGAAAGATACTATAGAAAAGATTTAAACTGACTCTGAAAGAGCAGCGCTGCTGAGTTATTATTTTATAATCAGCCTATGCAAGTGCAAATGATACTTTTGATCCAGCTATATTCAGTATTGAATAAGATTATTCATATTAAAATAAAGATTAGTGTCATCTTTAAGATTAGGAAAGTTTAGAATTGACTGAAATCCAGGTCTGCCCAAAGTTGTTGAAGGACATTGGATAGGTTTTCTGTGAGCACCTTACTCATAACCTCAAAGCTCTGTGGTGTTAGGGATAATGCCAGGGAGCTACAGGTCTATCAGTCTAACATTCATTATGGGGAAACTGTTATTAGGAATTATAAGAAATGTATTTCTGATCACTGGACAAGTGAAAGGGTTATAGAATCCCTACAGTGTGGAAACAGGCCTTTTGGCCCAACAAGTCCACATGAACCCTCTGAAGAGTATCCCACCCCTATTGTATTACTCTACATTTATCCCTGACTAATGCACCTAACCTACACATCTCTGCACATTATGTGGCAATTTAGTATGGCCAATCCACTTAACCTGCACATCTTTGGACCGGGGAAGGAAACCAGAGTATCCGGAGACATCCCACGCAGACACAGGGAGAATGTGTAAACTCCACACAGACAGTCGCCTGACGCTGGAATCGAACCCGGTTCCCCAGCACTGTGAGGCAGCAGAGCTAACCACTGAGCCACCATACTGCCCTGACAGTTACAACATAGCTACTGAAAAGAAGACAGCTTGAGCTGAATAGATTCAATGTTGCTTTTTGAGACAGTCAAGAGAGTCATGGATGAAGAGAATCCATAGATATTGTTTACTTAGATTTTCAGAAAGCCTTTGATATGATACTAGATGCATAAGGTTATTTGTGATACTAATAGAAATTTGAAACACTAGATGAAGAACAGACTCTAACCTCAAAACCAAAATGTTATAGTTAAATGATGTATTCGAGACTTGATGTCCCTTAGGGATCAGTTTCACATTCTTTATTAATGAATGGTGAGTGAAATTTGGACTAAGGTTATCAAGTTTGCCAATGACACCAAAACCTGTGCAAGAGTTAGGATAGGGAAGAAGTACAATCCCAGCCAAAACAATTTAGATGAGCTATTATAGGCTAGACAAGAGCAAAACATCCCAGCACTAATAAGAGAAAGACCATTCAGGAAAATTCCTTTCTAACTCCCTCATTCGACAAAATTCAGTCCAAATTATCATCAGAACCAAGTGTCATCTATACCTATATCTTCTACATCATAAATCTCTACCTCTGTCAGGAACTCATTTAACTCGCTCTTGAAGGCATTTTCTAATTAACCTGTATAGAGATGTTATTACATACCTCTAGAGGTGAGACTTGAACCTGGCCTCATGGCTCAGAGGTGGGGACTATCACTGTGACACAAAAGCCCTAACTCCCTCTTGAAGCCCATTGAGATAGTACCCACACTTGCCAGCAATGTAATCCAGAGGGTCATTTTTTTCCTAGGGAAAGAAATGTTTCAAACATTCAGTTTATTCCTATTGTCACTCTATTAAACATCTATCTCATATCTTCCCAAATGTATCAAATGGAAATAATCTTTAAAATAGTTATACTATCCAACCCTTTAATTATTTGACAGGCTTTGATCAGGTCACCCCTCAGTATGCAACTAAAACAGAG
Organism: Chiloscyllium plagiosum; assembly: GCF_004010195.1. Lineage (NCBI taxonomy): Eukaryota > Metazoa > Chordata > Chondrichthyes > Orectolobiformes > Hemiscylliidae > Chiloscyllium > Chiloscyllium plagiosum. Next base: position 51,186,858 of record NC_057718.1, read on the forward strand.
CATGTTGGTGAAACTCAGCAAGTCTGGCAACATCTGGGGGAAGAAAACAGAGTTAAAATTCCAAGTTTCATTCTGACTCGAAACATTAACACTGCTTTCTTCCCACAGACACTGCCAGATCTATTGAGTTTCACCAGCAATTTCTGTTTTTATTTCAGATCTCCAGCATTTTCAGCTCTTCATTGTATTGTTCTAAAGTAAATAAGTCAAGGTACTTGAATCTATCTGAAGTGTTTACAGTATATCCTTTGAATTAGGAACCAGTTTTCCTCTGGACATTTTCTGCTACCACTGTATTTCATACCACATGGGCCACCGAAGTTGGTAACAGAACTTCAGGTTTTACCTATCTCTGTCCTGCATTGTGTTAAAATGGTGACATTTACAGAGTTCATTTGAGACAGTATCTTAGAACAATGCATTCTAGAATGAAACAGGAAACAGGTATTTAGACCAGGTCACAGTTAACAGTAAAGTTTGAAGATTTACTTATGAGTCCCACTTCTGGACTTAATGCATATAAAGGCTAGATGGTAATTGGGTGAAAAACCCTTTCTAATATTCCAATAGCAGGTAGCATGAGTAGGCGAGTCTCTTGGTCAGCAATGCTGGATGCTGATGATACTCTTTAAGATACAGCCTCTGATGACAGATTTGACACCTGTTCCAGAAATAAATCCCATGATGGAAACAGGTGAAGCACATGTTGTGTTTGCCTCATAGACCACCAGGGATCAGAAGAGGAAATAAAAGAACAATATTTAATGAGATGGATTTAATTATTAATCTCACAGGAATGTACCCCGAGTAAGAATTATCATGATATGATAGATTTTCATTGGCAGTTTGAGGGTGAGAAATTTAGGTCTGAATCTGGAGAATTAAACTTAAGTAAAGGGAATTAGAAGGATCGCAATACAGAGTTGACTGCGGTAGACTCTTAACCAAGTTGAAAAATAAGACAGTGTGGAGGCAGATGCTGATATTCACAAAATAGTTCATAAATCTCAACAAAGATGTATTCCATTGAGAAAGAAAGACTTTGAAGGGATGTACCATGCTTGACAAAGTAAAGATTTTAAGGATGGTGTTAAATTGGAAATGATGTATAATACTGTAAAGATCAGTGTTAGGACAGAAGATTGGGAAAGTTTTACAAACTATTAAAAGGTGCCTCACAAAAAAAAGAGGGAAATTGATTATGAAAGCGAACTAGCAAGAAATTTAAGTATAGATGGTAAAATATTCTTGAGGAGCATAAAATATTAGTACAAAATAAGGAAATGACAGGGATCATCTTAACAATAGAAGACTGAATAAGTAACAGAAGAGTACCAGCAAATCAAGTGGCAAAAGAGAGGGAGGAACTTAAAATAACAATGATCACTGGAACTAAAGTATCACAAAAACATGTGGACCAATGGTTGACAAATTCTCTGTCAAAGATAGCCTGCACGCTAAAGCCTTAAAAAAAGGATTGCAGGTATAAAAGGGTGCATTGGCTACAATCTTCCTAAATCTCCTAGATTCTGAAAAAGAACAAGGAGATTGTAAAAGCCCCGAGACAACACATTGTTTCAGGGAAAGAAGGAGACAAAAAGTAGAAATGGTCTGTTAGCATAACATTTATCATTGAGAAAATGGTGACTTCCAATGATAAGGAGGTAGTAATGTGACATTTAGCAAACCATTAGCTAGACAGAAACAACGTGGTTTTGTGAAAGGGAAATCATGATTGTAAAATTTATTAGAGTTCTATATAATAAGCAGGACAAATAAAACAGGACATTAGATTACTGTATTTGGATTTCTAAAAGCATTCAGTTAAGCACAGAATAAAAGCTTATGTTGTTGGAGTTTATATGTTAGCATGGACAGAGGATTAGCTAACGAACATGAAGGAGAGAGTCAAAATAAATGGTTCATTCTCAGATCGACAAATCATAACAAGTGGAGTGTCATAGGGATCACTGCTGGTGCCACATTAATATAAGTTGTACATTATTAAGTTGGAATGAAAGGACATACTATTATAGACCAATTTTCTGACAGTAGAGATAGATAGGAAAGCAAGATGATAGAAAAGATAGATGGAAAAGCAAATTGTCTGGACAATACAAAGACTGCAAAGAAATATAGACAAGCTTAGTGAGTAGACAAAAAACATCTTGAGAGATGGGGGGAGAAGGTAAAGCTGTTCACTTTGGCAGGGAAAATAGAAAGTCATAATATTTTTTGGAAAGGCACTGCAGAATACTGTGGTGCAGAGGGATCTCGGTGTCCTTGTACACGAATCACAAATGTTATCATGCAAGTATAATTGGGTGACACGGTGGCACAGTGGTTAGCACTGTTGCCTCACAGCACAGGGGTGCGGGTTCAATTCCCGCCTCAGGCGACTGACTGTGTGGAGTTTGTACATTCTCTGTGTCTGCGTGGATTTCCTCCGGGTGCTCCGGTTTCCTCTCACAGTCCAAAAATGTGCAGGTTAGGTGAATTGGCCATGCTAAATTGCCTGTCCTGTTAGGTGAAGGGGTAAAATGTAGGGGAATGGGTCTGGGTGGGTTGTGGGTCGGTGTGAATTAGTTGGGCCGCAGGGCCTGTTTCCACACTGTAAGTAATCTAATCTATACCAAGTAATTAGGAAGAGAAATTAAATGTTCATTTTTATTTCAAGGGAGATGGAATATCAAAGTAGGGAACTCTGGTACAACTATACAGGGTATTTGTAAAAGTACACAGTTTTGATCTCCTTTCTTAAGGAGGGATACACTTATAATCAGGACAGCTCAGAGAAAATTGATAAGGCCAAGCCCTTGCCTGAAGGGGGTTATATTGTGAGGAATGATGGAGCAGATTTGGTTCACTGGACTTCAGAACTCTTCCTGCAAACGATTTTGCATCCTACTTTGGTCTAATAAACATGTATGAATTGAGTTATCTTAATTAGGCCCTGCCATCATGATATGGATTATGAACAGAAACTGCTAGAAATACAGACCAGGGCTAGTAAATCATTTGAATGAAAAACAGACTGTTTTTTGTAACTTTCCAAATGTTACTTCTGTTTTTTCACTCTGCAAATACTTCCAGGATTTAACTTTTATTTTATATTTCCAGCATCTGCAATATTTTGCTTTTATGTTACAGTAGGAGATTGGTTTAGACTGCTTGGTTTATTACTTTCTGACAATTCTGGATGTTTCTAAGTATATATTACACATGCAAATTATAATAATACAATTCTAGTTTAAGTAATTAGATTTTCTTTTGAAAATGTGTATTGTGTCAGAAATAACTATACTGCCTCAAGGGTGAATAAAAGCTCTCAAAGCTTTTGGGTCGGAGATAGTCTGTGTATTACAATGAATAACCTATTACAAGGAGGAATGCATCACAAGCTTTAGGTCTGCCAACAATATTGTATCTCTGTGTCTCATTATCCATTCAGTAATTAAATTCATTACCAAATTACATAAAAACTCTCTGATAAGGGCCTTGTGACACAATTGCACTGAGCTTACCTCTGAGCTAGGAAACTCAGGTTTAATTCCCACCTATTCTGGAAGTGCATAATAACATCTCAGAACAGGTTGATGAGAAAGTATCAATAAAATTTCTATTTCAGAATTTGAGAAGTGCTTCTTTGACAAATGAGATCTTTCTCACTGTAGGTTTACCAACAACACACTTTATTCTTCACAGCCTTAGACTTTTAAATATTATATACATCATACATATTTTTAAAAAAAGATCTCACTTGAATGAGTCCCTTACTCTTGGCATATTTTTCTTTTGAGATTTCTTTCAATAAGAAGCTCTCTTACACAGCTACAGCACAGCGTGCCAACACCCATTAGTCCGTTTTAAAAAAATGATAAGCTACATCATAATTTTCTCAAATTGAATTTAGGTTAGAACTGTAAAAGCAAATTATTACAGCTAAATTATACTCCAATGATGATGACACAATTTCTCCAAGACTAAATTAGAAGGAATCTTTGATCGTTTTGGTTTTGTTTCCCTAGTTTGTGTCATGATAAACACTTTTGATAGAAAAAATGTTGTAAATTAAATTCCATCCATTTGTCACAGCTCACCTGAGCATATATGCAGACAAAGTCATATTCACTCAGGCTAAGTCCATAATGACTCTGGCTAAGATGAAAACTGGCCTAAAAACGAATTATAATTTAAATAGACCAGTTCTTAGTGTTAATATTTTAATCTCCTCTCATCTGTCTGATAATGAAACTCCAAAAGTCTTGTTGCAAATTACAAAGTTACCAGTATAATGCGAAAACAGCTTAAATAGAAATTTTAGATCACAGTAAAAACAGAAGTGTTTAGCTCATCCTCCTATTTAGGACCCTCAGTAGCTCCAGGCAATAATGCATTCACATAATTGTTTAACTAGTTTACACAAGAAAAATATGTAGTCCCCTTGAATGCCCTCCAACCACATTGCTTGCCATGGTCAGTGCAATAAACTACTGGGGAAGGTTTCATCTATGTGCGATGTATCAAGTCATTAAAACAACAGTGCACAATGGGAAAGGAAAAGGCTTCCCTGCATGAGTATATAACTCCTACCCTTGCAATTTGTGTGACCACAAAGACCAGAATATCTTTTGAAATTTTGAATTCATATTAGAAAGCTCCATTAGTACAGAAAAGAATATAATATATTTGTGTAATTAAGAATTAAAAGGCATAAAAGTAATGTCGTGAAGTACTGAGACATGGGAAATATTGTAGAGTCCTTCGCGATGTGGACTATGCTGAGATTTTTGGTCAGAATCAAGAGAGAAGTCCAGCAAAGCCTACTTCGCCATCGGGAAGAACTCACTGTATCATTTCTGTATTTGCGGAGTGGTGATGTGAGGTGAATTTCTTACTGGCCAGTGGTGAGTTGCCAGTAAAGGGAATTATAGATTTTTAAACATCTTATTCATGTCACCATTTACACCATTAATATTTCTATGTATTACAATGAATAATCTATTACAAGGAGGATTGCATCACAAGCTTTAGGTCTGCCAACAATATTGTATCTCTGTGTCTCATTATCCATTCAGTAATTAAATTCATTACCAAATTACATAAAAACTCTCTGATAAGGGCCTTGTGACACAATTGCACTGAGCTTACCTCTGAGCTAGGAAACTCAGGTTTAATTCCCACCTATTCTGGAAGTGCATAATAACATCTCAGAACAGGTTGATGAGAAAGTATCAATAAAATTTCTATATCAGAATTTGAGAAGTGCTTCTTTGACAAATGAGATCTTTCTCACTGCAGGTCCATTGAACAGGTTATACATCTTAATATGAAAATCAGAGCCAATACCTGGCAACTTCAGCTCAGCAAGGACTTCCATGTTAGTTGGCATTCAATGACACACGTCCTGCTCATGGATGGGCCCGGACCACATCTCTGGCCTGTTCACTTACTCTCATAGCACTCATTCACTGAGCCTACCTGGAGGCTCACAGCAACACTGGCCTGCCTTTTTGCACATTTCTCGTTCAGCCAGAGTTACCAGGCCCACCATTTTGCAGTGCTGTTTGGCACAGATAAAGACCAATGAAGATTGTCTTGATTGTCGGCGGTCCTCAGTTAATTCATGGGAAATAGCATTTTTGTAGGGGGTCCCAGTGCAGTAAGTCAAACACTGTATCCTTAACCAGTATAGGGCTTGGATAGGGTGAAGTTAGTTGTTCAAGACGGACAGAATCAGGATGCAGTCCACATTTAAGGGTGAGGAGGTAAAAGGCAGACAAATCTCCTCTTGTCTGATTCTTTCTGGGTTGTTTTCCTCCTGGAGTGAGGAAGATATAATCATTAAGGGTAATCAAAATGGGCAGCACCACTGTTACTTTTGGTGTAGATGGGCAGGTCTTGAGCAAGTGATTGGGTAGTGAAGAGGGAATGCAGGGTCAGTGATTTCAGAGGCTGGATGGGTAAAAGCGAGGTGAGGGAAAATGTTGCAGGCAACAGTGAGAATGATAGAGCATGAGCTTTGGTGGGAAGTGGGAACGGTAGCAGAGAAAGACTGACTGTGAGGTAGTAGAGAGAAAAGTGTAGCACTTGCCCTGACAGAGTGGAGAAGGACATTGACCTTCTTCCTACATTAGTGTGTAATCATCCAGATAGCTGAGACAACTGTGACATGAGTTAGAATGTTTCTGATGCCATAGCCTCCAGTGTTGATGTTGCATGATGGCAATATCCCACCTGTGCACCACTACAGAACCTCTAGGTCCTTGTCTCCAAAGCCAGGTGATAAATTTCTCTTGTCTGCCACCTGCACAGCAAATGTCAGAACCCAGTAAGGGCAGCTCTGGTCTGGTAGGCCTTGTCTGGGAGCACAATGGACTTCTTAATGGTACTGGTGCCAAAAATGTTCCATAATTCTGGGATATCTGTTGCATGTTGTTTCTAGGAAAGACAGGTACCAAGATCAGGGTAGAATCAGTTGAAAGGGAGGCCATAAGGTAAGGTAGGTTGTTAATGGAGCAAGTTTGATAAGGTACTTAGGAAACCTGCTAGGTCTCTAAAATCCTCAACACAACTTGCACTTATTCAAAAAAGGATAAGATTCATCCCAGGGAGACTCTTCACAACACGGCCCGTAATTTGAAGCACATAGTACAATTCAAATCTGAAAAGCTTCAGAATCTTTTATAACATAATACTTTATCCAAAGTTATGTTTTAAACTGCTAACTGTATCAATTGCTTTAAATGAAGATTAAATTTACATGCCAAATTTGTAAACAGTCCACAAAATAATCACATAAGTTATTGAATTTCATAGGAATCATTTCAATCAGAAAGTTGATTATTTCACTCATGTTAATAAGAATGCAAATACTCTAATTACTTCAATAGCAAATAACATTATTCTTTTACTTAAATGGAAAATTACATTTTCAGATTTTCTAACTTTGTAGTTGCAGGAAGCATCAAGTCACCAATGGGGGAGTTCCTCAGAATAGATATTTTCTAAACCAACATGTCTAATGCTGTTAATACGCACCTCTGAAGTAGGTGGGGCTTGAATGCAGGTAAGGGGTCAGAGGTAGGGGCACTACCACAGCACCACAAAGCATCCCTAGTTCCTTAGGCTAGATATTCTTCAAATAAGCTGTTCAGATGACACAGTTCTGAAGCAAGCGGAACATGAACCCAGGTTTTCTTGCTCTGAGGCAAGAACGCTACCAATGCATCACAGGAACCCCTTAGTTCCTTGGCTAATGTACTATACTTAACCATCTCCAGTTATTTCCTCTATGACCTGATCTCTTTCATAAGATCAGAAGGGGAAGTTTACTGATGTTTGAATACTGTTCAGTGAAATTCACGACTCTTCGGAGGCTGAAGCAGTCCTTGCTCATATGTAACAAGAACTGGACACATTTAGACATATAAATGTTAGGCAATTTCCAAAGAGAGAATATAACCATTGCCCATTGACATTCAATGGCAGTGCCATTATGAGATTTTCAAGATCTTGACAGCCACCATCAACCAGAAATTTAACTAGATCAGCCAATTAAATGCTATTGTTATAACAGCCAGTCAAAGGTTCGGAACTCTGCAGCAAGTAACTCAATTTCTGAATTCTTAAAGCCTGGCCACCTTCTACAAGTCAGGAGTGTAATGGAATTCTCTCCAATTGTCTGGACAGGTGCAGCTCCAAAAACACTCAAGGATCTCAACACCATACTCTATCAAATATCTTTTAAAAAAATCACTCACCTCATCTCCAGTACATAGCAACAGAAATGGGTACAGTATACATGGTGCATGGCAACAACTCGTGAACCCTCCTTTGACAGCATCTTCCAAATACATAACCTACATCACCAAGAAGATCAGATATTGCAGAAATGGTTTACTAGAATGGTACCAGGTGGATAAATTAAAAAAACTTGGGAACATTCTCCCTGGACAGAAGAAGGCCAAGAGATCAGATTAAGATTTTCAGAATCATGAGTAGGCTGGACAGAATAGAGTGAAGCTATTTCCAATTGCTAAAGAAGCAAGAAAAGAGCACAGATTCACAGTCATGTGCAAGCAAAACAATAGTGATGTGAGAAAAAAAATTCACACTGCACTGCACTGAAATGTGATAGAGGCAACTCAATTGAGGCATTCAAGAAGGCATTGGATTTTTTGTTAGCTAGTAATGGTGTGCAGAGATAGAAGAAAAAGACAGGAGACAAGCACTGGATTACATTGAAACTGGATAACCGAACTGGTGCAAGCACAATAGGCTGAATAGCTGCTTTCTGCACCAAAATAATTGTGACTCTGTGAGATGTATGAGATATCACTACCTGCAAGTTCCTCTCCAAGCCCCACATTCCATCCTGACTTGGAACTATCATCATATTTTTACTGCTGCTGGAACATCGCTCTGACAACATTCATACACCACATGGTCTGCAAGGTGGCAGCTCATTGACACCTTCTCAAGGGCAATTCAGGAGAGGTAATAATTGCTGGCGCTGGCAGTGATGCGCACATCCCACAAAAGAACTAAGAAAAAATATGAAGCACGTTTCACGTGCAATGCTTTTGATCAATTGTTCACAATTTTTAGCTTCTTCATGTCTTTTACATATCAGCATATGCAGGGGGTCTCATCACATCTATGTACTTACATAGGTGTGAATTTCTAAGTCTTTGGCAGTGAACATTTTCTTCATTTATGAATGGCCATTTTATATTGTGCTGCATCGTTGCCAACTTGCAGATAAATTGACTTGGAAAGAGACTCGAGAACAGCTCGGGGACTGTCTGTAGTTCCTTCTATACCCATGATGCAGACAGCTCAAAATGCACCATGTATTTTCCATTTTCTGATGGTCTGGATACCACAGAATCAATTTGGACACAATACTACAGTTGAGTCCAAATTATAATTTGCTTATTTTTGTACTCTCTGCCTCTGCTTATGAACCCTTCGAAAAGATAAAGGGCAGACTCCTGTTATTGCAGTGAGTGTCTGGACAGTGGGACTGGAAACAAGCAGAGGAGGGATGGCATGCAGCCAATGAAATATCTACAATTGAGTAGCAAGACCAATTTTGAGGCGGGGTGGGCAGGAGGTCATTGACCCTACCATTGCCTGATGATGGTCAAAGGTTGGGTGCCACATTAAATCAGTGTCAGGGGATCCAATCCCTACAAACCAGTCTCATCCTTCTATCTACATGAACAGAGAAAACTGAACTTGTACTTTTGCCACCTCCTTCCTTCTCGCCACACTTGGATTCCCGAAGCTGTAATCTATCGTCCTTCACCCTCCGTCATTCATCTTTCGCCTTCCATTCTTCATCTGAGTCCTGTCTTGTGACCTTCAAACCAACCACCAACATCATTGACAACTGTCCCTCAACCTAGAGTTGTCTCCACCATCACCACTGAGGTGTCATCAGTGTCCTGGATTTGTATTCCAATAACGTCGATGTGCCACCATCAACCTTGATCCTCTGTCACTCTTGACCTACCTCTCAACTGCATTTGACTGTCCTAGCGTCACTATTTTTCTGCCATTCAATCATCTTCAATTTTTCCTCCTTCATGCCTGAGCAGCCTTCAGCAGAAATTGGCTTTCCCTCTCTTGTTCAACTCCTCTGATTTGTCCCCACAACTTTCTTTCGGCACACCATGAGCTTCCTTTCCTGAACAACCATTCCTCACCCTCTCAGACAGCCACCACCCAAACAACAGCTTCCCTTCTTTACCCCAGCCCAACAACATTCCTCATATATGAAAAGCAGCTCCTCCTCACTCGAAATCCAGCAAGAAGGCACCTCACCTTCTGAAGCCACCTTTAATCAATTGTGAAAACAACAAAGGGGGAAGAAATGAAGGTTATCTTGATACAGTTAAATAAAAAGTGGTTTGTGTAGTGCATTAAAAAAAAACCATGAATCAATTAGTAAATATTTTGTTATAATGGACCTCTTGGCTCAATGAAAATCTGGCTACGTTTTCAAGCCTGCTCAAGTCATATTCTATTAGAATATAGAAACAGGAGTAGGCCATTCAAACCTTGAAGCTGCTCAACCATTGTTTTATTTAAATGTATTACAGTAACGTTTTTATTATCCGACACCTATGGGATCAGGAGTATACCAGTTGATCAAATATTCTGAATAATCAAGAGGTCCATATAAACAATGTAAAAGTAAACACTAAACAACAGAAATGGAATACAGAAGGTACACACATCACAATTATATCGTATATACTTAAGTAAGAGTTGATCTCATGTGAAAGTCGACCCCCCCTATTTGTGGCCAAATATCTGTGATTTTCCATATATTTTGTGTAAAAGTCAACCCTAGTTCTTCAGAGATAACAGATCACCATTTATAAGTCACTGTGCCAGGCATCTCATTCTGCTCTGGGTTTCTTTATTCGTTTAGAGACCAGTTGGGCTTCTGCTAGTGATATAGTATGAATTCTGGCGGGCATGATTTCAGCCCCTCAAAAGTAGTAACCAACTTAATAGTCAACCACATAAATTTAACCTTAAAAAGTTGTCAAAAACATTTGGCTGTTACTCAAGTATATATGCTACTTAATTTACAGCGCAAGTCATTAAAACAATAATGCAACTTCACCTTCTCACTCACACCCTCAACTGATTACTCGGATATTGCATTATTTGAAGAGAAATTGACGCGAAATTGAATCAATTGTTGGTATTTCATGTGACCATTCGATTGAACAACAAGGATATTTATATTGAGGTAAACAGATGTAGAAAATTATAATAATTGAACAAACTAACACCGTAAACTTCATGGTATTAGAGGCACATAATTGTTCCCGGTCTATCAAGAGTGCTGGTTCATACGGCATCAGTTAAAACAACGTTTGCCGTATTTTGATGGGATGTGGGCATTACTGTCGAGGCAAGCATTTGTTGCCAATGACTATTTGCCCTTGAACTGAATAGCTTGCTAGGCCAGTCCACAGTCAATTACATTTCTGTAGATCCAGATCCAAATGTTCTAGGCCTGATTTCATTCCTTATAAGACATCAGGGAACAAGATGGATTCTGATGACAATTGGTGACAATTTTGTGGTTACAATTATTGAGGCTAGCTTTCAATTTCAGATAGAGTCATTGAGTCATAGAGATGTACAGCACAGAAACAGACCTTTTGGTCCAACGTGTCCATGCTGACCAGATATCCCAACCCAATCTAGTCCCACCTGCCAACACCCGGCCCATATCCCTCCAAACCCTTCCTATTCATACACCCATCCAGATGCCTTTTAAATGTTGCAATTATACTAGCCTCCACCACTTCCTCTGGCAGCGCATTCCATACACGTATGACCCTCTGCGTGAAAACGTTGCCCCTTAGGTCTCTTTTATATCTTTCCCCTCTCACCCTAAACCTATGCCCTCTCATGAATGAAGTTAGATTCCACCAGCTGCCACGTTTTTAGCCCTCACCTCTGAGTTACTTGCCCACTGACATTATCACCACCCAAATATTAATCAAAATTAAGTTCTGAATTAGGAGCGTGATTGATCTGCACTGCAACTGCATTTGCCACTTTACTTCCATATCCCATAAATAACAAAATGTTTTTTGATTTCTACTTCACACTTAATTTTCGAGTTGTACTTAAGGAAAATAACATTCTGGTTGTTTTTTTTTCATTCTGGATCATCAGCCTGCTCTAGAGGCCTCCTGGATTCCCATAGATAATGTAAAGGCTTGTACAGCAATGTTTGAGAATAGTTCTCTGTTTAAAAGCCTTATTTCAATGTTTTCAGGGATCGACAAAGCTAAAACATTCCTGAGCATTTAAAATAATGTTTTCACTGGAGATGTAGACGCTATAAAGACAACTGAACATTTACCTACAATTGTACTCTTCTTGTATAAAAGATTTTTAAAGGAAAAAATGTGGACCATTTCTTAATGACCATTGAAGTGACTTACTTAATTTACATGTAAGTTTAAGCAGTTGAATGGCTTAATCTAATGTCTCAGTTCTTATGTTGTTAATTAACTGTGTCTGAACAACAGGAAATTTGTCTTCATATGGTTTATAAAAGAGAACAGACCTCCTTCAGTAACAGTTTCCAGAAACTGTCACTTGCCCTAAAATTTGGTTGTTGTAAGATTAAAACAGACTGATGTTACTTGTGAAATTGAAAAGTGTAAGGCACATTGCTTTTCAAATTACATTCAATAAAACATGAATAAGTTCATTTCAGTCAGCAATACAGTGAAAGCATAAAATATTAAAACATTGAACCTTCTTTTGACCATTAGTAACAAAATACAATCCTGAATGTAGCTCCATATAGAATATAAAACTGCAACAATTCAATAGACTGAGTTTAAAGGTTTTATATGCTACATTAATACATGCAAAAATAATCAGCAGAGACAACTTAATGGTCTATTTGACTGGGATGAATTGTAGATGAACTATATAATGACGGGCTGTGAAAGTGCTACTTAACAGCTGTGCAGAAATCAATGTTAAGGTTTAGGGAAGTCTTTTAACCATCAGTTCTGATGTTATCAAAATTGTCCACTCATTTCGTTAAAAACAATCAAAGAAAGCATGAAGAGTTGGAAAAGTTAGAGAGATATAGGCCAAATATAAGCAAATGAAACTAGTTATTTTGAGAAACTTGGTCAGCATGGACAAGTTGGATTGATAGGTGTGTTTCCATGCTATGTGACTCAATGACTAAGATGTCAAAAGTAAAGTGAGTAAATGATATTATTCAACTCTACAAAAATCCAGTTTAGAAGGCTTTATGGCTCAATGGATAACCCCGCCTCAGGGTTCAAGTCATCTCCACAGTATATTTGTTTTACAAATAATTTTTAAATTTCCACTAAATCAAATATTCAGTTGATAGCAATGGTATTACCCTGCTACCAGAACTATCTATTGTTGGCCACTTTGATTAGCAAAGATCATTTTATCTGATTTTGGGTTTACGTATAGAGCCAGTTTCCTCATTCTGACTTTGAATTTCATCAGAGGTCTGTCACCTTTCTACAGGAACTGTTCCAGAGGACAAGAGCTGTAAGATTTTGTTGTTACATAATGCTAGGACAGAGCTAATTGATAAAGCATTCTGATTAGCATTCCTCTCACGACTGAATCCTTTGTTCAACTGCATAGGTGCCTGTTCACCTCATTTTTCACATTTGAAGTGAAAGGGTAAAGTTGTCATAGTCCAAGAGGACCATAGAGCTGTTCTATCAATAGACAGAGATGACAGGTGTTGAGTTTAAGCTAAGAGTCTTCATGCCTCAGATGAGGGGCAAGGTTGAGAAGATGGGACCTTCACAGTCTCAGCTGGTGCAGAAATTGAACCCAATGTTGTTGCCATCACCGTATCACAAACCAGCCATTCAGCCAACTGCGCTTACCAACTCATGAAAGGGTCTGTATCTAAAACATAGTTTTTCAGTTTCTCTCACAAGAATAAAGTAACCTGCTCTACGTGTGCTACCAGCTTACATACGTCTGCTTAACTTTTAACATCTGCACTATCTTGCGTTTTAGTGCCAATTATGAACTTTATCGCTTTAGGCTCTGATATTGTTCAGTGCTATATTTTGAGGAGGGAGGCAGTAGCAGAGCAAGAGTGCTTCTGGGCTTGTAATATGGAACCCCAAGCTAGTGTTCTGGGAAAGTGGGTTTGAATTTGACCATCAAAATTTGATTTGAATAAAAATCTGGAACTTGCATAAATAGCTAATCTAATGGTAACTATGTGCAATTGTTGCTGGTTGTTGTAAAATCTCATCTGGTTCACTTCCAACCTTTAGGGAAGAAAATCTATCAAACTTATCTGGTCTGACATACATGTGATTCCAAACCCAAAGCTGGGTGGAGTTGACTGTCCTCCGGCAATTAGGGATAGGCTAGAAATGCTAGCCTAGCCAACATTGCCCACTTAATAGAAAGAAAAAATGCTGAACTTTTGGTGTTGACATGCATTTGGACTATTTTCTTCTGCATGACAAGTTTCAGCTGTCAATCAGGGGAGCTCTTTTCCCAAAGCTTTAGCGTGCCCCTCATGACATAAGTAGCCAGTACAAAAAGTGACTGTCCTCTTCAGTCTCATAAGCTATGAGTTGAAGGCCATTGCATCCTCCCATCACCAGGTAAAGTCAATTATATCACACCGTATTTTTAACTTCAGCTGCACATAAAAATAAATAAAATTTGTTAGTCTGCATTTTGTCTACTTTGTTATCCTCATCAAAACAAAATGAAGGTTCCCCATGGGAGACTGATCAGCAAGGTTAGATCTCATGGAATACAGGGAGAACTAGCCATGTGGATACAGAACTGGGTCAAAGGTAGAAGACAGAGGGTGGTGGTGGCGGGTTGTTTTTCAGACTGGAGACCTCCGACCAGTAGAGTGCCACAAGGATTGGTGCTGGGTCTACTACTTTTGATCATTTATATAAATGATTTGGATGTGGACCTAGGAGGTATAGTTAGTAAGTTTGCAGATGACACCAAAATTGGAGGTGTAGTGGACAGCGAAGAAGGTTACCTCAGATTACAATGGGATCTTGATCATTTTGGGCCAATGGGCTGAGAAGTGGCAGATGGAGGTTAATTTAGATAAATGCAAGGTGCTGCATTTTGGGAAAGCAAATCTTAACCGGACTTATAAACACAATGGTAAGGTCCTAGGGACAAAGAGACCTTGAAGTGCAGGTTCATAGCTTCTTGAAAGTGGAGTTGCAGGTAGATAGGATAGTGAAGAAGGCGTTTGGCACGTATTCCTTTATTGGTCAGAGTATTGAGTACAAGAGTTGGGAGGTAATATAGTGGTTGTACAGGATATTGGTTCAACCACTGTTGGAATATTGAATGCAATTCTGGTCTCCTTCCTATCGGAAAGAAGTTGTGAAACTTGAAAGGGTTCAGAAAAAATTTCCAAGGATGTTGCCAGGGTTGGAGGACTTGATCGATAGGGAGAGGTTGAATAGTCTGGGGCTGTTTTCCCTGGAGCGTTGGAGGCTGAGGGGTGACGTTATAGAGGTTTATAAAATCATGAGGGGCATGAATAGGATAAATAGACAAAGTCTCTTCAATGGGGTGGGGGAGTCCAGAACTAGAGGGCATAGGTTTAGGGTGAGAGGAGAAATATACAAAAGAGACCTAAGGGCCAACATATTCACGCAGAGGGTCATACATGTATGGAATGAGCTGCCAGAGAAAGTGGTGGAGGCTGGTATAATTGCAACATTTAAAAGGCATCTGGATGGGTATATGAATAGGAAGAGTTTGGAGGGATATGAGCTGGGTGCTGGCAGGTGGGACTAGATTGGGTTGGGATATCTGGTCGGCATGGACAGGTTGGACCGAAAGGTCAGTTTCTATGCTGTACATCTGAATGTCTCTATAACTCTAACAGTAAAAAGGGATGGTAAATGTATTTTCCTTCATCCTCAGGGAATGACTTATTTAACTTTAATTGACATAAAATTGAACATTTAATTTTTAAAATATGAATTGTCATGACTATGGGTTGGAACCAGATGGTCCTGTTTGATTTTTGTTAACATGGAACAGCATATTATTAAAAAGAAGCAGGCTGACACAGCCAAAATGGCTGCGGATGTATTTGAATTGGCTGTCTGCAGAGAGGATTCTGGATTAGAGGTGTTGGAAAAGCACAGCAGTTCAGGCAGCATCCGAGGAACAGTAAAATCGACATTTCAGGCAAAAGCCCTTCATTGATGCCCTGGGGTTGAAGTGTTCCGAGCCGGAAGATGAGGCGTTCTTCCTCCAGGCATCAGGTGGTGAGGGAGTAGTGGTGAAGGAGGTCCAGGATCTCCATGTCCTTGGCAGAATGGGAGGGGGAGTTGAAATGTTGGGCCACAGGGCAGTGAGGCTGAGTGGTGTGGGTGTTCCGGAGGTGTTCCCTAAAGCACTCTGCTAGGAGGCGTCCAGTCTCCCCAATGTAGAGGAGACCGTATTGGGAGCAACGGATACAATAAATGATATTGGTGGATGTGCAGGTAAAACTTTGATGGATGTGGAAGGCTCCTTTAGGGCCTTGGATGGAGGTGAGGGAGGAGGTGTGGGCGCAGGTTTTGCAATTCCTGCGGTGGCAGAGGAAGGTGCCAGGACGGGAGGGTGGGTTGTAGGGGAGCGTGGACCTAACCAGGTAGTCACTGAGGGAATGGTTTTTGTGGAAGGCAGAAAGGGGTCGGGAGGGAAATATATCCCTGGTGGTGGGGTCCGTTTGGAAGTGGCGGAAATGTCGGCAGATGATTTGGTTTATGCGAAGGTTGGTAGGGTGGAAGGTGAGCACCAAGGGCATTCTGTCCTTGTTACGGTTGGAGGGGTGGTGTCTGAGCGCGAAGGTGCGGGATGTGGACGAGATGCATTGGAGGGTATCTTTAACCACGTGGGAAGGGAAATTGTGCTCTCCAGTGAAGGAGGCCATCTGGTGTTCTGTGGTGGAACTGGTCTTCCTGGGAGCAGATATGGTGGAGGCGGAGGAATTGGGAATACGGGATGGCATTTTTGCAGGAGGTAGGGTGGGAAGAGGTGTAATCCAGGTAACTGTGGGAGTCAGTGGGTTTGTAAAAAATGTAGGTGTCAAGTCGGTCGTCATTAATGGAGATGGAGAGGTCCAGGAAGGGGACGGAGGTGTCAGAGATGGTCCAGGTAAATTTAAAGTTAGGGTGGAATGTGTTGGTGAAGGTGATGAATTGCTCAACCTCTTTGCGGGAGCATGAGGTGGCCCCAATGCAGTCATCAATGTAGCGGAGGAAGAGGTGGGGTGTGGTGCCGGTGTAATTACGGAAGATGGACTGTTCTACACAGCCAACAAAGAGACAGGCATAGCTGGGGCCCATACGTGTGCCCATGGCGACCCCTTCCATGGAGGAAGTGGGAGGATTCGAAGGAGAAATAGTTAACGGTGAGGACCAGTTCGGCCAAACGAATGAGAGTGTCGGTGGAAGGGTACTGTTGGGGACATCGGGAGAGGAAGAAACGGAGGGCTTGGAGGCCCTGGTCATGGCGGATGGAGGTGTAGAGGGACTGGATATATCCATGGGGAAGATGAAGCATTGGGGGCCGGGGAAACGGAAGTCTTAGAGGAGGTGCAGGGCGTGGGTGGTGTCTCGAACGTATGTGGGGAGTTCCTGGACTAGGGAGGGTAGGACAGTGTCGAGGTAGGTGGAAATGATTTCAGTGGGGCAGGAGCATGCTGAGACAATCGGTCGGCCAGGGTGGTCAGGCTTGTGGATCTTGGGAAGGAGGTAGAACCCGGCAGTGCGGACTTCCTGGACTATGAGGTTAGACGCTGTGGTTGGGAGATCTCCTGAGGTGATGAGGTTCTGTATGGTCTGGGAGATGATGGTTTGGTGATGGGGTGGAGTCATGGTCGAGGGGGTGCTAGGAAAAGGTGTCCTCAAGTTGGCGTCTGGCTTCAGCGGTGTAGAGATCAGTGCGCCAGACTACCACTGCACCCCCTTTATCTGCTGGCTTGATTATGAGGTCAGGATTGGAGCAGAGGGATTGGAGGGCTGCGCGTTATGAGGGTGAGAGGTTGGAGTGGGGGAGGGGGTAGACAGGTTGAGGCGGTTAATGTCCCGGCGGCAGTTAGAAATGAAGAGGTCGAGGGCAGGTAATAGGCCAGCATGGGAGTCCAAGTGGCTGCAGTGTGTTGGAGGTGGGCGAAGGGGTCCTCAGAAGGTGGGCAGGAGTCCTGATTGTGAAAGTAAGTTCGGAGGCGGAGGCGGCAGAAGAATTGTTCGACGTCACGGCGTGTATTAAATTCATTGATGCGAGGTTGGAGGGGGATGAAGGTGAGTCCTTTGCTGAGGACTGATCGTTCGTCCTCAGTGAGTGGGAGGTCTGGAGGGATGGTGAAAACTCGGCAGGGCTGGGAGCTGGGATCTGGTGTGGGTGTGGAGTTGGGAGTGGGGGCGGAGCCGGTAACTGGAGTGGGTGTGGTGGTGGAGGGAATGGGGGTGGAGTCAAGAGCAGGGGTGGTTTCCCCCCAGGGTTCTGGGGGGCAGGGATGGTGACACTGGGATCTGTGGGGGGTGGGGGCGTGACAGCAGAATGCAGGTGGGGGCGAAAGGGGTGGCAAACACAGTAGTGGGTGGTGCGGAGGTCACTGAGCGTGTGACATCAGCGATGATGTGAGGGGAGGAAGTGATGTCACTTGTGGTGCAGGAGGGATTAGAGGTGCTGGAAAAACACAGCAGTTCAGGCAGCATCCAAGGAGCAGTAAAATCAACATTTCGGGCAAAAGCCCTTCATCAGGAATACAGGCAAAGTGCCTGAAGGGTGGGGAGATAAGTGAGAGGAGGGTGGGGGTGGGTCTGCAGAGAGAGAAATCCACTGAGTGTCAACCTTGGACCAGGAAAGGAACCTCAAACAATAGCCCTTCAACGAGGAAGCGGTAAGAAGCAAGTCAGTTTATTCTTCCACACTAAGAAGATTAGTGAATTATGGTATCCAGTTCAGAACCACAAGTTGGAGAGTCTCGCCTGAGATCTGAGTGCAACAGAAGGTAATGAATTTTACACTCCTACAAATCGCAGATTAGAACAGACTGTTCTGCCTATGCTACCTGTATGCATGCTACTTTTACAAATGAAAGTGCATTTCTGATTCCATTTTTCTGTTGTGGAGATCCTCTGATGTTCTTTTTCAAACAACTGGATTGCAAACTACATATCATTTACAAACTAATATTATTACCACCATACTTACTGAATATTTCAGCCACTTGGAATTATAATGAATGTACCTAATTATTTTATCTATAGTGTGTCAAATGCTTTCCTATTAAGATTCCTGCTGTTCACACCTCTTTGACCTTAGCACACAATTTAACACCCTACAATTTTCTCTATGAAGTCTGTGATCAGTTCATTGACTGGCTTTTGTTACGGTTTATCAGTCTGTGACAGTCATTGTTGTTAGCATGACAAATAATTTATGAAATTCTAGAGGTACATTAAATCTAATACCTTGTCGATATTATGATAATAAATTGAGGGAGATGCATGTCATACAGATTTATGAAAATAACAGAGAAGAAACAATGTATTATGTAAGTAAGCCTTCTCTTCAGGATCTCTCTGATAAACAGCTTGACATTATACAATGCAAGATAATGCCTGTCAGTTCCTCACTGATAAAGGTCCTGGAATATTCTGTGCATAAGTGTGTTTTACTCATCTCCTGCTGTGTTGAGAATGAAAAGATGAAATTTTTGATGAATCATTATAATAATTCTCTCCATAGTAATAAATGTCACCCAGTACTCCAATAAATAATTTTGACATATCAGCGTGTCTCACCTGGTCTCTGCACTACCTCCCGATCTGAGCCAATTTTGCTCTATCTTTTTCTGTATTATTTGATTTCATTATACTTTGAGGAAGCAAACTTCAGAAGGTTTGTATCTTATTAATAAGCCACATAATGTTATTATCTTTCTTTTCTCATACAATGGATTAGTAACCATTTTATTTTGGAAGTTAATCTCTGCCAGACAGAAAATCCTGCAAGAAAGTTTCTCAGAACTTGACTTATGTTAGTGGGAATGCTAGAAAATACACCAATGAAAGTATACCTCAAAATAAAGCTTTTTTTGCACTTCAACTAGGTAAATATTCACTTAGGGAGCATAAATTAATGGAACACACCAGATTCCAGCTGTGAAATGAGCCACACTTGTGTATTACAGCTCCATGGAAAAGGGAAAGTCTTAACTTATTCCCAATGTCTAATCTTCCACAAAGCAAGCATTCAATGTTCTTTCAGTGTTTCATTTACATCTTAGATACAGCAGGATATAAATCAGTTGGAAGCATGGACAGAAAAATGGCAGATGGAGTTTAACCTGGACAAATGTGAAGTGATACATTTTGGAGTTATGCAGTGCATGGCAGAACCCTTAGCAGTATTGATACGCAGAGAGGTCTGGGTGTGCAGGTCCACAGATCATTGAAGGTGGTGGCACAGGCAGGTAAGGTAGTAAAAAAAGCCTAGTGCATGCTTGCCTTCATTGGCAAGGGCATTGAGTATAAGGATAGACAAGTTATGCTGCAGCTTTATAGAACTTTAATTAGACCACACCTGGAATATTGTGTACAGTTCTGGTCACCACACTACCAGAAGCATGTGGATCTTTGGAGAGGGTACAGAAAAAGTTTACCAAGATGTTGCCTTGGGGATTTTAGCTAAGAAGGTAAGTTGGATTGATAAGGTTTGTTTTCACTGGAACACAGGAGGCTGAGAAGTGACCTGATAGATGTTTAAAAGACTGTGAATGGCAAGGATAGAGTGGAAATTAAGGGGCTTATTCAAAGGGTGACAGGGTCAATTACTAAAGGACACAGCTTCAAGGTGTGAGGAAGAAAGTTTAAAAGAGATGTATGAGGAAGGATGGTGATGACTGGAACATGCTGCCAGAGGGTGTGGTGGAAGCAGGCACAATAACAACATTCAAGAAGCACCTGGATGAATACATGATTAGGTAGGAAATAGAGGGATATGGCTCCTGTAAGTGAAGAGAATAAAATAACAGGAGATGTGAAACCTTTATTCCTTGAGAACACATCAAATTTAAATCTTTGACTTTTTCAGCTTTGAATAACCAATGCAGACTTCTAACAGAACATTCCATCTGGAGATTTCACAAAGTAAACTCTTTTGCTGAGCTATATTATTTCCTTAACAGCTCTGAACAATCTTGCTTCCTCAAGACAGATGATACATACTTCTAATCTCAGGCAAGACTTCGTTGAACTACCCAAAAGCTCTCCAATCTCCAGATTTTTTGAAACTAAAGTTAATCCTGATGGTAGCT
Source organism: Chiloscyllium plagiosum (assembly GCF_004010195.1). Taxonomy (NCBI): domain Eukaryota; kingdom Metazoa; phylum Chordata; class Chondrichthyes; order Orectolobiformes; family Hemiscylliidae; genus Chiloscyllium; species Chiloscyllium plagiosum. The sequence goes on from NC_057718.1 coordinate 51,207,742, forward strand.
AGGAAAATGTTGGCTCAAATGCAGATGATAGAGTGGGGGGATGGGATAATGAGTAAACGACAGATGGGGAAAGAGCCCAAAGAGAAAGAAGATTGGAAAGACAAAGGAGTGGATAACAAGTTGATTGGGAGGGACAACAGCTGTTAGTGACTATCAATAGGTAGTGTGTAATGGCAGACTACATGATAACAAGGCCTGGTTTGTGTTGCAGGGGAGTCAGACAGACGAGAGTTCAAGATCTAAATGATTGAACTCAATATTGAGTCCGGAGGACTAAGGGTCCCCAGTAGAAAATGAGGTGTTGTTCTTCCAGCTTGCACTGAGCTTTGCTGGAGCACTGCAGCAAGCCTGAGACAGTGATGTTGCCCAGGCAAAAGAGTGGTGTGTTAAAGTGGCAGGCACCTGGAAGCTCAGGGTCTGTTCTATGGGTAGAATATAGATGTTCTGTGAAGCAGTCTCCCAGTTGATGTTTCATTTCCCCAATGTAGAGGAGACCACCTTTTCTTTGTTTACTTGTCAGATGACAAATGAACTACAGCATATAGAAGGCAGCTTACAATCACTTTCTCAAGGGCAATTACACATGGGAAACAAATGCTGACCCACTTAGAGATGTTCATATCCCATAACTGAATTAAAAAAAATCGCGTTTTGCTTTCTGCCTCCACGACCCTTTATCATTTAATCTTCTCCCGTTCTTGAGCCCCTGACTTTTCTAGTTCCAAGTCATTGACCAGAAATATATAACACGTGTTTTCCCCAATTGACCCAACTCAACTAAGAATTCAGGGGATAGAGAAAGCCCACTGTGGGTGAGACTGAACACTTCCATCTATTTTGGGGCTTAAAATATACGTAAGGAGAGACTTTTGCCCTTTTTGGAACAAAAAGCCCTGATTAAGGCACCACTAATCACAAGCAAGCAGTTCTGCATAATTTATGACAGAGACATGTGACACTGGGTTGAGTATTGGGGATGGGACCCTCATCATGTGCCAAGTGGCAGGGCCTGCAGGGGGTTGGGAGTTTCGCAAAATGTGACAGTAGGTAACCTGGAAGAATGTAAAATCTTGGAATTGGGAGTGGTCTTCTGGGAGTATGGGAAGAGGCCCTGGCGCTGCTCCCTTCTTTGGCATAAATATGTTGGGGACAGTAGCAAGCAGGTTGGCAGTGGGAGGTTGTCTGCTGGATTTAACAAGCTGCCTAACCTTCACACCTGTTGGAAGGACAGCATAAGATATAGCCCATGTACATTGTTTCTCTTCCTACTGATGCTGCCTGACCTTGCTAAGGATTTGCAGCATTCTTAAAATTTTTAAAATTAGAATTGCAGCATCTGCAGTCTTTTGGGTTTGAATTGACAACAGATGTGGAGCAAAACTGTCCCATGAGAAGAGTGACTTCAATAACAGAGATAATCAAACGGAGGTTTAGCTGGAAAGCTATCCATTTTTTAGAAGAAAAAATGTATTGTATATGGACCATCAACATACATGTCAAGGTCTAATTTACCTAAAAGTATAATTTGGTTTGGCTGTTCAACTTCTCCAACAACCTCCTTAAAAGACAATGATTTCTCTTTAAGAACTCATCCTATAATTCAACTGCAAGGCTGATTTTACATTTCAACTCTTTAGAGAAACTCCTAAAGATTCAATCGGCAACGCATTAGTTCAGGAATGGCAAGGGGAAAAGCCTGGTATTCTGGAGAAGACATTTGTTTATAGACGGAGAATAGTTTCTGTAGAGAAGGACATAAGCCCTGATTCTAAATAAGCCTGGTTGAACAGAAATCACACTGCGATTTAATTACTGTACACATCCTGAAACTGCAGATTGAGTACAGGCAGGGGAATAGTGGTATGATTTCCAAATAAAGGATCTTATCTTGCTTTGCACGAAGACATAGATACAATTAAAGTCTATTTTGGCAATAAAAATAAATCAAATGTCAGCACAATGATTTCAAAATGTCAACTGTAAATGATCAGACAAGACCCACAAAAATAAATTGCAACTTCTCCAAATCCAATATACAAGTGGTACTATTTATCACGATGTGCATGGTAAAATCTAATAATCAAAACAGTTCCAAAAAAACATAAAGAGATACATTACAATAAAGTTATAATAACACCCCATGAACAATAACAGCATCCAAGTTCTGTGGACTCCATTTAATTTACATTCCCAAGTCAGATCCATAAAGATTTTTTGAAGGTTAGATTTTACATTTTCAGTTTTGGGAACAGAGCCTTTCTTGTGCAGATTCTTAGTGGGGACAAATGTACTTCCTGTTTCTGGAGAAAGCATTTTCAATTGCTGTGGTATCTAATAATCCCCTGAGACATTGAGGTAAATCAAGGGCACACCAGCGTCTTTAGTGTTTTCAGTGCTATCTGACTCAGCATTTGTGGATGCTGGAGAAGTCAAAGATGCAGCCAAGTCCATACTTATGAAGTATGCTTATCCCATCAAGGAAAATAACATGCTGATTGCACCATTACTATTGGATATCAAAAAAACTGGTGCAAAAAGTCTGGAACACAGGATTTCACAATACACAATATGTTTGCTATACTCAGTATGGTCTCCTCTAAACTATGGAGAGTAAAGGTAGCTCAGGTAATAGTTTTCAAAAACACCTCTGCTTGGACCGGAAGCTTAGCTTTGAATTTCTGGTATCCTGGTATCTCTGCCTTACTCTCACAATGACATTACTGTCCTTTGTCTCCTGTAAAGCACAAAGCAAGTTTGAAAAACAGCACTTGTTTGGGCATTTTACAGTCTTCTGAACTTGGAGTTCAACAATTTTAAAAATGTTTTAAATTTTTAAAATCATAAACAATTTTATATTTCAATTTTTCTCTAATTTTTGTTTTTTGAGAGTAGAAAACCAGCTTTTAGCACATCTTTTGTTTCTTTGTATTTTTTTTAATGTCCTGGCCCCATTCTATTTGTCTTTTTAAGATGATCTCTCCATTATCAATCAGAAATTTTTGTCATTGTTATTATGTCATTGTCTCACCCACTGTTATTCCAGTTTTGATGACAGTTCATCGACCTGAAACATTAATTCTGTTCTTGTATCTCCACAGATGTCACCAGACAAGCTGAGTACTTGCAGCTTTGACTGTTTTTATTTCAGATTTCCAACATCCACAGTATGCTAATCACAGCCAAAATCTATCATGAGTGACAGGCAACACAGTGTTCAGGAAATCATAGAAAATAGGAGCACAAGTAGGTCATTCAGTCCTTCAAGCTTGCTCTGCCATTCATTATAATCATAGCCTATCTTCCAGCTCAATAGCCTGCTTTCCCAATTATCCTTTGCTCACTTTCGCCTCAAGTACTGTATCCAACTCTTGCTTGAAATTATGCAATATATTGTCCTCAACTGTTTTCCATGGTAACAAATTTCATAGGGTCACCATTCTCTGAACGAACTTTCTACTCTTCTCAGTCTTTTATGGTTTACTGTGGATCCTTAAACAATGACCCCCAATTCTATATTCCCTCATCTTCAGGAATATCCTTCCTACATCTACCTGTCTAGTCTTGTTCATATTTCATGGGTTTCTATGGGATACCCCCTCACTCTTTTGATCTCCAGTGAATATCAGCCAAACTGATTTAACCACTCATACATTGCACCTAACTTGGAAGGAGACTAATATACTGGCAGGAGGATTTGCTAGACCTGCTCGGGAGGATTTAAACTAGTAAGCTGGTGGTGGGGGGGGGGGGAATGGTAGAGCCAGGGAGATAGTGAGGAAAGAGATCAGTCTGATACTGGTACAGTTGAGAACAAAGGTGAGTCAAACTGTCAGGACAGGCAGGGACAAAGCAGAGAACAAGGTATGACTGATAAATTAAACTGCATTTATTTCAATGCAAGAGGCCTAACGGGGAAGGCAGATGAACTCAGGGCATGGTTAGGAACATGGGACTAGGATGTCATAGCAATTACAGAAACACGGCTCAGGGATGGATAAGACTGGCAGCTTAATGTTTCAGGATACAAATGCTACAGGAAGGATAGAAAGGAGGCAAGAGATGGGGTGGGGTTGGCATATTTGATAAGGGATAGCATTACAGCTGTACTGAGGGAGGATATTCCCAGAAATACATCCGGGGAAGTTATCTGTATTGCACTGACAAATAAGAATGGGATGATCACCTTATTGGGATTGAATTATAGACCCCCTAATAGTCAATGAGAAATGGAGAAACAAATTTGTAAGGAATTCTCAGTTATCTGTAAGAATAGTGGAGTGGTCATGGTAGGGGATTTTAACTTTCCAAATATAGACTGGGACTGCCATAGTGTTAAGGGATTAGATGCACGGGAATTTGTTAAGTATGTAGAGGAAAAGTTTCTGATTCAGTACGTGGATATACCTACAGAAAAGATGCTATTCTTGGGAAATAAGACAGGGCAAGTGACTGAGGTGTCTGTAGGGGAGCACTTTGGGGCCAGTAACCACAATTCTATTTGTTTTAATATAGTGATGGAAAAGGTGAGACCGGATCTAAAAGTTGAAATTATAAATTGAAGAAAGGCCAATTTTGATGGTATTAGGCAGTTTTGAGAAGATTTGTCAGAACATCTTGGAAATGACTGCCAGGCTATTCAGAACTCTTGGCATAGCCCACAAACCCATCAACACACTAAAACAGCAGCTAATGAACTTGAAAGACCCAATACAGACAACAAGCAAAACTAATGTAATTTACAAAATACTGTGCAAGAACTGTAACAAACACGACATTGTACAAACATTCAGAAAACTAGCCACCAGGATACATGACCATCAACTAGCCACAAAACATCATGACCATCTATACTGGTATCCTTACATACAGATAAGGAAGAACACCACTTCAACTGGGACAACACATTCATCCTAGGGCAAGCCAAACAGAGACAAAAATGAGAATTCCTAGAAGCACGGCATTCCAACCAAATTGGACCCCATTTACCATCCCCTGAGAAAAAAAAACAAGAAATGATATCACCATAGGAAATGACATCACCAGCCCAAAGAAACCCAAACATATAAATAGAAAGCAAGATTCATCAGCAGTTGTTCGTCCGGAGGTTCACTTATCTAGTATGGTGATGTAATGTCTAAAAATGAACCTTCCAGCACAGCGAGCAAACCTACATCCAGACATTAGGCAAAAATCTTTGCAAACTGACTGGGGGGGCAGATGTTCACAGGTAAAGGGACGGCTGGAAAATGGAAAGCCTTCAGAAATGAGATAACGAGAGTCCAGAGAAAGTATATTCCTGCTGTGGTTCTGTTCGCCGAGCTGGAAGTTTTTGTTGCAAACGTTTCGTCCCCTGTCTAGGTGACATCCTCAGTGCTTGGGAGCCTCCTGTGAAGCGCTTCAGTGGTGTTTCCTCCGGCATTTATAGTGGCCTGTCCCTGCCGCTTCCGGTTGTCAGTTTCAGCTGTCCGCTGTAGTGGCCAGTATATTGGGTCCAGGTCGATGTGTTTGTTGATGGAGTTTGTGGATGAGTGCCATGCTTCTAGGAATTCCCTGGCTGTTCTTTGTTTGGCTTGCCCTATAATGGTAGTGTTGTCCCAGTCGAATTCATGTTGCTTGTCATCTGCGTGTGTGGCTACTAGGGATAGCTGGTCGTGTCGTTTCGTGGCTAGTTGATGTTCGTGGATGCGGATCGTTAGCTGTCTTCCTGTTTGTCCTATATAGTGTTTTGTGCAGTCCTTGCACAAACTTTGAAAAGTATATTCCTGTTTGGGTGAAAGGAAAGGCTGGTAGGTGTAAGGAATGCTCGATGACTAAAGAAATTGAGGTGAAAATGCGTTGCTGGAAAAGCGCAGCAGGTCAGGCAGCATCCAAGGAACAGGAGAATCGACGTTTCGGGCATAAGCCCTTCTTCAGGAGGGGTTTGGTTAAGAAAAAGAAGGAAGCATATGTCAGGCATAAACAGGATAGATCGTGTGAACCCTTAGAAGAGTATAAAGGCAGTAGGAGTATACTTCAGAGAGAAGTCAGGAGGGCAAAAAGGGGACATGAGATAGCTTTGGCAAATAGAGTTAAGGAGAATCCAAAGGGCTTTTACAAATACGTCAAGGATAAAAGGGTAACTAGGGAGAGAATAGGACCCCTCAAAGATCACCAAGGCGGCCTTTGTGTGGAGCCACAGGAGATGGGGGAGATACTAAACAAGTATTTTGCATCAGTCTTACTGTGAAAAAGGACATGGAAGACATAGAATGTAGGGAATTGGATGGTGACATCTTGAAAAATGTCCATATTACAGAGGAGGAAGTGCTGGACGTCTTGAAATGCATAAAAGTAGATAAATATCCAGGACCTGATCAGGTGTACCCAAGAACTCCGTGGGAAGCTAGGGAAGTGATTGCTGGGCCTCTTACTTAAATATTTGTATCATCAATAGTCACAGGTGAGGTGCCGGAAGACTGGAGGATGGCTAATGTTGTGTCACTGTTTAAGAAAGGTGGTAAGGAGAAGCCAGGGAACTATAGACCAGTGAGCCTGATGTCAGTGGTGGGCAAGTTGTTGGAGGGAATCCTAATGGATAGGATATACAAGTATTTGGAAAGGCAAGGACTGATTAGGGATTGTCAATATGTCTTTGTGCATGGGAAATCATGTCTCACAAACTTGATTGAGTTTTTTGAAAAAGCAACAAAGAGGACTGATGAGGGCAGAGCAGTAGATGCGATCTATATGGACTTCAGTAAGGCATGGTTCCGTGGGAGACTGGTTAGCAAGGTTAGATCTCATGGAAAGAGAACTGGCTCAAAAGTAGAAGACAGAGGATGGTGGAAGAAGGTTGTTTTTCAGACTGGAGGCCTGTGACCAGTGGAGTGCGATGAGATCGGTGCTGGGTCCATTATGTTTCATCATTCATATAATTGATTTGGATGTGGACCTAGGAGGTATAGTTAATAAGTTTGCAAATGACACCAAAATTGGAGTTGTAATGGACTGTGAAGAAGGTTACCTCAGATTACAACGGGATCTTGATCAGATGGGTCAATAGGCTGAGAAGTGGCAGATGGAGTTTAATTTCATAAATACGAGGTGCTACGTTTTGGAAAAGCAAATCAAGACAGGACTTATGAATGGTAAGGTCCGAGGGAGTGTTGCTGAACAAAGAGACCTTGGAGTGAAGGTTCATAGCTCCTTGAAAGTGGAGTCCAAGGTAGATAGGTTGGTGAAGAAGGTGTTTGCTATGCTTTCCTTTATTGGTCAGAGTATTGAGTACAGGAGTTGGGAGGTCATGTTGCGGCTGTACAGGACATTGGTTAGGCCACTGTTGGAATAATTCTGGTCTCTTTTTCCTATTGGAAAAATGTTGTGAAACTTGAAAGGGTTCAGAAAAAAATTACAAGGATGTTGCCAGGGTTGGAAGATTTGAGCTATAGAGACAGGTTGAATAGGCCATGGCTGTTTTTCCTGGAGCGTCGGAGGCTGAGGGGAGACCTTATAGAGGTTTATAAAATCATGAGGGGCATGGATAGGATAAATAGACAAAGTCTTTTCCCTGAAGTGGGGGAGTCCAGAATTTGAGGGCATAGGTTTAGGGTGAGAGGGAAAAGATATAAAAGAGACTTAAGGGGCAACATTTTCATGTAGAGGGTGGTGCATGTATGGAATGAACTGCCAGAGGACGTAGTGGAGGCTGGTACAATTGCAACATTTAAAAAGCATCTGCTTGGGTATATGAATAGGAAGGATTTGGAGGGATATGGGCCGGATTGGGATATCTGGTCGGCATGGACAAGTTGGACCGAAGGGTCTGTTTCTGTCCTGTACATCTCTATGACTATGACTATCAGTCCTCCTAACTGAGGAAACTTTCACTGCATTTCCTCTGTAAAAAGAACATCCTTCCTCAGACAAGGATATTAAAACTGCACACAATATTCTAGTTGTGGTCTCACCAAGGCCCCATATAATTGCAGCGAGACATCCCTAATCCTGTACTCAAATACACTCACTATGAAGGCCAATAAATCAGTTGCCTTCTTTATCACCTACTGCACCTGCATGCTTACCTTCAGTGACTGATGTATAAGGATGCCCAGGTCTCATTGCACATTCTCCTCTCTCAATGTATGGCTATTCAGATGATAATCTGCCTTCCTGGTTTTGCTACCACATTGGATAACCTCACATTCAATCACATTACACTGCATCTGCTGTACATTTGCTATTTATTCAGCTTGTCCAAATCACACTGAAGCATCTCTACATATTCCTTATAACTCAACCTCCCACCCAGATTTGTATCATCTATGAATTTGGAGATATTACACTTAATTCCCTCGTCTAAATCATCAATATAAATTGTGAATAGCTGGGGTCCTAACCTTGTGGTACCCTACTAGTCACTGCCAGCCATTCAGAAAAATACCCGTTTATTCCTACTCTTTGGTCTACTAACCAATTTGGGATTGGGAGTGGTATATTGAGATGGGTAGCAAATTGGCTGGTCATCTCAATATTACCACTCCCAATCCCATACACTTTAGTCTTACACACTTATCTCTTATGTGAGACTTTGTCAAAAGTTTTCTGTATAAATATTTAGTGCAAATGTGATCAAGCAGAGTTAACATGGCTATATGAAAAGGAAAATTATCTTGTTCAAGTTTTAATGGGGGATAACTAAAAGTAAATCAGTGTATTTAGATTTTCAAAAAGCAACCAAAACAATGTCCCACAAGACATTTATTACATAAAATGTTAGTTCGTGGAATTGGGGTTACTATATCAGCATGAATTAAGAATTGATTAGTGGATGAGAAATAGAGGAGGAATAAATAAAGCATTTTCTAGTTAGAAGACTGTAAAGAGAGGGGTACTGAAAAGGTAAGTACCAAGTCTTGGTTATTTCCTATCTGTATGAAGGACTTAGATGAGGGACTGAGTGTAATGGATGCAAGTTTGCTGCTGATACAAAGTTAGGAGGGAAACTAAAGGTGAGGATATAAAGAGGTTGCCAATGGATATAGATAGGGTTGAAGAGGTGTTAAAATATAACACATGGAATACAATGTGACAAAACATAGAGAAATCCACTTTGTTAGGAAAAATGAAAAAAAATAGTTTTGTCATGCTGAAAGACTAGAAAGTTTGCATTCAGAGGAACTTGGTTATCCTTAGTCCGGAATCACAAAAAAACCAAGATACTGCAAATGAATAGGACATTAAATTCTGTGATAGATTTTGTTACAAAGCATTTTCAGTCCAAGAGTAGAGTTGTCTTAGTACAATTATTGAGGACATTGGTGACGTCACACCTGGAGTACTGTGCATAATTTTAAGACATACTTAAGTAAGATGGAGAGAAACAAATATTTGTTAGTTGTTAATTTGCATAAGGGAATTGTTTCAGGAGAAGAGATTTATGTCGAGCAGGCTTACATTCCCTTGGGTTTAGAAGAGTGAGAAGTGATCTAAATGAAGATTAATACTGTTTGAGAGAATTGACAGAGTTATGGTGAGAAAATGATTTCCCTGGCTGGGGAATCAAGAACATGGGTAATCAGTGGTAACCATTTAGAGCTAAGATTAAGAAATTTCTCTGTGTTGAGTTGTAATTTTCTAAAAGTTCACGACCCAGAGAACTGAGGATGCTTGGGTTGCTGAATATATTCAAGATGGAGTTCAGTGAACTTTTGGGTATTCAGTGAATTAAGGAAAATAGTTATAGTGTCGGAGCTATAGTTGAGATAAAAGATCAAGCATGATATTTTTGTATTGTGGAGTAGGCTCAAACGATCAAAGTAGCCTCCTAAACTCTGATCTCTTATGTCCATACTGCTTTAAGATTTTCTCAGAATTTGTTATAGCATGGTCTCTCTGGAATTAAACAATGAAACAATGCATACTTCTTTCGAGATGCAGGTGCAGAGAATCACCATAACTTTATGGGAGGTATGAGAGGCAGTTGTATTCAATTGCTCTTATTATCAAATTCAAATATCTCTTTCTTTTCCATTTACTTTTATGAAGTCGTGTATTTGTACAATTAAGGTGCAAAATACCTTATTGAAACATGCACTGATCAAATTCCTTTTAACAATGTTTTTTTTTATTTGCAAAATACATAGCTGTATATTTTGCTGTATTTATGCCTTGAATTTTCTAATTTCTGAAAGTTTTGACAATTGACCTAAGATAGTGCCAACAAAAATAATGGGGATTGCCTTTGTTCAAGATCATCAACTCAGTTTCTCTCTGTGACAATAAAAAACAGTAAATTTTTTTTCAAATCATGAATGCTGAGGCAGCTTTAGAATAAAAAAAACACAAAAGCTCAGCTGTCTTAGCTCAATAGTATTTAATTCACAAAAGAACAAACCTTTAAATTTCCAACAAGAAAGTTCAGCAATCACAACAATCAAGATTTTCTCATGCTGACTTCTTTTTGTCCCACTCTTACTACATTATTGTCATTTACCCTGTGGAATCTAAGTGTATTCTAAATTTCCTGCTCCTCATTTGTAATTTAATCAGGAATGCGACTGTTCATGCACAACAGAGGTTTTAAATTTCAGAGACATGCTCTCAAAGGATGGAATATGAAGCTTCAATGTCATTCACTGCATGTTCGATTGCACAGCAACCTGCAGTTGCTATTTCAGCCTTGTCGACTTAACATGGAGAGCATTCTATGTGGTCATAAAGACTTCTAAAAAATACAACTTTATACAAAGGTAACTCAATGGCAAAAAAGTGAAAGTGCAATATATTCAACATGGCTTATCATTCAGAGCCTGAAGAGCTCTTAGTAGAGCAAAACTAGAACAGAAAAAAAGTGATTCAAATGCATATTGATAATTTCTGGGATAAATGGAGACTTTGCATTTTGCTTTCCTTGATCTATGACCGAAAGTAACGTTGAAAACTTTTGTTTAAACCGAAGGTTCAGTCGTCCAGTTACAGCAATCTTTGGTAAAGCAGATTTCAGCACTTTAATCCTAAAATTTGAAATTTATGGGTGGGATTTAAGATTCCAAATCATTGGATTTGAAGGTGGGTGTGCAGGGACGGTGGTTAATCAGCCTGTGGTCTTCCCAGCTGCTCTATCCATGCTGTAAAGTGCTCAGGATGGCGACAGGTAGGGTTCCCACCACTCAGCCAATTAATGCCTGTATCGTGACCTATTAATGCTAATTCAAAACCTCATCCCATTATGCTACTGAGATCTAACCACAGCTGTCCCACATAAGTTTCTGCTGGAAGGCAGAGTTGGTGTGGGTGAGGGAAGGAGAGGTTCCTCTTTATCCTGCGCCCTGAGGTATATCAAATTGTCATTCCGAAGGTTTTTACTCCCCAATTCATTCTTTCCTCATTGTCATTTAAATCCTGGCACCCAATCCTCTTTGCCACACTTGGCCAGAGCCTGCCAGCTTGGCACCCAGTGAGATGCCAATCAGATTTCAATGACCCAATGTATACTCTGTTTGCTGGACAGCTTCCAGCGTTTGAGTGGCTGGCAGCTCTCTGAGGCAGGACTTCCAATGCACGAGAGGAAGAAATTCCTTCTGCTATCTAATAACAGCCAGTGAACACTAAATGGCTTTCAGACACAATGTTCCTCTAAGTGGCCTCCCCCAAGCCCACAAACATTTTAGCCAAGATGTTGAGGAGGAGGTGCACATACAGGAATTTATGCAATTCACAGATATGTTTCAAAACAAAATTAGACTTAAAAAGACAGTTGTAAAATTGGCCAAGTAATCATTGATTGATTGAAAATTAATGACTGAAACCGTATGTAGAGAAAAAATCCTTGGTGAGCTATTTGTAAAATGTTTTTCCAAATAATGAACTTATTACTCACCATTATCAAATAACAGAAGATCATAGTTTGCAATCCACTAATTGCATCTCATTTAATTGATCAAAATTACAAGTTTGAAAATTATAAAAATACTTCTTCACATAAATCAGAAACTTAATGGACTCTAAGACAGCAATCTTTGAAGTAATAATGACATGAAAATGTGCAGATGATATAATTAAACAACTGCATGTCTTGTGAAGAGTGTATGTGCAATTTGAATAATAGTAACAGCAAAATAAACAAACTGTGGAACTATCTGTTGATGTTGGCATTGATTAAGGAATGAGGAGCAACTCCCACATCCCATAAACAAATTTTTAAAAACAGTGTTGGATAGCCCACCAGGATAATTACCACTGCATCTTTAAAATGAATTAATAGATGAATATTACTGCAGATGCTGGAATCTGTACTGAAAACAAAATATGCTGGAAATCACAGTGGGCCAGGCAGTATCTGTGGAGAGTCAGCAAGCTGATGTTTTGAGCCCAGATGACTCTTCATCAGAGCTCTGATGAACAGTCATCTGAACTCAAAATGTCAGCTTGGTTTCTCTCCATGGATGCTCTCTGACCTGCTGTGATTTCTCCCATGTTTTGTTTTCAAGTCTTGCTTTAAAGTTTTGGTTAAAGTACGGTAGGGTGGAGGTGCTAATTTTGATGCATTGGAAATCGTTCCCCAAAGAGCAACCAAAATAATATTGGCTCAGTTACATTTCAGGTTTCTGATATATTTTACAAAAATCACAACCACAAATGGAAAATCTTTCACGAATGAGAGCGATCAAGCAATGCAATGGAACTTAAACATTGTTTTTCTTTCCACTAAAAAGTAATCTCAACGTATTTGGGACCGATAGTCTGGTGGCATTCTAGTAAAACAGTTGAAACTTGTTTTATCCCCAAAAATAAGTATCTTAGTGAGAGTGTCCAGTATTTCACCTCAGAGTAATCTGATTCAAAATTATTGAAAATGATCACCAAGAATGTTAAGTCTACAAGGCTGAAATAGTAGCTGCAGACTACTGTGCAATCAAAAATCCAATCAATGACATTAAAAGTTCATGTTCCTTCCTTTGAGAATGAGAGTTTGAAATATAATACCTACATTGTCCATGCCATAGATTTTGTGTACAGTAGTCTATGTATTAAAAATTTAAATACTCCTTAATATGAAAAACTTGTATTATGTATCTATTAATACCTGTGTACCAAAAAAAAAAGCACAATTCAAAAACCTTTTCTCACCAGTGCAGTGGAAACTTACAATCTCAACCTTTAGGCATGGCCCCTTTCATGTGTGGCCTATATTGGGAAATTCAATCCTCAACCAGGGTAACAAAGTATGGAGGAAAAGAAAGGGTGTGAGTTTAGGCAAAACTCACTTACATGTGTTAAATTTTCTAATCTTTTGCACTGGTTTATGTTCACAATACTGGCGTAAATGAGCATAAACATTCCAAACATTGCAGTAGTCTTTCAGTATTTCACCGAAGTGTACTTTGAAATCTAAGTGTTCAATTTAATAGTGGGAGTTTGACTGACAACATCTGACTCAGCAACAAAAGCACTGCCAACTGAGACATACTAACACAAGAGGCCTCTTTCTGACCTGAAATTTTCATGAAAAAAAGTTCTGAAATGTTTTAAGCTGTATCATTTGAACTTTTGAGAAGCTTTCCTCACTTTGCTTTGCTAAACAAATAATAGATTGTTTTAGGTTTAGTCTAAATGTATCATGGATCTTTACAGTCTAAGGGGTGGTTGGTCTGAGGAAGCTTCACTCAGCAAACTGATGGGACACCAGAACTCTGCCACATTCCACCAAAACCAAGTTCTTGGTGGGAGGGGCCAAGCTCACCCACCCAACACTGTCACAAGATGAGATGCAAAGCAATGAATGAATGACCACTAAGGGTTTATTTCCATTTGGGCTGCAATTATTTCAGATCCAAGCAGAATGATTAAGACCTAGCCTCAGTTGCTGGTAAATGTGCACAGGCTGGGGATGGAGATCCCTTGATCTACTTTCATCTATGGATGACTGAGATTTCAAAGTCTGAACACGGATGAAGGGGATGGCCATTAAGAGCCCTCCCCCTCCTCTTGCTTCCAACCTACATAACATTGCTGTCCCCAGGATGTCACCCTTCCCTAATGGTACACATCTGTTTCAGGGTTGTTTTAATATCATGGGACTCCTAGTGATGTCAACCTTCATCTCCTCCCTAGCCATGCTGAAAGCTAGAGCTACCAGCTGGCCTCTAAAGGGCATCAAGGATCAAAACTGGAGTCAATGGGATTTAGCCAGAGAATGCCTCAATGGCTGGAGTCAAGCCTAGCAGATGAAAAACGGTTATCGTTTTTGGAAATTGACTAACTCAGCTCCAGGGCATCCTTGCAGGAGTTCCTCACATTAGTGGCCTGGCCCATCTATCTTCAGCTGTTTCATCAATTACCTTCCCTCCATCAGAAGTGGGACGTGTCTATTGTGCAATCATCAATGCTCAGCACCATTCATGACTCATCAGACACTGAAGTAATCTGTATCCATATGTGGGAAGAATGAGCAACATTCAAGTTTGGACTGAGAAGTGGCAAGTAACATTTACCCCCATTCATGACAAAGACAATCTCCAATAAGATCAAAATAAAAAATCTCTGCTTGACATACAATGACACTACCAACATTGAATAGCCCATCACCAACATTTTGAGGGTTGCATTAACCAGAAACAGAATCAGAGCAGCCATATAAATACCAGGGCTACAAGAGAAAGTCAAAGGTTAAGAATCCTGGGACAAGTAACTCACCTCCTGTCTTCTCAAAGCCTATCAACCATCTACAAGGACAGCAGATCCATGGGAACACCACTACTTGCAAGTTCTACTTCAAGCCACATACCATTCTGATCTTGAATTACTTCTCCATTTCTTCACTGTTTCCCTGGATCAAAATCCTTAACTCCTCCCTTTTAACAACATTGCAGATGTACCTACAATACATGGACTGCAACGGTTCAAACAGGCAACTCACCACCACCTTCTCAAGGCCAGTTAAGAATAAGCAATGAATGCTGACCTAGCTAGTGATACCCACCTCCACAAATTAATTCAAACAGAATAACTGCATTGGTCAGCTCCCGAATCTGTCGTAATAAGCTCCTGGACTTCAGGAAGTTCTTTGGAACAAACTTGTCTGCTACCTTTTCCTTAAGGCATTTATTCAGTGAAGAAACTCAGTAGAAATGGCTGGAAACAATTTCTAAAATAAAACATTAAATGAATATAATTTAAATCTACTTCAAGCTACTTAGTTATTCTGAGTCCGAGATACTGCAAATGGAGCTGAATATAATTCTCTAGATTTTTAAAAATTGATTGCTACAAGTAACCTGTTGGCTTTGATTAATTAAAAGTTAAACAATTATCTTTTACTTTTAGAACACTGTATTTCATTTTAATAATTATCTCCATCTCAAACTTGCTGTACTGCAATTCATAATTGATACATACCTCTTCTTCCTGCCAAAGTAATGCTGTTACTGAAACTTTGCTTGGAAACAAAGTTGTGCTAATTTTTAAATTGCAGTACATCTATAAATGAATGACATTTTCTTTGATTAGCTAAATAAATAACATTCTTTAAAATAATTTATCACACTGACTGCAAGAAGACCATATAACATAGGCTGAATAACTTACTTCAGTTCCTATCAATTCTGCCCTGCTATTCAATGAAATCATGGTTTATATGACAACGCACAATTCCAATTTCATGCTTTTTTCCCCATAATTCCTTACTGATTAGAATCTGTCTAACTCAGTCTTAAATTTACTTAATGACCAAGCCTCTAAAGCCCTCTGCAGTAAAGAATTCCACACATTCACTATCCTCAGAGAAGAAATTCCACATCATCATCCTTCAAACTCTGATGAAGAGTCATCCTGATTCCAAACGGTAGCTTGCTCTCTCTCTACGGATGCTGCCAGATTCGCTGTGGTTTATAGCATTTTTTGTTTTCAGGACAGATTGTGCAGTAATTTGCTCCTCCTCATATTCTCATAAACGAGTGACTCCTTATTCTAACATTATTACCATTGTAGACTCTCCCTCAAGGGAAAAGTAAACCTTTCACCATCTACTGTGTCAAGTACCCTAATAAACTGATATGTTTCAATAAGGTTGCCTCTCATTCTTTGAAATGAGGACACACTGAACCTATTCAACCTCTTCTCATAAGACAGTCCCTCCGTTCCCAGGATCAGCCCAGTGAACCTTGTCTGGACTGCCAATTCTCTCATAATAGTGCTCCTTGTTTAAAAATGGATTGAAGACAAGAGAGGCAGGGAAGCTTTCCCCTGGCTTTCTGTCATTCTCCTGGAGGTGATGTTGGAAATGGTCAGGGCAAGAAGAAAGTGCTACTTCCAATGGATGGCAAGCAGAGGTCAGACTTTTAAACCAAATAGGTGTAGCTAGAGATTGCTGAGCTGGAGAGAGCAGGAGTGCAGCTGGATTCAGGCTGCTACATATTAATGTCTAAATGAGGGAAACAAAGGTGAGTGACATCCTGCTTTCCATTCGAATTCCCTCACTGACTTCACCAGCATTCTCCCACACAGTAGCTCCACTTATTCCTCTCTTGCTAAGTACCTCCTCAGATGCCCATGTCAATGGTCAACAACCAGATTCACCCTCAATTCACAACGTCGTGGAGTTGTTATGGCACTGAAGAAGGCCATTTGGCCTATCAAGTCCATGCTAGCTCTCAACATAGTAATCTTCACCCTGCTTTATTTTTAGGCCTTGCACATTTATTTGCCTCAAGAGCTCATCTAGTTTCCTTCTGAAATAAATGAACACCTCCACTTTCATCACGGTTCATAGGCAGCAGGTTGAATGTCATTATGACTTGTTGCATAGAAATGTTTGTCCTCACACCCAACTGCATCTGTGCATTAAATTGGTGTCCCCGATCCTTATACAAACAGGTAATGGAAACAATTGTTTCTGTCCACCCACCTAAACCCACTGTTATCTTAGGTAAATTTATCAAATCTCTAATCTTCTTTGCAACAAAGAGAACAACCTCAGGTTCTCTGATCTTACTTTGTACTTACATTTCATAATTCCTCAAATCATGCTCCTCTTTTTCCTCTGAAAAACCAGATCTTGGAGGATACTGCAGTTGTGATTGTCAGGTTGTGAGACAGACATAACAAAGGAACAGCAGTTGGCCATGTCAGCCCCTGGATGGAATCTGGGTGGAATCAGAATTAACCTGGGAATATTACACCTAAAATGTCAGCAACACTATGAAAGTTGTAATACAGACCTTGGGTAATTAACTTGTCTAGTTATCCACTTCCTATTCCACATAAGTGCTGGAAAGGCAGTGGTTTCAGAAAGTTAGAGGCAGGCTGTTCGGCCTCCTGTCCTGACACATGAAATGTTCGAGCTGACACCCTCTGGGTTCTGAAGCCCAAAGTGCCCCCAGACAAGGCTTCATCCTGCAAGGGTAGACTTGGTTATTGCAACATGAGGCAGCATAATAGCAGTGTCTGGAAGTCGGAGAGACAAAGAAATAAAAAGTGGCAGCGTCTTGAGAAGAATCCCCACTTCCATGTGCCCTTTCACCATTTTCATTCACTTGCTTGCTTGCCAAGAGCTGGAGTGACTGGGTGCATATCATTGAGGCACTGAACGCAAGATGGGTGGGGTGGCACAGGATATTCTAACACCTGCAAGTCCCCCTCCAAGCTACTTAACATCCTGACTTAGAAATATATTGCCATTCCTTCACTAGTGCTGGGTCAAAATCTTGGAATTCCCTCCCAACTGACACCGTAAGTCTACCTATGGCACATAGACTCAAAGAGTCAGAGAGATGGACAACACAGAAACAGACCCTTCGGTCCTTTGCCAACTCGCCCATGCTGACCAGAAATCCCAACCTAATCTAGTTCCATTTGCGAACATTTGGTCCATATCACTCTAAACCCTTCCTATTCATATACTCATCTAGATACCTTTGAAATGTTGTAATTGTACCAGCCTCCATCACACACCACCCTCTGCATGAAAAAAGATGCCCCCTAAGTCCCTTTTAAATTTTTCCCTCTCACTCTAAACCTATGCCCTCTACTTCTGGACTCCCCCCACCCAGAGACAAGACCTTGTATATTTATCCTATCCATGCCTCTCAAGATTTTATAAACCTTCAAAGGGTCAACCTTCAGCCTCTGACACCCTTTCAGGTTTCACAACATCCTTGTGACAGCAGTGAGACCAGAATTGCACTCAATATTCCAAAAGTAGTCGAACCAATGTCCTGCATGGACTCAAAATGACCTCCCAACTCCGATACGCAAAGCTCTGACCAATAAAAGAAAGTATACCAAATGCCTTCTTTACAATCCGATCCACCTGCGACTCAACTTTCAAGGAACAATGAACCTGCACTCCAAGGTCTCTTTTTTTCAGCAACACTCCTCAGAAATTTACCATTAACTGTATAAGTCCAGCTCTGCTTTACCTTTCCAAAATTCTCACATTTCTTTAAATCAAACTCCATCTATTACTCCTCAGCCCATTGGCCCGTCTGATCAACATGATCTGCAGTAGTTCAAGGCAGAAACTCACTCGAAACCTTCTCAAGGTTGGGCAATAAATGCTGGCCAGTCAGCATCATTCACATCCCCTCAGTGAATAATAAAGAAAACTCAGACATTTTACTGATTTCCTCCCCCAAGGAAGGAATGGTAACTGCATGAAGAATCAGACATGGTAGACCATCGAGAAGATACTGACAATAGTCAATGACCTGCACATTCAGTCCACCACTCTGCAAAAGGTGGAAAAAGCTTCAATCTTGTGTTCAATATTTAGATGGCAATGGCCATCATGAATACCAAGATACCCCAGCAGTGGCAAGAACTAACTATGTCAAAAAGGAGAACAGGCTAGAAATGGATGAGAGGTGTACCACTAGGGCCTGATAGATATTTAATGAGGCAATGGTGCAAGAAAACTCACTGGGCCTTGCAAAGCTAAGCCCTCCATGAAACTCAATGCAAATGACAATTTGCTAAAACATAGTAAGATTTAGTCCTTATTTTTAAACATTTTTGTTCTTCTGTCATCTACTTATTTGCATCCCAAATCCAAATGGGCAACAGTCTTCAGGTGATCGGCATGGCCAGGTTGAAAGATAATGAAATATTATAATCACATTTGTTTAATTTTTGACTGAGGGATTGATTTGTGTTGGACTGGGGAGAGGATGGTTACACTGTCAATATAGCCTCACTCATTCAGATAAGCTGAATGTGTCTGCATGAAGCTGTCATAAGCTCGATTAGAAGCCAAGGAATTGACTGGAAGCACTCTGGCAACATTTTTGTATCAACTGTCTGGCTCCTCCTCCTCATATTCCTTCAACTCCATGGAGGATGCTGAGTGGTCTGCATCTTCCTCCTCCTACCACTCCTTTCCTTTCTGATGTTATGCCAGGCAAAGCAGAAAACTATTAGGCTGAAGACCTTTCATTTTGTACACTGAAGTAGACATATGGAGGCACCTGAATCACAAGTTCAAGAAACCAATGCTTTGCTTAGCACTCACTCTTGTGGCTCATGTTGTACCTTTCTTCTGTAACAGTGAGTATGACCGAACGCAGGATTCCTTAGCCAGGTTCTAAGGTTGCCCTCATTTCTGAATAGTTACCATCTCGATGTGAGGAAATGTAAAAACCTGTGGGAGATTTGAGTGTTACGCAATGAAGGAATTGTGGTTGTCTCCATCAGCTGTTTTGCTCAGATACACATGATGTCTTAATGTTGGTCACAAACAAGTTGAAGATCAAGAGAGTGGAAAACCACTGAAACAGGCCAACTGCATATGAATCGCTCCCCAACCAGCCCTCCCACCAAGATTAGGCAGGCAAAACTCTGCCCATTGCATTTGATATTTTGAACATTTCAAGTATTTTGATGAGAGTAAATTTAAAGCTGTTCCATTTTTCTTGCTGGCACATATATAACTTCTGATATTCAGTGAGGCAGAGCTGAAATACTCCAGTGTGGGATAGTCAAACTACTCTCAACTAATCATTATTGTGGGCAGGTACTAATAAGTGTGAATTGAGCACAGTCATGTTGGCAAGAACATCCATCATGTGTGAATTCATACATTTCTGTAGTGCTGCTCAAAGTGGGAAAAAAAAGCTAATGCTATTAAAATCTTAATTGGATTTCTCCATTATACAGAACAAATCATTGCAAACTACTTTTGTGTATAAGACATATTGGCAATAGAGAATGATTAAGAGAATTATTCTTGTGTCTTCTTTAAATGTATGAAAATTCACTTGTGCAACTTTTCCTTTGGTTGAGCTATTATAAAGCAATATAAATGCATTTAAATCCTTTTAATGGAAACGCATTACATCAAGCACCCTTTTCACATCTTTGCAGTATGCTACATTAAAATTCTCTTCCCTTTTTGAAATTATACAATGTTTAGTTTCACTGATATATGATGATATCTTCAAAGCGTTAAGGGCAGACATCAGCATTAGAAATGCAAAAGCATATGGTCAATGAGCCTGCTCAGATATTAAAATGATCACAGCTGATCTTCAGATTCAATTCCACGTTCCTGACCACTCTCCATGCTCATTGAAAAATAGAAACAGTGTCGGATTCAGACTTCTTATTTCATATTCTGCAGTGTTGCATACCTGCTATAAACTGGTTAAGAATAGGATAATACCTAATAAAGTTGAGTACTACCTGGCTACTCTGGGTCTCCGCTGATTTCTCATAGAGCATCTCTTCTTAAAAATTATCAATAATAGGGAGAAGGTACCCTCATGGAGCTTTGTTAAGCCTGCCCTGCTCTTCAAAGCCAATTGATAGGGAATCTGACGAAATCAGCATGTCGGTCAGTTCAAGAAAATATACAGTTCACTGGATTGAGGTTTTGACCTGGAAAATCATGGAAGTGAAAGTGACTCTTGTCACTTGACTCTTGAGAAAGTGACCTGATTAATGTGTTTTCTGAGGTAGGAAGGAATTACCTATGCAAACGGACTACAGCAATGCAAGGCAGCAGCAAGTCAACTTGGGCAATAAATGCTGATTCAGCCAGAGATGCCCATATCTCATGAATGAATAATACTAAAATCCCCCCTAGCTGTTAGTCCACTGTGCCAGCAATTTCCATGGAGAAAATTGGTTTTTGAAGTGTGAAATATACTTTTCTGTGATTAGATAATGTCAAATCCTTAAGGAAAGCTTCATCTTCAGATGTAAATGCAACTGTCATGCTTATGGGCAGAAACAATGAACTGATTTTTGACAATAATTTACCTGTTTTCATATCATTTTTTTTTTCAAAATATTTCTTAACTTGCTAATATTTATTTTTGTACTAAGCCTAGTTATCCCTCTTTAAAATTACTTCTACCTCAACAGTTTACCTATGCAAAATTACACATTGTTTTTAAAATTTACATATTTATTTATAGATAGAATCCTTTCTCACAATTACATATCTTTGCATATTTGACTAATACAATCAATATGCCCACTGTACAATTATGGATAAGAAAGTGATTGAGTGACCATCATAATGGGAGAATGTGAAAGGGAAGGGGAAGGGACGGAAGGTCAGGAACAAAGCTGAGGCAGGACTAACGACCAAACTGTAGCACGATTGGTAGGAAGGTATTTTGTGTGAAATGAGAATGGGAATAGAGGAGTGGGTTCTGTAAATTATACAGGCAAACTTGAGGGATGGTAATTTAAAATGGGATGGTGAAGCACAGCGGACAGTTGATAAGAGAAAGGGAAGACGTGGGCCATTAGGATCCTGTATTAAGTTTGAATGGATCTAATTTGGTTGCTTAGTTGCGCCTCATTAGCATTAGAGTACAATTTTATTCCTATACACACATGATGATGGAGATTTGTTGATATGGTTACTCACACCATCGTGTGGGGTTTCTTTATTAGGAAGCATTATAAAAGTAAAGGCTTTCAGTTAAAAAAATACTTAAATTTTCTTCCCTGAAATTAAACACTTCAGAAGCATCGAGCAGCTGTAACACCCTCATATGCTGAGTAGTAAATACATAATTTTTTCAATCAATCAATGTTTTCCGGCTGTTCAAATTCACTATAGTCATTATTTAAGCCATCCCCTGCAATCCCACAAAATATTTCAATTATTCAATTCTCCTGCCCAAAAAAAATTTGTCATTGGTAACTCACAGAGACTTTGACTGAGGAAATATAAAGAAAGAACTGAGAAGGAAACATGAACGTTTCTATTCATAGAATTGTTACACTCCGGAATGTAGCCATTTATTCCACTGTGTCTGTATTAGATCTCCAAATGAGATCTCAATGAGTGCAATTCTTCTGCCTTCACCCCATAATCTCCACATTCTTATTTTGCAAAAAACAACTTTACCTTCAGTACTTTATAAAATACCTTCTGGACATCCAAATATAATGCATCTGTTGATTCCCATTTATCTATTCTGTGAGTTCTAATAAATGTATCAGGTATGATTCTCCCTTTATGGAGTTACGCTGTTTCTGCTTGATTACTGTAAATGCTTTGACATCACAGCCTTTATAACAGGCTCTAACATTTTATCAATGACAGATGTCAAGATAACTGGCCTGTAATCAATTGGAAGTTTGAAAACCCTCTGGGACTTTTCCAGAATTGAAGGGCTCTTGTAAGACTACTACCAGTCTGTTCATTATCTTTTCAGCTATTGCCCTCAATATCCTGGATGCAACATATAATATCTGGGATACTTAACAGTTTTCAGGACTCTTAGTTTCCCTAATACATTTTCTCTTGTGATAGTTATTATATTTATTTCCTTTCTCTTTTTTGACATTTGATTAGTCAGTATTTTGTGGAATGTTCATGTCCTCTACTATGAAGACTGATGCAAAGCATTTATTCAACTCCTCCCCCATTTCCTGATTCCCTGTTATGGTTTCCCTGGCCTCATTCTCTAACTTTAACCTCTCTCCTCAATTTTTATTTAAATTTTCATATACTGTCAATTCTGATGGCACTTCCTACATACTCTCAAAGTTTATAATCTCCTGCTTTATCATGATTTTGGTCACCTTTTGTTGTTTTTTAAATACTTTTCCAATTCTCTGGCTTACCGCTAATCTTTGCATTATTCAATGTGTTTATCTTTCAATTTGATACTATCCTAACTTTCTTGGTTGACTATGGAGCATTTATATCCTCCTAGAATCTTTCCTCACTGGAATATATCTTTGTTCTAAGTCATGAACTATTTTCTTGAATCCTTAACATTGTTCATCAACAATCTTTTCCACTGAACTCCTTCCCCAGTCCACTCCAATTCAACCATGCACTTCTACATTTGTAATTACAATTATTTGAGGTTAGCACAGTGGTTTCTGACTCACGTTTCTCACTCTCACACTGAATGTTAAATTCTACCATTTTATGGTCACTATTTCCCAGGATGTCTTCACTCTGCATTTATCAAAATTGCCTCATTACCAGATCCAAAATAATCTGATCTTTGGTTAGATCCACAGTGTATTGTTCAAGGAAACTATTGCAAATACTCAATGAATTCTGCCAGCTTGATTTTCTCAATCTGCATGATTAATGTTCTGTCTTTTTTGATATACTTTCAATTATTCCACATGTTATTCTCTGTCAACTGTTTAATTAATATTAGGGGGCTTTTGACTAATGACACCAGTGTCTTCCACCCCTGATATTTCTTGCTTATGTACAGGTAGTTTAAATCTAAGATCATTTCTTGTTATCACACTTATTCCATCTCGCAGTAACAAATGTACCCCACCGCCCTTTCCTTCCTTATTCAATAAAGTTTACTTCCAAGCTTTGATTTCTTTGTTATCATGTATCTGCAATAGCTATGAGGTTTGATTCTGAACTCTTGCATGAGTCACGTATAAACATTCAAAAGATGACCCTGAATATCTTTCATTCCTAAGATCAGAACTGAAGTTTTTTTTTAATTTCTGTAGCTTCTATTCTAGCAGAAGTTAGTTAATCTAACCATGCATTGAATGAAAAACAGCTGCTGAAAAATATGTAATTAGAGCAAAATCAAACTTTAAATCAACACAAGGGATTGCATAATCCTATCCTGACATGGAGCCAAATCACATCATACTGGAGTTAAAAATGGGGGGTGTGGGAATGATTATGGAATTAGCCCTCTCAATCCCATAACTAGCACAGGACAAAATGTTGGGTTACAGGCTCCAATGCAACTGTTCTGTGTTTACTGCCTCCACTACTTGCTTCATACAAATTTTAGTAATTGGGTTGGGTTTGAAAGGTGATATATTTCTTAGCAGCTCAAAGGCATCATGAACCTGTGGAAGCCATGACTTGGATCCATGTAAAAATCTAAATTCACAAGTTGCTGATTTCAAAAGTCACAGTGAAGTACTATATCATGATGCATACATGTTTTGATATACTTATGGATGGTAGAACTTTGGTTTGAAAAGATTAATTACCATTACCTTGAACAACTTCGTGAAAATGGAAAAGTCTTTAGATGTATTAGTGCACTTATTCCACTGGATAAAACTCTAGTCTGGATTGCACAATGGTGACATTCAGGTTTCATTGCATGAAATATTTCCTTTGAAATTCAATTCACTCATCTGCTTCATGTTTTCAATTTTTTAATAGATTTCTCAACCTCTGACTTGCCTTCAAAGCATTAATGTATTCAGTTCTAGAGGTTTCAATGTCACAATTCAATTAAATCTCTTTACAAATGCTTTCCCAGTTTTTAAATCCACATGTGGATCCGACTCATCAAGACTTGTTGTCACAGCTTAGCTACTTTGACAGATGTATGAACTTTTAAAAGATAATGTATTTAAATGTATTTTAAGTACTGTTTGTACATTTTATTAAATTTATTAATTTCTCAGAAACACCATATTGCTTTATAGGGTTCAAGGGTTCAAGCGTTCAGATTAGATTGGATGAGTTGGCTGGAGGACAGGGGAAGTATAGTGATAACGATAGTAGTAGGGATAGGGTGTGAGGAACTTGGGTGAATGATGAGAGGTTGAAGATTGATGGTTAGGGGTGGAGCAGATTATGCACATGTACAAAACTGGACCAACATGTCAGAAAACTGAGGCAGGCCTTTTAAACAAGTAACTTGCATCTCAGACCTGCTTTAAGAAGTCTAACTCTACTCCACCCTCAACTCCTTACAATGAAATATTGTGGATGGGAACTTGCATTCAGAAGACAGGGTTGAAAGGATAGGAAATCCCTTGACTCCCATTGCCATCTCCAAGATGAAAATCTAACCCCAGGTCTGCTAAATGGCATTCAAAGTTTTTACCAGTGGTGCAGAAAGTTAGAAGGCTGGAATGACATGACAAATGTCAACATATCAATTATAGTCTTTTATTTTGACACGGTTGAGCAAGCCTGTGGATGAGCAAAGTTTTGTTAGAGCATAAAGGTTAGCAGAGCCAGAACATAAATCCATGCTGCCTTGTTAATGCATTTTTCATTAGACACCAAACTCAGTGTTACCTGCAGTGAACAAGCAAGATTAAAACATTTTTTTTAAAGTAATGGATCTTTTCTGCTCCACTAAAACTAACTCTTTACACCATCACTACATATTTTGTAGTGAAAAACAAACAGGAGCATTACCTTTGTTGTAGTGATTGTAACAAGGTCATCCAACTAGACATCAAAGAATACGAGTTCCCTGATTGAGGCTGTCAATCTGGGCCAACCAGGGAGCCTCGGCTGACAGATAAGAAGAGGAGTGTCAGCGATACTGGCACACTGAGAACTGGCTCTGAATGAGGCAATACAAGAATCAAGGACTGTTCGTGTGTAAATAAAGGTGTCTTGGTGATGCAATACCGGCCTCTGTGGAGTTAATGCAGTTGGTCTTTCACAATTTATTGTTTATACTTTAACTACCTTCAACCAAATGATGACATAAAATGTCTTCTAAGAATAAATGAAGGAAAATGTCAATTAAGTTAAATAACTGCAAAATAATTACAATTTAATATTAATGATTAGAATGATTATAGGAGCAATCTTCCCAGCCTTTTTTTTCCCTCTGCAATCGATGTACTATTATCTCTATTGGTAACCTTACTTCAAGCTGTCATGTAATGAGTTTTATTGTTTATCACTGATGCTGAAAATTGATGTACTGTCATGATTTATTACACTTGGCAAAGACTGGTAAACATCAATATTTATTCATTTTATTTTCAATTGAAATAATATAAAATTCTACTAACCTACTTTGGGATGAGAACAGTTATTGAAAATGGCAAAGTTGGCATCATGTTAGCAAATCTCAACAAAATGTTGACTGACATGGCTTCCCATGTTAGAGTCCATCTGTATTTTAAAATTGCAGAGTAGTAATGCCATCAGAGGCTATTTTTGGATCACTGTTATCTATATTTTTCTTTACTATTTTTAATTTTCATCCAACCATGATTCTGTGGACAAACTTCACAAATAAGTAAATAAACAATTTGTTCCCAGTCCAAATAATCTAACTGATTAAAAGTGTGCAGGATGAAAATATAATAAGTTTTTTTCCTTAAATATTTCCTACTTTTTATAAACAAGTTAGTAAAATTTTCAATATTATGAGAACAACTGATTATGGTAAAAGGAGTTAGTCACAAATCATGCCACAGTTATATCAACACATTTGTAGAATTTAGTAATGTACAATTTAAATGCAATCTAAGATTTTTGGGAACTGTTATTAAAATATATTTTTAAAAATTACTGATATCAAAAACTACCCAAGTATATACAAGGCAGGTAGTGACAATTTGGACATACTGAGAACTGCAGA
Source organism: Chiloscyllium plagiosum (assembly GCF_004010195.1). NCBI lineage: Eukaryota > Metazoa > Chordata > Chondrichthyes > Orectolobiformes > Hemiscylliidae > Chiloscyllium > Chiloscyllium plagiosum. The sequence goes on from NC_057718.1 coordinate 51,234,528, forward strand.
TGCTGGAGAGTCAGAGTGCATAAAAAGTGGATTTGGAAAAAGGACAGCAGGTCAAGCAGGGCCTGATGAAAGGTTCCAACCTGATATGACAACTTCCCTTCTCCTCTGATGCTGCTTGACCTGCTGTGCTTTTTACTGCTCCACTCATTATCCCTCAGGGATGAACAATCCAGAGTTATCAAGATATTTCCACAGTGGTCTAAATTTATCAACATGTTTTGCACAGTTCTGAGTGTAGGTGAAGGTGTACAGTGAAATGTGCTTGAAAAGCTAACAGAAAAGTATTTGTATATATTTATTTATACCATAGTTTTTCAAACATTAAGATTTGAAGTGTTATTATAAGTCATATTTCAAATGTGATTTATTGACAGTCAAGCATAAAAAAGGGCTATTAGAGTTAACACTGAAAGCCCTACCAGTAGATCTGCAAATTTCAGGGCAGCGTGAAAAGAGCCACGTTTTTACCTTACAATATTGCTCATGTGAATGGGTTCTCTACAGTGACAATAATTTTGAAAATCTATTGATTCCTTGCTGGGCTGACTATGTACATGTGTAAATTTTCACAAGAGTGTCAGAAGTTACTCAGTATTAGGAACATCATAAGGAAAAAAAAATGTGGTTAAGGAATTTGCATGAGCCAAGGTTGCCAGATAGGTATCAAGAGTGAGAATTCTGATTAGTTTTCTTGCTTCCCTAATAATGGATCTGGCCATTCACTGTTCTTTCATTGCTAAAAAGATGCGATTAAAAGAATACATTTGCATGAAGGTGTTTTGCCTGACAGATCTATTATTGTGTACTTTCAATTTGGTGGCAGCATACATTTATACATCTCTCACAAATGCACAAATACATGCACTTGCTTGGCTTTAAGGTAATTGCCAGGATAATTCAACTTGCAGAAACTATAATAAGGTTGCCTGACTTCACCTTGCTTCTTTTGCAGATCATTGTAAATCAATGCCCTTTAAGAGCTGGAACAGTTTCTTCCTGTCTGTTTGAATCAGCCCGCTCATGATTTTGAAAACCTCTATCAAATTTCCTCTTAGCCTTCTTCTCTCTAAGGAAAATAGTCCCAACTTCTTTAATCTATCCTCAGAACAGAAGTTCCTCATTCCTGGAGCTATGCTTGTAAACCGCTTCTGCACTTACTCCAATGTGTTCACGTCCTTCCTACAATGTGGTGCCCAGAACTGTACACAATACTCAAGCTGAGGTCCAACCAGTGTCCTATACAAGTTGAACATTACATCCTGAAGAATCCTGACTGAGTTATGCAGAGATAAAAGTATGAAGTGTAAATTTCAATATTTAATCCAATTTAAAATTGTGTATCAGATGTAAGATAAGGGCAGACAAACACAAATTGAATTAAGAAAGAGATGTAAAAGAAGAGAAAAACACAAGTAGCCATTTGTAGTTCAATAAAATCAGCAAATATAATTAAAATCTCAGGAGTTCAGACTTGAAACTTGTAAAAGAACATTTTCAGTATCAAAGAGGATATTAGATGATAAAGACTATTTTTTTCAAATCACGTACTTAAGTGGACAGGTCCTAAGTTGCTGGTGCATTTAGAAGGAAGTACTGTAATCTCTTACTGCTATTTGTAGAAATGCTGAGTTTCTTGTTGAGGCACTGTTGTGACAAAACTTACAAAGGAGCAAGAGAATGTAATCAGTAACCTCTCGACTTCTATTTATAATTGCACATGGTGTGAGAAGTTGCCGGATCATTTACTCCTTGACAATATTATATTCTTACTGCAAACATTTTTAAATTCTTGTAAATGGAAGATTAAAACTATTTTTAGACAAGCTATAAAAAAGTTAACAAATGAAGAAAACCAACTAAGTATGACTAAATTAACATTCAAATTTCAACTCAAATTTCTCTGTTGCTAATTTCTACAAAATATTAAAAAGTAAACAATTGCTGTAATGTATTGCTGCATCACAATGTATCCTGGCTATTATAGCAAAATGTAGGTGACAGAGTTATGTTTTATTACATGCTCCTTCCATAGTTGTGTTGATGAATGGAGGGTTCCATCCACGTTTCCAATTTAACTAGTTTATCATCTATAAGAGCCATTTGTCATCAAGATGGCTGCCATGCTTGTTGACTAAATAGCAGTGACTGTGGAAAAAGATTTTAACTCACTCAGAGCTAGCCACTCACACAAAGTTAAAACTGGGCACGGTGTATAAAAATAATTGAACCTCTATGAATAACTTTGGGATGTCCTTAGTATGTAAGAGGTACACATAAGGCCATGTCACTGAGTTTTCGTAACATATTGTCAATAGAGGGAGGGCTGGAATAAGTAGCAATGGGACACAGTAGGAATGGAACTCAAGTCTTCCTGTCCCTGCGGTGATGCCAAATTATCAGTGGTGGGTATGCTGGGGACTTGGCCACCCCCTGGGATAGCTGATTGCGGCATGTCATTGGTAATTTAAGGGTCACTTATCATAATCAGCAGACATTCTACCCATATTGGACGGCATCTGACATGTGGAAAGACTGCTGAGTAAATTGTTGTGGTCTGCCTGTGGGCTCAAGGAAGGTACTCAATAACATGCTGGTACTCAGTCAGACTCCCTTTTATCCCTGGGCACCGTAGCCTACATGTGAGGCTTGACATCCCCCAACCATACTGAACAGCTTGCCTAGCCACTGGGGTGCCCTTTCCTAGGAGCTGCTGACTCAGCAATGACAACTACTAGCAGCAGCATATCTGAGACTGCTGAACTTTCTGATTGATTTGGCTGATCTTGCAGGCTTGTCATTGTTCTTAATTGGACAGTAGCTTCAGTGTCAGCCTCATAACTGGCTACAACCAACAGTACTCCAGCTCATGTCCTGCCAGCAAATTATGTGAATTTAGCTTCCCATTTTCATCCTTTGCAGTGACTGTACAATTTAGTACTTTAACTCAGATTTATTTCATGTGAGTAAAAATTACTGATGGATAGGGACAGCACTTAAAAATCAGTATTATTAGTATAACATTTGATGCTGAAAGTACTTTCTTTTACATTTACTTAAATTTAATTTAAAACCTGGACTTACAACTAACTGTTATTAAAAAAAGATACTGACTTAGTGTTCCTTTTCAGTTCTTGTCTGATTTGTTATCTATTTTCTTTTATGTTGGACTTTAACATAATTGCTCACTTCCACGACAAAGTTAAGATGTCAGGCAATAGAAATTCCTTGCTCAGCAGTCAACATTCTAGCATGTTTGTCTGTAAGCTAAAAGAGTTGCCTGTGAAATTCATAAATGTCAAGGCAGGTTCCCATGAATGGAATAATAGTCATGGAAATCAATTACTATATTGAAGACTTTCATGGCCTATTCCATAAGCCTTCAGAAAAAAAATGGCAAAATGTGTAACAACTGTTGATTGGTTGGAAAAAATCAATCACTTAGATGGAGATTTTCATAGACCAAGCCATAGCTCTCTGAAGAACAAGAGGGAATGTGAGCATGAAAAGAAGGACTTGTATATGCACATTGATTATTAAAGCATTGGTATAAATTTACATTTGAAAGGTTAGACGTACAATTTAATACTGCAAGTGATTTCATGCAGCAACATAGCTATGTTGAAGTATTAACAGAACATGGCTGTAATAAATCACATCATAGACACTACTGTTACAAATTTAAAGACTTATTCTGTGCTTTTTATATTCACAACAAGCTTGCTTTGATATTGCACATAAAACCGAGCAAAAAGATAAAACATTCCTTTATTTTAGCAATGTGAATGTCAGTTGGAAGTTGTTAAAATTTGCTAACATTTAAAAGTACATTTCAGTTTGATTTGAAGGTTACTTTTGGTAAGAGGATACTATTTCCAAAGAAAATGGTGTGGGGATTTAAAAGAATAACAGTGGGTATCTAATTTCTGAACGCATGTTTTTAATCAATAAAGGATCAACTTAAAATATTGCTACTGCCTCAGCCTAACGTTCAAAAAAACTACAAATGGAAAGGTTATAGTGTAGATAGTAATCAGCAATGCTGACTGTTAAATGTATCAAAATAAAATGCTAATGTTATTTTTTCAAAGAATCGATTTAGAAAGAGAAGGATCATTAAAAAATGGGATGAAAAGAATTCTTGCTGATAAAAATAATTGTGTCATTTTGATGAGAAGCTGCAAATTATTAATTGCAACTGATGTATCCAAAATATCATACTTGATTATTATATTTCTAAGTAGATAAATAGATTCATGTGAAAATTCTTTACTGGCAAATAGTCTTCTTACAATATCACTGCCCTAATGGTGCAGTGTGGTGTCCCTACCTCTGAACCAGGAGACTCTGGTTCAAGTCCCACCTGCTCCAGAAATGTGTAATAACATCTCTGAATAAGTCGACTTGGAAAATATCTCCTTTTATAACACTGCTGTAATGTCCCAGACTCCAAGTGACATGAGCAATGACAAATCAATTGGTAGAGTATTCAGTAAAGAGATTCAAGACAAAAAGTCCAAATTTAGAGCCAAGGTTTGAAAGTCAAGATGAGAAACGTATACGTGAGTCCAGAGAGACCTATTTGCGTGTTGTTACATCTCATTAAGTGCATCTCACTTACATGCAACCCTCACACACAATGGAGAGAAACAAGATGGTGACAATTCCCCACATGCAAGTTACCATGAAAGTTGCCTCCAGCTCCTCCACACCTTCACCTTGGACAGCAGTCCCTAACAGCCCAGGGTACTCAGCACAGGCAGTGACCACCCACACCTACCAACTTCAGAGGCTGGCATTAGTACATATCAGCCTCACCATATAATCACGGCAAATTTCAGACTCACTTGGAATGCAGTTCATCATTTTGATAATGCAAGGCTATTGTCTGGCTGCTTTGTGCGTAACAACAGGTACCAATCTCAGCATCAGAACAGGGTGCAGCTCAGGGCTCTGAGCTTGCTATTTTAATGCTCGCTCACTTCATGCATTCTTGGTTCCAGACAGCATCTCTTCCTTGACTTGCCTTTTTGCGCTTTGCTGCCTCATTCAGAACTTAAATACTCACAATAATTCACTCTTCCATTGCCTTTTATCACAGACACCAAGTCAGGCAGCTTGTCATGGTTGCCAGCAATGATCAGTCAACAGAGTGGACTTGTTGCTGCATGGTTATGTTTTCATGTGCTTCAGGCAAGGGTGACTGTTGTTAAGGGCAATATCCAATCTCAGTACAAGGACTTGGACTTGGACAGTCAGCTGCTTGGATGGTTATGGTCAGGGGTTCCATATCACCACAGTCCAAGAAGTGGGCTACATTCAGTTCTGCAGACCCAGTGCAACTAGTCCAGAGATAAACGAGACTCAGTTAAGAACCTAAAAAAAAATCAGTCAGGGGTCCAGTCAGTAAACACTTGGCAACTATCCTTGCAAGTCAGTGAGAAGGTTGGATTGTGGTTAGACCTGGTGTCTGCTTACTGAAAGTCAAAGGGAATATTATCAGGGGCCAAAGATGTTTGGGGATGTGAAGTTTGATTGTGCAAGGCAGCATGCTAAGATGATAATTAAAATCAATTTGGAAAGATGGAATGTAAAGAATTTGTAGTAACACAAGATTTTTGGCTCATTCTGTTGAGAAGCTGTAAATTGTTAATTGCAGATGATATATCTAAAATATCCTCCTTGATGATTATACTTCTACAAATAGATTGACAAATAGATTCCAGGTGAAAGTGACTGATAAATCGCAGTGTTGCTGTATAGCCACATGCCACAACAATATCACACCTTCAGAACAGCAGCAACACTTTATGTGCTTCAGGCACCACACTGGCTAAGATGGAGATGGGACAATAATTGTGAAGGGATATAACTCAGCAAGTAGAGGTCAGGGACAATAGAGCACATGGGTTACTATGGTTAGAGGCTTCATCGATGGTCACCACCACCTGCTTCATTTGGGGAATGGTGCAGTACGGTGGTTGGCATCATTATGCCAGAGGGCCAGACAAATGAGAAAAAAAGTTGAGTGAGAATATATGGAAGCACAAACTTGATTGTACCTATGGACCATATGATAGGTCTCCTAAAGCTAATGCTTAATTTGGTCTGGGTGAGCTTTGCAGTAAAGACTAGTGAGAATGTGCCACACTATCCTTGCAAGCTGTACCTTACAGAGCTGCAGTAGTTAGGAAGTAGATGTGGTGGATGCTAAAGAGGTGGCATTGGGCAGTAGTCTTCCAAGGAGGAAAACGATGATATTGTCATTGTGCAATAAGAGCATCATCTTCAGTATGATAGAATGGTGCAGCATTGGGTGCAACAAGACAGTCAGGATTTAATTGATTTCAACAGATATATGTCAGGTGAAGTAATCATTTATTAACTGTAAAATGTATTGCTTCTCATGTTTGTTTTCAAAAACCAAAGCAAATTTGTTTTGTTTGATTCCTTTTTCTTTGCTTTTCCTGTTGTTCATGAAAGTTAAAATTACTTTCCAACATGAGATGTCCCCCTATTGACTAATGACAAGATGTTATTCCATCCTGTAAAAGTGTTGCACTTCGTTAGACAGGGTTCTAGCACAGTTGGTACTAAGGATGGGTAGACTTTGTAGCTTCATTCTTGTAGCTGCCGTTACAATGATTGTCAGAGATTGAGTGTAGTGAAGGCAGCATTATTCAAGGAGGGTGGTAGGGATAAAGCAGGGTACAGCTTTGAATCTAATGTTGGTGGGAGGGAAACTGTTGGAAAACATTCTGAGGGACAGAATTAATCTCCATTTGGAGAGGCAAAGATTAACCAAGAATAGTCAGCCTGACTTCGTCAGGAGATCAACATGTATTAGAATTTGCTATTAAAAGATCAATATCTTTCAATAGAACTTATTTATTCACAGATAAGATGTAGCAATCAAAGAGTGAAATTTAGTCTGTAAAGTTAATTTATCATTGGAAAAAGTTAAATAAATAAAATCTCAGTTTCAAATTTCAAACTTTCAGTTACTAAAGATGTTATTATGTGCTTGGCATCTCCAGGCTATTATTTCCTGGCTCACTAATCATCATCATCATCAATTCACTGAAAAGGATAACACTTGCCTCAAAGTGCAGCCCATGATAAGAGTTTTGCTTGGAACCTTTTTAATGTATTTCTGCAACTCTCTTTCCATCCTCTGTGGGCATATTGGAAGGACTTGTATATCAACAGTCAACAACCTGGCTATATTATGAACACACTTTTCACACTCACCAAGTCCCAGTTGAATCTCAAACCTATCGTTGCTGCCCTAGAGGCAGGGATGCTAACCACATCAACCTAGGATCATCACACCCGCTAATCACCCTCATACTTGCTGGCCTACAGTGGTTAACATTGACAGTTTGCATCAAATGTAATATTCTTAACTTCAGATTCTGTTGTTCTAAATTAGCAATTACCTTATAATGCGTTCTGACTTTTCTCTCGATGGGACACTAGATTTGCACTATTAAATTGGCATTTGTACTTGTTTAAAACTGTAGATGTGGTGTTCTCTGAGATGACCAATTCTGGCATCTTGTGGTATTTGCTACTTCTATTAAAGTATGGTCTTGGGATTTCCGATATGGTTCACTACAAACAATCCTCCTTTGTCTTGGCTGATACATAATTTCATGATAGAGGATTTACCACCACAGAGCATCTACAGAAGAGTCACTTTTCTCAGATAACAAAAAGATTTATTGCCTGACAGTAGAAAAGATATTTGGTCAGGGATAATTACTAAGACATTAGGAAGCTGGTACAGTAGTTGGTTAGCTCAGTTTGTAACACAGAGTGATACCATCAGCGCCACTTCAATTCCCAGATTGGCTGAGGTCACCATGAAGGTCTCACCTTCTTAGCCTCTCCCCTCCCCTGAGGCATGGTGATTCTCACTTTAAACCATCACCAGTCATCTCTCTCTCTCTCTCTCTAATGACAGAGAGTCATCTGGTCCTCTGGGACTGTGGCAAACTTACTTTTATCGTGAGTTGCTTGAATTTGCAGTACACACATTGGCTGTGTTTGTGATTACCAACCAACACTAATTATATTTTAATTCCGTTTGGAACATCCCGAAGACATGACAATGCGACATGAATATATGTTATCTCTGTTATCTGACACTACCCCATTTCTTAACTTCCTTCTTCTGTTTTGTCACCTGGAAATCACTTTATGGAGGAGAAAGTGAGGTCTGCAGATGCTGGAGATCAGAGCTGGAAATGTGTTGCAGCAGGTCAGGCAGCATCCAGGGAACAGGAGAATCGACGTTTCGGGCATAAGCCCTTCTTCAGTCACAAGTAAAATGTGCAAACTCCACTCACACAGTCACCCTGGTGCTGTGAGGCAGCAGTGCTAACCACTGAGCCACCCTGCCTCCCATAATAATTGCAAGTTGCTATATTGCCATGCTCATAGAGTTGCTATGTAGTAAATCAGATAATTCCCCCTTTAAATCTGGTAAGGTAGATATCTACAAGTATTCACCGAAAATACCGGTGCAACTCAGCAGGTCTGGCAGCATCTGTGAAGTGGAGCAGGGTGTCACGGAGGGAACAGTCCCTACAGAATGCTGACAGTGATGGGGGGATAAAGATGTTTTTAGCAGTCACATCCTGCTGGAAGTGGTGGACATGGAGAGAATAGATCCTTTGAATATGGTGGCTAGTGGATTCCTGAAGAAGGGCTTATGCCCGAAACGTCGATTCTCCTGTTCCCTGGATGCTGCCTGACCTGCTGCGCTTTTCCAGCAACACATTTCCAATCACTTTATGGATGTGATTAATTCAAGACATTTATTTCCACTTTGGAGAAGGTATACATGAGAAAGTTACATGTAACTATCTTGACTACACCTCCCTAGAATTTTGTGTAAGAGATTTCAGTTAGGATCTGTCATTCGAAAGAAATCCAACAGACTGACAGATTAAATTAGATTAGATTAGATTCCCTAAAGTGTGGAAACAGGCCATTCAGCCCAACCAGTCCACATGGAACCTCCGAAGAGTAACCCACCCAGACCCATTTCCCTCTGACTAATGCACCTAGCACTATGGGCAATTTAGCATGGCCAATTCACCTGACTTGCACATCTTTGGACTGTGGGAGGAAACCGGAGAACCTGGAGGTAACCCTCGCAGTCACAAGTAAAATGTGCAAACTCCACTCACACAGTCACCCTGGTGCTGTGAGGCAGCAGTGCTAACCACTGAGCCACCCTGCCTCCCATAATAATTGCAAGTTACTATATTGCCATGCTCATAGAGTTGCTATGTAGTAAATCAGATAATTCCCCCTTTAAATCTGGTAAGGTAGGTATCTACAAGTATTCACCGAAAATACCGGTGCAACTCAGCAGGTCTGGCAGCATCTGTGAAGTGGAGCAGGGTGTCACGGAGGGAACAGTCCCTACAGAATGCTGACAGTGATGGGGGGATAAAGATGTTTTTAGCAGTCACATTCTGCTGGAAGTGGTGGACATGGAGAGAATAGATCCTTTGAATATGGTGGCTAGTGGAATGCAAAATCAGGACACAGAAACCTCCGTGACATCCTAGCCCATTCGTCTACACATTCTCACTCTCCCATGGCACCTTTGCATGCCTATTCACCTCCTCTTTATTAAAAGCTCCAAACACATCTCCCAGGTGAAGCAGAATTTTAATTGTACTTCTTTCAATCTTGTTTACTGTATTCACTGCTCACAGTGCAGTGTCCATCACCAAAAGCAGAGTGGGTGACTATTGTGTTGGACACCTCCACTCTGTTCTTGAGAATAAACCTCACCTTCCAGATGCTTGCCATTTCAATAAGTCACCTTGCTCTCATGCTAACATTTCTGTCCTGTACCTGCTGTAATGTTCTGCAAGTATAATACTAACTTGAGGAAGACGACCTCGTTTTCTACTTAGGCACTATACAGTCTCCTACAAAGCCTCCTTTGCCCCTTCTCTACCTCTGTCAAAAGTATATATTAAAAAGCTTCTCATCACTTTCACTTCTTAAGAAGGGTCTGATCAGACTCAAAATGTTAACTCTGTTTCTCTCTCCAAAGATGCTGCCAGACCTGCTGAGTTTTCTGTACTTGTTTCAGATTTCCAGCATCTGCAGTATTTTGGTTTATCCAAAGTATTCAATTTTTATTATCTGTGTCCTGTTCTGAAGAAGTAAGCTGGGCTTTCAATTACTCCAATTCTCCTGCTCCAGTTTGTGGTAGAACCTTTATATTTTTCTAGTTATTCACATCAAATAATTTGTTTCAGTAACCCAAAGTAAATAAGCAGAAAGTAATACTTCTTCTTTGATTCCAAAATAAACAGGGGACCTCTTCAGTGATTTGAATGAGGTTACTAATTTGTTGACAATTCACATTTAGTTATGGGGATCTGTATATTATTTGTCTGTGCTATCAAAGAATGGCAATGTCAGACCACGATGTAATTAGGACAAGCAGAAGAGTGAGAACTTCTACTTCATTATTCTCTGCTGGATGGAAAGTCAGCTAGTATTCGCACTCAAATTCAATTGGGTCTCTTGTTAAATGATGCATCTCCAAATTCACAAGAAACTTCTCAAGTTTAATTGATTAAAAGGATAGACAAATGGACCAGAATTATCAAATTGTGACAAAAAGGAAAGATCAACTTGTGAGCGAAAAAACAAATGAATTGGAACATACTGAAAAGCCAACATCTTGTGAATTGCTTATCACCATTAACGCGCAAGTTGACGGGCACACTCAGGGATCAATTTTTGCTTTACTGTTGCCTTTGCAAAAATGGCATTATACCTTCAGGAGGTTGATAAACTTTCTAAATTTCCACTTTAATTGTTTATTAAACACAAAAGGTAAATCTACACAAAAATCATGTCTGTATTCTTTAAAAGCTGTAATAATTGTCAATAAATGCCAATCAATTTAGTTATAGAGTCATACAACACGGTAGGAGACCCTGCGGTCCAACTCTTCCATGCCGACCAAGCTTCCCAAACTAAATTAGTATTACCTGCCTGCGTTCTGCCTATGTCTCTCTAAACTATAGAAAATATACATTTGAAGAACAAAGTTTGCTTTCTTCAAGTAGTTAATTGCATTTGGAGTTTCTAAAAATTCAACTTTCTCTCTCATAATCCAAACCTTCTTGCCTCTTCTTTTTTATCTTTCTGTTCTTAATTTGACATTGAATTATTCATTCTAATTCACCTTCCTTCCTAGTCACTCTTTTGTTTATTTTTCAATTCTTTTGTCTTTTTGGTGACAGAAATGTACAGTGGGTCTTGTTGTTACCTCAAGGTCCAGACTGCCCTGTTGCCTTTTAGGAGAAAGTGAGGACTGCACATACTGGAGATCAGAGCTGAAAATGTGTGCTGGAATAGCGCAGTAGGTCAGGCAGCATTCAAGGAGCAGGAGAATCGACGTTTCGGGCATGAGCCCTTCTTCAGGAAGCCCATCTTCCTGCTGCGCTGACCTGCTGCGCTTTTCCAGCAACACATTTTCTGCCCTATTGCCTTTGCCTTACTATTACCAGACTATACTTTCAGCAACCCACAGAGCAAAATATTTTTCTGCTGAAGGGTAATTAAGAGTATCCTAGAATCCCTACAGTGTGGAAACAGGCCCTTTCTCCCAACAAGTCCTCACCGACCCTCCGAAGAATAACCCATCCAGACCCATTCCCGACATCTACCCCTGACTAATGCACCGAACCTACACAGCCCTGAACACTATGGGCAATTTAGCATGGCCAATTCACCTAAACTGCACATCTTTGGATTGTGGGAGGAAACCGGAGCACACAGAGGAAACCACGCAGAGAATGTGCAAACTCCGCAGAGACAGTAGCCCAAGACTTGAATTGAACCTGTGTCCCTGGCACTGTAAGGCAGCAGTGAACCACCGGGATGAACTAACTGGAAATACCAGCAATTCTGTGCTAGTAATATATAAAACCATTCAAAACTACTCTGAAAGATTCACTCTTGAAGACTGTACCCCTTGTAACTGATATTTTTTGTCTGTTTAATTTGAAGTAATTTCCACATGATAAAGTCCTTTATCCACAAGGGGTTTACCCTTTCCATTCTTTCAATAAAATGACTCACATATTTGGATCAACATAAAGTTTTATTTTATAAACATAAATATATCTGTGTCAATTGTCATTTTTACAACTCTTTTTTAAGGGAATGAATGTGTCAATAACTTTGTCTACTTTTCTAAACTGCTTTTTATTCACACTTAAAAATGTTGAAAATGTATCTAAGTGACAAGGTAGAAATAATTCAAGACTCAGCCAACAACCAAAAAAGAATTGAGGCTTTTTTTTTATATAAAGGGTAGCGAACAAATCATACCATTTGTATATAGCTACAGCAATTCTGTTGCAAAAAGGAAAACTGTGTTAAATGCAAGTCTCCATCTCAGCTACTTCTCGACTACATTGTTTAAGGATCTCCTGCACAGCATTTAAGTTAGGAACTGATCTATGGCATAATATAATGAAAGAACACTCCTAAACTGGAAGGAAAGGAAATTGGAGGAATTAGAAAATATTATTCTTTCAAATCAAGTAATAATTGGTTCATAAACAACACTGGCATAGAAACTGGATTGAGTCATCTTCCCAAATCTAAAATAATGTGTAATGTGGGGGAAAAAATGATATTGCAAGCTAAGAAGTACAGTTGATGTCATTTATATAAAAAAACAAATACACTGCTATAATAGGTGTAGAATTATCTAATGTTTCAGCATTAATTTTCAACCATAACTAGATACTCATTAAAGACCTACTGATACTGGTCAACATTTATTTTTAAATTGGAGCAGCAACTACTGAACTTGATGAGTAAAGATTCATTCTGGATTAATTCACCCAGCAGTATTACAGAATCATTTCCATAGCTCAACATTTTTCTTGCTGACTCAGAGCAGGCTTCATAAAAAGTCAAATTGCATGGACTGCAAGATCAAGAAGATGATAAATGGCACTACTTCAATTTACTAAGCAAGTACCAGAAAATGGTGTAGTGGGTATAATTAAGATGAAAGTCCACAAGTACAATTGAAAGGTTTGCAGAGGGTAATACTCAACAACAAGAAACTTTACAACATGCATTTAAAAGATCCATTGCCAAATTCACAACTGCTAGAAACCTCTAATGGACATTAATAAGAACAATTGTTGTATATTCTACTATCAGAAGAGCATATATTAATGCTCAGTGAAAGGAAAATTTGATATAAATACTGGTACTGCTTTGGAGTGACCAGTACAATTTTGCTCTGATTTTCTTTGTTTATTATGTTAAAGATAAAACTAAAACATCAGTGGTAGAGAGTTGAATTTTATCATTCATTTCGATTACTTTAAGTGTAGATGAGATTAGATTAGATTAAATTCCCTACAGTATGGAAACAGGCCCTTCAGCCCAAAAAGCCCACACTGACCCTCTAAAGAGTAACCCACCCAGACCCATTCCCCTATCCTATGTTTAACCTGACTAATGCACCTAACACTATGCAGTTTAGCATGCCCAATTCATCTGACCAGTACATCTTTGGATTGTGAAAGGAAACCAGAGTACCTGGAGAAAACCCAAACAAACACAAGGAGAATGTGCAAATTCCACACAGACGGTCACCCAAGGCTGGAATCAAACCCAGGCCCCTGGTGCTGTGAGGCAACTGTGCTAACCATTGAGCCACCATGCCATCCCAATTTTACTTTATATCCACTGATCTCAGCAATACAAGAAAAAAAAATACATACATTGCCTATTTTAAAGATCAGCATTTCTGATCTTCACGGTTAGCACTGTATCAATTACTGGAAGGATAATGCAGATATTATGAATGCACAAATTGTAAGTAATAAACATAGAGATATTGTTTAAAATATTGGATTTCTTTGTAATTGAATCATTGTAAATAATCTTTGATCACTTCTTGATATTTTGGTTCCTCATCTCTTTCCATTCAGACTATATTAATCCATTTCTTTAACACTGAAACTATATCAAACTAGAATTGATATATTGGCAATGTTTTATTGGATAATCAAATTTGAAATCAATACTGCATTGTCGAGTAGAACTTTATGGCTTTTCTTCTAATGTGTTTGGAAGAGGAGAGACATTCAATTAAGCTGGATGGTGACATGTCTAAACTCCATCACCATCCCAGCAGAATTGTTGGGGGTGTGAAAGTTCATGGCCAGACATCCCAGTCCACTTCAAGTCGAAGCCTTTAACTGGCTAATTACTGATCACTGAAAAGCACCATCCCACTGCCACTGATATAACCTAGTAGTAAGTGGGTGCGTCATCATAATAATGATACATGAATAGCCTGCCTATCATCTCTTGTGAATGTGGAGCTCCTTGTTCAATGGCAGATGTCATGACATCAGGAAGGCCTAGCCACTGAAAGCTAACCCCCACCATTGCTGCCTGTGACCTCTGTGATTCCCCACCTGATGATACCCTTCCCAACATTACCTACCTGTGGCCTGGGTCACTCCTCAGTTCTGGGCCTCTTATAAGTGCTGTTCTAGCTGAAGCCACAGCTTTCTCAGTTGCACTGATGTTTAAAGTTGAACAGTTAGAAATGTTGCTGACTCCTGATTCACCAGTTGCTCCAGGTAAATGGGCTTTCCTGACTCAAGGGTCTTGATCACAGCAAAGACCTGCAGATGGCCAATTAACTGCCTGAGTGGCACATAAAATTCCCCTGAGGGTCAACTGGGGTCTCTCGTCAGCTCTTTAGTCAGCAGGAAAGACCCCTGGTGCCTTGATAAAATCTAAACCATTGAAACTAAATTTTAAATTCATGGAATACCAGACCGGCATTGATGACATTCTCAGATCCAACAACATTAAGTAAACACGTTGTGTCGTAGTTACATAGTCACTGTTCTTTTGCTTATATCTTAACTTTAGTTTCAGTTTTATCTTAATAATGAATGACATGAAATAACAAAGCAGTTATTTTAAGGAACCTTTCACTTAGTTAAAAGACTGAACTGAATTGTTTTTATCTCCACATTCATCAATCCTACAATAATGAATGATTCTAGCACAATCAATCGTGACAGGTACTTAATTGCAAGAACTTTCTGGATAGTTTGACATATTTGTATCGCTGAAAAGGCATTTCCTCAAAGGAATTAAAAAGAGAGTGAACCAATTAAACACTTTTAGTTTAAAGTAGGAGTCAAGTTTTGATTTTAGCAGCTATGCCTAAAATGTCCTTTATTATTTTTCCTCTGGGAAAGAATGAAACAAATTTGGAAAACAAAGACCTTTGAAATGGATCTTTTAAAAATCATTACTCACTTCAAATTCTTCAAAACAAACTGGATAGCAGAAAACCATATTAAATGGACATTTTATTTAAACTTCTAGGGGACAATTTTTAGAAGAGATTAAGTTTGAAATGAACATACTTTAGCTTGGATGCATAGCAGGACAGAATTGTCACTATGGTTGCAATCAGGAGATTGAGTCCAAATTGTCCCTGAAATTGGGCCGGTCAGGTTAGTTTAAGTTTCCACTCAAATGGATTTGTGTAGCCTCAAATATAAAATTCCATAAACCATCACAACTAGTCACTACAATGCCACACAATCTTTCTCTTTACTCAAAAAAAAAATGACATATTTCAAAGCAGTTATTAATAATACTGAAAGTGGATTATCACAAAAAAACACTTATTAAGAATATCTAGTCCTTTGCCTAACAGTACCATGATTTTCAGCTACTAAAAAAGGAAAAGAAAACTGAAGCATTTGCGAGTTTCATTGGTGTGCAACAGTCAATTTCTTTGCAAATTCAACAGTGTTTTAATATGTAAAGGCTTTCAACACAAGCTAACTAATCTCAAGGCACATGCAACTTATGCTCTGCTCAAACAGGCACAAGGGACATAAACTCACTGTCCTCTGTATTTCAGTCTGGGACCACATCCAATTATGTGAATCAGGCTGGCTTTGAACCAAAGGTTTCTCCAAACAGCGCTTAAGATTGCGGAACCTTAATTTGCACTTGATGTAACTTGCACTAAGAGTTTCTACTATCTTTGGCATTGGTTTAGCTGATTTTATCCAGATTGTGCTGAAAAAACTAGCGGAAACTCTAAGCCCAGGTGTTTTGCAGAGACACGAGCAATTAAAGAACAGGAAAACAGCACTTGGAATGCTCACATGAATTGTTCCATGGAGAGAAACTGAAGCAAAACCAAACAACATTACTCTCCCATGATAATGCTACAAGGGAGTTAGTGCTGCATGAATGAGGCAGGTTGCAGACAGAGACACAAATATATGCAATTAAGTAGCATAGCAACAACTTAAGTGATTGTTGTACTGTTAGACCATTAAGCAGGATACAAGTCTTGTGAGGACAAGAGTGTAAATAACTCCAGGCAGGGTCACCACCAATAACCTCCAGCAATTTGACCAGAGCACTGATAGAATAGACCAGTACCAGAAAATAAAAATTACAACAAAACACAGAATTGATCTATGATCAGAGGACTGAGAAAAACATTGTGTACTTAAACTGTTTAAACATATGTAGAACTTTACATCCACTACCAAAAGTTGATTTTCCTTGGTATTGCAATATAAATAAAACACAACTATGTAGGAATTTTATCAATCACAACTGCAAATTACGAGTTGTTTGAAGCATACAAAATAGTTTTCTCTCATAATGAGTGAAACCAATACCATTTTAAGGTGGTCAGTAATTTGCGAGAGACTTACACAACATTGAAAAGACCAAAGTGAAACAAAACCTTTCCCCTTTAGTGTCCTCAGCTGTCCATTTCCTAGCTTAACTCAAATTTTCATTTGATTTTGAGATTTTATCAAACACCAGTGCCAGGGATGGATAGCATTTAACAGCCACTGTTTATCAAGTTCTCCAAATCCAGGCAGAGCATTACCAAATTCAGAACAACATCTACCATTGTGACAAAGAATGTCCTTTCACTCAATATTAAAGATTACCATCTGCTGCAAGTTTTAGGTAACCTTTCTGAATTAATGCCAAATCACAGCCAATATCATGATTTGTACCTGCACCCACTAGAAAATACTTAGAGCCAATTCTAAAATTACTTTACAAAGAATGATAATAGCTATGAAGAAGAACATTTCAGTCCAGCTTTTCGAGCTGATTCAGTTTTTTTTTAGCTTAATGCATAACTTAGTGCCAGTGCGATATTTTTCTTAACAAAGTTGCAAACACTCCAAAATGATCAATTCTGAAAGGAAATGAGCATTAAACATCTGTTCAGAGGAGTTATGCATTCCTGGATAAAAAACACGTTTCTTGCATCAGACAGTGCATTATCAGTTGACAAAAATAATAAAACTGCATTAATCAAAATCACAATGGAAAAAACATTAAACAACTTCGCAGTAAATCATCTTATAAAATAGAGTCTATCGACTGTATTTTATTTCAGTTTCCAGTTCTACACATCACTGTAACAAAAATAACAAATAATGCACATTGCCAGTTAACCAGGTTCCTGTCCACCATTCACTAATATAATTACTTATTAATGTACAATTCACTGTCAAATATAGCCCTTTATTGAGATCTACATTCCTTCACATGAGGTTGATATACTATGTGAAAATCATGATGCAATTATCTTATAGTGTGTGATCCAGTGATTTTTTTTTCTGAACAAGTCCTGTTCATTTAGTTTTAATTACAGTATTGATTGTCATTGTAGTTCCTTTTAAATGTTGTTCATCTTCAGTATTTCCAAAATGCAATAATAAACACATTGGTAACTCTGTTTTGCTGTGTGTCATTTCCTGATTGTTACCATGGAAGTATACCTTTCATGATCAAATTTCTTGTGATAGAGAGTATGTGAGTGTGGATACCTTAAAGTCTGAGGAATGACCAATTGTGTCCATGCTATTTGCTTCGACTGAAGTGGCTATAAGATATTTGAGGAAGTTCTTGTGTTAATGTTTTAAAAAATAGTGGAACTGAATTCCAGAAATCCTGTGTCACTAAATGTACTTTATAAGTCAAATTTTTGCAAATGTATTTATGGGAATTGCATAGTGCAGCTTATTTCTTATGCTTTTTTTATGGATGAAAAGTGTATTATTGTGACAAATTCAATATCCATTACAAACAGACAATTTTAAAACAATGTTATTCAAATCAAAACAAAGGATGGTAATTAAATGGAGGCAACTGGAATCTTGTCTATTTGTTGGAGAGCCAAAAAACATTCTGCTGCCACTTCTCAGGCAGGTCGGCTCAATGAAGGGCCGTTCAGGCATTTAAATGCATACGGATGAACCTTCCTCAATGTAAAGCTTTTTTTAGGTAAAAGGCATTTCTGGATGACAAGAGCTGCCAGCTAATCATAGACTGACAGCTCCATTATATGGCAGTGCTATGAGGGAGGCAGTAGATACTGTGAGGACAACATCAATTTGAGGTTCAAGGCAATCATGGGATCCCAGGCTGCAGATAAGTTTTTATTTATTCATTCACAGGATTATAGAGTCTCCAGCTAGGCTCACATTTATTACCCATTCCTAATGGTTAAGAGTCAACCACACTGCTGTGGGTCTGGAGTCATGTGTAGGCCAGACCAGTAAGGATGGCACTTTCCTTCCCTAAATGACATTAGTGTACCAGATGAATTTTTTTGACAGTCAACAATGGATTCATGGTCATCACTAGTCTCTTAATTCCAGATTTATTTTTAATTGAATTCAAATTCCACCATCTGCTGTGGTGGGATTCAAACCTGAATACCCTGAACATGATGTGGTTCTCTGGATTAACAGTCCAGTTATAATACCACTGGGCCATCAACTTCCCCATGCCCTTGGTGGGAAAGGGATTGGCAGCACAGGCAGAGGGCAGATCTCATTCCCAATAATCCCAGCTCCATTATTCTCAATACCAGGTCTCTCAACTTGGCACAGTGCTTTAAAATAATGGACACTCCCATACTCCACCAAGCAATCTTCACCATTTTGCGTGCTGTGTTCACACATGTTGATCATTATCCTTCCACTTACCACCAGTGGCTGCAGAACGTGGCAATTAAGTGGGTATTAGTTGCTCATGTAACATCCTCAATTGGCTAAAAGTGGGAAGCAGGTTCATGGACTTTCATTACCAATGTTTAGTCAATGTGGAGGCAGCGAGCACCCATACCTCACCATCCTGCCTGATTTAATGTCCCTCCATTCCCCAAATCATCTCATAGGACAGCATTGAATTATACCCAAAGAATTTCCAATTAGGGTGAGGAAGTAAGGATGTAGAGCTTGGGAAATATCTGAAATTAATTACCCTTGCATCATTTTACATTTTATTGGCTATTTCATTTTACCTGGTTAATCTCTTTTAGGAGAAAGTGAGGACTGCAGATGCTGGAGATCAGAGCTGAAATGTGTTGCTGGAAAAACACAGCAGGTCAGGTAGCATCCAAGGAGCAGAAGAATCAACGTTTTGGGCATGGCGTATGCCCGAAACGTCGATACTCCTGCTCCTTGGATGCTGCCTGACGTGCTGTGCTTTTCCAGCAACACATTTTCAGCTCGTACCTGGTTAATTTCCCTTGTTTAATTCATGTGATTTAAATTTTCATAATCATTTTCCAAGGGCAGACATCCAGCATGTCCATTAAAACTGGTTTGTTATTGACAAACTGAGTGATTTACTGAGTGTTGCCAAAGGCATTTTCCTGGCAACTGCAAAATTTGCAATCTCCAGAGTTTCAAACCTCAATTGAGAAAGAGAAAGGTTATTGATAAGCTGCAAATATTCATGACGATTTGTTCAACCCACTATCAGAACTAGCTGTTACATATTCATTAAGCTTTCAATCTTAAGAATTTTGGAGAAAATAATTAATTCCTTTGTAGTCTGCTGTTTTTTGTCAGAGAATCAAATAGGTTGATTTTAAAAAAGCTAGTCAACAAATGAATTGTTCCACTGCAGCGTTGTGTAACCAAACCTCAGGTGTATCCAAACTAATGTGAAAATGAGAGAATAATCCGTCTTAATTTTGTTATATCATTCAATGATATTGTGATTCTTTAGGCTGTTTTTACAAAGCCCTTTTGTGTCATAGCTTCAGCCTCTTTGTAGAATGTCAATGTTGCTTGCTTCAGATATATAGATATCACAAAGCAGGTGACAACCCTTAAATAAAACTGCTAGATTCACTAAGATGGTTGCTGAGAAGACTGACGTTTGACTGACGTTAAGTTTTAATGAACTGGCAGGATTCCTTTCAGATTGCTATGCTTCAGATGTAAACAATTCCAGAATTGCACAAAACTAATACAAAAACAGCTGCAGAAGACTTTCATGATGCATGAGAGCCTCTCCAGGAGGTACTCTTGCACTGTTTTGAGTACCCAGCACTACAATATAAATCCAAGCTGACATTCTGCACACAGTAAAACTTGTTAACCTTGACTAGATAACATGTTGCTTGTTAAGAAGAAAATTCATTTTGTCTGGATGTTTTGTGTGAGCAAACCATTTATCATCTGTATTTGATTACTTACAATGTGAAGCTGTAGGTAGTCTCCAAGCCCAGCAGAACTATCTACACGCACCAAAATGGCATCTTTTACATGCGTGTCAAATCCCACTGCCAGTCTGTCTGCTCGGGTGCTTGGTCTGTCATTGGGAGGCCATGTATAAGTGATTAGTCCACCACCTCGGCTAAAGATGTATGTTGTGCCAGCTGAGAAAAGAAAATATGTGGTTTCAAAAGATTGCCTTTTAAATATACAGTCTTCAATGAATTACAATTATCTGTCCAAATGCATACCTGAAAATAATTTATATGGTAAATATGTATATTATTTGCATTATAACACATTTTTATGATCTGAAATACATAAAATATATAAACTGCTCTAGATAGCAACACTTTTTAAAAGTGTTACCATTGACACACTGAAGATAGCCCTTTTATAAACCTTACACCAGTATTATGTAAACTCGACTTAGTACATACGTTATAAATAACTATCATGGATTCCAGGTGACGCTAATAGACTTAGTGAAGTCATGAACCACTTGGATATATTACTCATTACTCACTGCCAATCATCTATTAAAAAGAAATCCAATTCCTGCATGGTGTTCGTAAGTCACCTCAGGCAGGGATGCCTAATGCACTATGAATGCCACTGGCAGAGTGGTTTTGTGCGCTGTGAGCCTAGGAACACTAAGCAACATAAACACAATAGATACAAATATCTCATCATGTATCAGATTTATAAATCAGGTAGAAATGAAGATACTCCTGTGGTGTCACACAGTGATTCAAATTGGCTTATCATCCCCTACTGATTTATGATCAGCATAGTACATCAGCAAATAAATGTTGACTCCCTCCTGCATTTGTTGAGATCTCAGCCCAAACTTTAGGCAGTGAGAGGTCATTCTTGTAGCTAATTTATTCTTCTGAAACCCACTTCCTCTTTGAAGCTAACTGCGAAACCCCGGAGTACGGGTGAAAGAGGACAGAAGGAGGCAGTCAGTCTAGTCAGGAAGGAGATTATTTAACTGTGTCATTGAGACTGGTGGACAGGAATGAGAATTGGATCAGGAGTTAGGATCCAATGGAATGATCCCTGACAGAAAGTAAGTGATCAAGGTTGGAATGTAGTTGTCTTGTTGATGCCAGTCAAGACAGTAACAGACAGAGACGAGGAGGTAGAGGTAGCCAAGGGAGCATCTTACTCCTCCTGAACCTCAAGTGAGCCGCATAAAGGGGTCGATCCAGAAACACCAGGGTTTCTCCTGGCTACCAAGCAGCTCACTCCATGGTTTAGCTGTCATGGTGACTTTTCCGTGGGCCTGCAAAATTCTGAAATTTAACATGCAGTTGCAATCCTGACTATATCATCAGGCTGAAACTATTCAATTTAAATTGAAGCCCCTTCAGCAGGAGTTTCTAACTGGCTTCAACATCAGAAAAGATGAAATGTCACTGGGTGAAGATGGTGCAGCCTATGGGCAGAAAACAAACTCAGGCAATTTTAATCCACCCATGCACTGCATCCACTGGGTGAAATGTAAATTTGATTTTGATTGATTGTTCTTGTTTCTGGCCACTTCTCATGTGTTAAACCTAGTTTTGTAGTTATGGCAACAATATGCTCTTTCAACTTCTTTTCTCTGGATTATGGAAGACAGTTTCAAGGATCTGATGTGACTGTAAAGAATTCATTAAAATTCATTTTGTACTGTTTACATGAGATCTCCTTCCACAAGATCATTGTCACCAAATGGTGCCACATGCACATCATGCAGCCTCATCACTGGACCCATGGGCATGGAAGGGAGTTTGGTACGAAAGTGGGATGCTGAGACGATGTTTAATGGCCATGTTAATGTAAGGGTAAATGATGATCACTGTTTTAAAATTCCACAAGACTGAAATCTATGTCATACTGGTGAACTATTTAATTGCAGGTTTATTTTTGTGTCATGAAACTGTAAAGTAAACTGCAACAGTGATTTGAAAATTATGTTCCTTCCCCAGTATTTTCCAAATATTTTCATCCAATTTGTTGTTCCATATTCTACAGTCTCTCCTGAACTGAGAAAGCAAGCAGACAGACAATCTGGTACTTTCAGCCAGCTGCTTGAATGTGCGTGAGACAGGGATGTGATCATTCACCCTCCTATTTTTCTTTATCCCTCAAGGGAACTGCTTTGCATGGTTCAGCATCTCCCCAGTGTTTTTCATTTGGATGTGGCCAATAACAGAAAAGAATCCATATCTTACCACTCTTTAATTCAATACAATGGTGCACGCAAGCAGTCCATCAAACCCAATGATTAAAATATAAAAGAAAACAATTAGAAAACAATTTCATTGGTCCTTTATTAACTTAGTTATTTTTGTCTATATTTAATGGGTTTTTTTTAAAATATCATTTTTATACATTGTTCTTTAGATATCTTTGAGAAGTATTCATTATTTTTTGCAATCTAAAGTTGTGTTATATCTTGTTTTGTAACAAACACAGACTTTCCTAGCACATTGCTGTGACTCTAACCTTGTGGCTCAACGCACTAAAGAGAATCAATGTGAATGAGCTGTTTATATCTCTTTCATGATACTGGTGAAGAGCCATCAAAAGCTAAGCTCCAGTTATTAAATGGAAGCAGAGTTTGACAATACCTTTTATCAAACACCAAGGCAAAAATAGGACATAAAATGCTTAGAATGAATAGGTCACTGAATATTTGGCAGGTGCAGTGAGTTGGATACATGCCTTTCACCTCCAGGATCTTTCAAATCTAGCCAAGACTGAGTGGTTGATAGCGTATTATTTTTCTGGCTTGAACTGTTCTAAATGAAGTGTCTTCTTAGTCCAGATCTTACAAGGCACACATCTACAATATGCAAGTACTCCTAATTCAACACCAATTGGCACTAATTGATAATCTAACTCAGAGAAGCAAAAACATGATTGTGGTGGAAAACGAAAGGTTCAGAGTTGAGTTGGCAGCTTACTGTTAGAATAAAAGGAGCTTTATGTTGCATATACTTGAAGGAATGTTTCCTGTAAATACTTAACTGCTACAACTGGGAGGGGGATGGTGACGGGGAGTATTTTAAACATCAATGATGAGTGAATTGATGTCAGATGGGAGTTAAAGAAAATCTCATACCTGACACCATGTCTCTTTCAACACACATTTATAGGATTACATATATCGGATATATGACGTAAAAAGAGGCTATTCAGCCCAACCTGCTTACACAGCCAAGAAAACTCTCCTTGTGTCTCTTCCCATGTTTGCTCCCCTGCATTTACCACCATTAACTATCTATTTCTTTCTCTCTCATAGATTTAGCCATCTTTCCCTTAAATGCATCCATACTGTTTACTTCAAACATTCTAAATGGTACTGAATTCCAACTACTGATCTTTCTTTGTGTAAACAAAAACATTTTTTCCGAATTTTTAATTGGATTTCTGAATGAATATTGATAGCCTCCAGTTATGCCTTTCCCACAAGATGAAACATTGTTTTGTGTACACTCAATTAAACTCATAGCTTTAAAGATCCCTTTTAGGCTACCCTTCAGTCTTTTTTTTTCCAACAGCAAAGAAACACAGGGTGTCCATTCTTTCTTGACATGTATACCCATGCATGTCTGGTAAAATGCTTGCAAATCTTCTCTGCACATTATCTAGTGCTTCTATATCCTCTATATATGAGACCAAAACTACATGCAGTATTCGAAGTCTGATCTAACCAAAGTTCAATAGGGCTTTACAATATACCTTATCTACTTTTTAATTTTTAAAAAATTCTGTTCCTTTATCCCATCTGAATTTAAATGGTTCAAATACGATTCTTCTGACAAAATGTATTTTTCATTCTTATCTTTATAAGTTTTTTTTGTCCATGTTGTATGTTTGTTAATATCCTCCTGAAATGTGTTGCAGTGTGCCTCTACATTGACTATAGTCCCTAAATGCCCTTTCCAATATGTAAGTTTGGATGTTCCCATAGAGAAAGGGAAACAGGAGTTGGGACTTCATCTCAATCCCAAAACCATTCTCAGAAGAAAGCGGTCACAGTCTTTGTAATTTTCACAAAGGTTCCCTCATAACAAATGAAAATAGTTTGAACCATTACTAGTAGGCAGGCTGTCAAAGCTACGGGGTCAATTGGGCCGACTGTCAGTTTGAGACAAGATGCAGATTGCAGTAAAAGGTCAACAACAATTTTCACATGGAAGCACCTTCTCATCTTTTTTTTTAGGAAAGTTTTAAATAGAGAGCATATTAAGCTGCCAAATTATCACTGTTGGTGGTGGGCTTGGGGATAGATCAGTCCACAAGATGACCTTTGGTGGCCCCTGTGCCCAAACAGGCAGAGGGGATGTATAGGCTCATCTGGACTGTTGGCTTCCTCCTCATCTACTCTGTAGGCTTGCCTGAAGTCATTTAAATGGACTCCTATTGAATCAGGAACCTGAAGGCCAAATAGAAAGCTCTATTTAGCCTCCTTTAATGTATCTTTAACAAGGTTCCAATTGGCTACTTGCCAGGAACCTCCATTCCTAACTTCCTTGGTGCATGAAAATTAAGCCTTTTGTGTCTTTCACAAATTTAAAAATTATGTTTTTGATTTCAAAGCCCATTAACATAAATTGTGAACAAGAAATCCTTGTGCAACACCACTTGCAAATTTCTGCCACTCTGAAGAAATGTCTTTTACTCCTATATTTTCTGTTTTGAAAACAGCTGGTAATCCATTCCACCATTTGTCACCTAACTGGGCATTCCCTGACATTATTCAGACATTTATTATAAGCACCTTCTTGAAACTCCTTTGAAAATTCCCCAAACAAAACCCCCATTGCCAATTTCAAGATGTTCAGCAAATCCTCCAATTTCCTACACACACCAGGCATTCACTTATTAGTTATGTTCCTGCTCATGTTGGCAGCCAGCTTCTGAACTTGGCTGACTGTCAAGCATGAAATCTATTGAGAAACCACAGCATCCAATAAATTCAAGCCTTCAATTCAAAAATCTGAATCTTGACCCAACTCACGGTCCTGTGGAAATATCAGGCTTGGATGTTCAAAAGGAATTCATATCAAAACCTTCCGAACAAAGATTTGTGTACTGCTGAGAAAAGACATTTTGTCAAGCCGTTCATCTTGCACTCTTTGGGACGATTTGCAGAAAGTACAAGTATAAAGGAAAACCAATGTTCATACTGTACAAGAGAAGAATGCTGATTGGTTGGTAAGTGGAATCCAATTGGTAGAGGCATTGCCATGGAAAATATAGGAACAAAAGTAGGCCATTCAGCCTGTCAAGCCTGCCCCATCACTTGTTACAATCATGGCTGTTCAAACATTTCAATGAGTATTACCCATCCCATCTCCATAATCCTGTATATGGTGCTAATCAGAAATCTTTCAATCTCACCCTTACACTTACTCAAAGACTGAACATCCACAGGACTTGATGGTCGAGGATTTCAAGGTTGAAGTAAAAACAATTCTTATTTCAGACTAAGCAGCATCAACTTTATGTTTAAATTGTACCCCCTGGTTCTAAACTCCCCAGCCAGGGAACACATTTCACCTGCATCTACCTTGTGTATCTTTTTAAGTAGCTTTTATGTTACAATTACACCACCTCTCATTCTTTTCAACTCAAGAGAAAACAGGCCCAGCTTTCACCAGTTCTCCTCCTAGTACAGTCCGCCATCCTGGGAAGGTCTGGTGAATCCTTTTTTTTTGCACTCCCTCTATGGTAATATTCTCTTTCCCGAGGTAAAGAAACTAAAACTGCACACAGTACTCCAAGTGCAGTCTAACCAAAATCCTACACAATTGAAGCAAGACTTCACAACTTATGTACTCCAATCCTGATGATGGACAGTTAACTGTCAAGCTTTGTATAATTTTAATCCAGACATGTTCAATTCTGATCCCCTTGCTGTAGGAAAGATGTTGTGAAACTTGAAAGGGTTCAGAATAGATTTACAAGGATGTTGGCAAGATTGGAGGGTTTGAGCTATAGAGAGAGGCTGAATAAACTAGGGCTGTTTTCATTGGAGCATCAGAGGCTGACGGGTGACATTATAATATTACAATATTTTTACAATATATGTTAATGATATAGAAGATGGTATTAGTAATAACATTAGCAAATTTGCTGATGATACTAAGCTGGGTGGCAGGGTGAAATGTGAGGAGGATGTTAGGAGATTACAGGGTGACCTGGACAGGTTAGGTGAGTGGTCAGATGCATGGCAGATGCAGTTTAATGTGGATAAATATATGGGTATCCACTTTGGTGACAAGAACAGGAAGGCAGATTACTACCTAAATGGAATCAATTTAGGTAAAGGGGTAGTACAAAGAGATCTGGGTGTTCTTGTACACCAGTCAATGAAGGTAAGCATGCAGGTACAGCAGGCAGTGAAGAAAGCTAATAGCATGCTGGCCTTCATAACAAGAGGGATTGAGTATAGAAGCAAAGAGGTTCTTCTGCAGCTGTACAGGGCCCTGGTGAGACCACATCTGGAGTATTTTGTGCAGTTCTGGTCTCCAGATTTGAGGAAAGACATTCTGGCTATTGAGGGAGTGCAGCGTAGGTTCACGAGGTCAATTCCTGGAATGGTGGGACTACCTTACGCTGAAAGACTGGAGCGACTGGACTTGTATACCCTTGAGTTTAGAAGACTGAGGGGATCTGATTGAGACATATAAGATTATTAAAGGATTGGACACTCTGGAGGCAGGAAACATGTTTCCGCTGAGGGTGCGTGCCAAACCAGAGGACATAACTTAAAAATACAGGGTAGACCATTTAGGACAGAGATGAGGAGAAACTTCTTCACCCAGAGAGTGGTGGCTGTGTGGAATGCTCTGCCCCAGAGGGCAGTGGAGGCCCAGTCTCTGGATTCATTTAAGGAAGAGTTGGATAGAGCTCTCAAGGATAGTGGAATCAAGGGTTATGGAGATAAGGCAGGAACAGGATACTGATTAAGGATGATCAGCAATCATCATATTGAATGGTGGTGCAGGCTCGAAGGGCAGAATGGCCTACTCCTGCACCTATTGTCTATTATGGGGACATGAATAGGGTGATCAGTGAAGATTTTTTCCCCAGGGTAAGTGAGTACAAAAGTAGAGGGGATAGGTTTAGGGTGAGATTTTAAAGGAATCTAAGGGGCAACTTTTTCACACATGAACTTTCCATTCCCTAAGAATGGGAGCCTCTGTATTAATATATGCAGATTTAGTACACACCAATGCACCATTGTGAGCCTGACTGAGAGTCCAAAAGTGATTGTCAGCATAATTTTGGTTATTTAGCACACATTGGTTTTTAGCACATTTAGCACACAGACCATGGTTATTTAGCACACATTGGTTTTTAGCACATTTAGCACACAGACCATGGTTATTTAGCACACATTGTCCACTTGCAGAATAACACCAAATATCGGAGCTATTATGAGTTTTGCAAAGAAAGGGCTGTTTGCGATAGATTTGTTTGTACTATTCCAAAATGATTTGTCACGTATTAAGAATTCAACACACATTCAATTTTGGGTTACTGAAAATACGAAAAGGAAAAACAATTCACGAGCTAAAAACTCTCCAGCTTGAAAAAGTGATGATTGAGTAGCCTTATTTCAAGAATTAATTTGCCAGCTTCCTGGCTTTCCATTCCCCATTTTGTCATAAAATGAAGTAGGGAGGAGCTGGTTGAGTTTGGGATTCAGATATTCAACATTTTAATATCTTAACTGAAACAAACCAATCCATTTTGTTTGAAGTTAAAACTCTCCCATAGTTCTCAGGCTCAGGCATGACAAATGGTCATTTGCTTAAGAATGGTAAACCGAGCAAATTGATGGGAAAGCAGAATAGATGATAACTCACCCCATTTATACTGACTGGGATCAACAACTGGTGACTTATGTCTACTTCAGTAAGTACTTGTGCAGATTTTCTTCAGATACCATTTCACTTTTGGTTTTAAAACTTTTTTTGCAGATAACATTTTGACATCCGCAGAAAAGATTCCTTCTCTGACCTTTAGTGGTTTCAACAAACCTATAATGGTTACCCTGACTTATTCCACTAGGGTTTGACAGGATGGAAGTTACAATGATTTTACTCACATCCCATAATCAATTAAATATTTGATTTGTTTGACTGTATTTGTCTTTTAATTCTATACATTTATAATGAATCCATATTTCCAATCTCTGCCAGAGCATCTACAGTAAAGTCTTCTGATTGGTCTTACAAAATTTACCTCTACAGCTCCCTAAAGATCTATCTGGCCTTAGTCATCTCTATCTTGTACATGCTGTCTCTTAGCAAATATCACATAAAGACTTGAAGACCACTAGTACATCAGTGCCACCCAGCTCCAACTCTTCATCACCTTTCTCAACTGCCTCAGTATTTTCACAATCTGGTTGGAATCTTGTCATGGATGAATGAGGTTTCCTTCTCGTTAAACATTAAGAGAACTGGAACTGTTCTCTGCCATAAACTCCCTCATCATCAAATCTAGCCCAAGTTTATGGTTACTAGCTTAAACTGCCAACATTCTCATTGACCTACTTGAATCTAAGTTGAATTATAAACCCACACCACTCCATTGCAATAACATTCTTCACCCAAATAACACTGCTCTTTCAGCCCCATCTCAGTTATCTGTCATTAGAGACCTCATGTTTGCCCAGCATCTCAAAAATCAATAACACCAGCATTCTGTTTGATGGCTTGCTGCTCTCCATCCTCTTTGAATTCATATGAAGTTCTACTGTAAATAATTTTATCTTATACCAAATCCCACGGATCATCATTCTTGACCTTGCTGCCCTACATGAGCTCCAAGTCCTCAATAGCATCAAATTAGAAATTCTCATCTTTGTGTTTAAATACTTCATGAATCACTCCACTCAATCATTGTAAAGTCCTTCAGACACATAATCCTCACAAACTTCACTATTTCCCTGAATCTTCCCTGTTCTGACTTCAATTCCTTTGCCTTATCATTGGTGACTGGGATGGGTGGCACGGTGGCACAGTGGTTAGCACTGCTGCCTCACAGCGCCAGACACCTGGGTTCAATTCCCGCCTTAGGCGACTCTCTGTGTGGAGTTTGCACATTCTCCCCGTGCGTGCGTGGGTTTCCTCCGGGTGCTCCGGTTTCCTCCCACAATCCAAAAATGTGTAGGTTAGGTGGATTGGCCATGCTAAATTGCCCGTAGTGTTAGGTGAAGGGGTAAATGTAGGAGAATGGGTCTGGGTAGGTTGCGCTTCGGCGGGTCGGTGTGGACTTGTTGGGCTGAAGGGCCTGTTTCCACACTGTAAGTAATCTAATCTAATCTAATCTAATTTCAGAGGCTAAATATTCACACATTAAATCACATGTTAATGATTTAGGACCCTTTTCTGTTGAGGTATATCTCCTCACTAAGATGCAGCACCTGCAGTGCCATGTGCAGACAGTTGATGGCTCCTTTCACCACTGGACATCCTACTATCCTGGCAAAGCCCTGTCCTTGCTCCTTTCACTTCTTTCTGTTTTGAGAGAATTCTGTTAAATCTCTTTTACAAACGTACAGGGTTTCTGTAACTTACTTTATACATGTGACACATGGTGAACTCTGAGTCATCAGAGATAACACTAACTCTTACCTAGAAGGATCTACTTGTCGAAACTGAAGCTTCAGGTCTGGTCAGAGGAAGTGACACAGTTCAATGACTACCTCCTGGTAAATTATTCCTGGCATTACTCCTGGCTAAGATAGAGATAAGGAAAGACATTTCTTTTGAGCACCCTTCTCCTACTCTCTCTGTGTGCAGCCATCCCTTATTCCATTACACTTTTGCTTGTGCCTTTTAATGATAGAGAGACTTTGGGGAGTCAGGAGGTGAGTTACATGCTGCAGTACTCCTATCCTCTGACTTGCTGTTGCAGCCACAGTGTGGTGAGTCCAGTTCAGTTTCTGGTTAATGGTGACCCACAGGATGTTGATAATATGTGAATTCAATGATGGCAACTCAATTGAATGTCAAGGGATGGTGGTTGGATTGCCTCTTAGTGGAGATGGTCATTACCTAGCATTTGTGTGGTGTGACTCTTACTTGTCCCTTGTCAGCCCAAGCCTATATATTGACTTACTGTAGTTGAACATGGACTACTTCATATCTGAGGAGTCATGAATGGTGCTGAACATTGTACAATCATCAGTGAACATCCCTATTTCTGACCTTATGATGGAGGGAAAGTTATTGGTGAAGCAGCTGAAGATGGTTGAGCCTTGGACACGACTCTAAGGAACTCCTGCAGAGATGTTTTGGAGCATAAATGACTGACGTCCAACAACCACAACCACTTTCCTAGCTGTAAAACACAGCAAGAAGGATTTTGTCCGTGGCACAACATTTGCATTGGCAGAACCAAAACTGTGAGTTTCATGCACTGTTTTCCTTTTTGTGATTTCCCACATTATTACAATTCAGATTTAAGCTGTTGGGTAGGTGCATCAGAGACAACTTGTAACCACACAGCAGAGAAAGCTTTTCATTATGAAAACCCACTATAAATGTACAGAACTGCAGGCAAGAGTGAATTATAAGAACCTCTGGTCAAACAGGGAGGCATTGCATCATCACCAAAATTTTCCTGCCCAGCCCCATTTCCATTAACATAAGATTTACTGAGTGTACAAAGGCAGCATTGATGCTGGTTACAATTTTAAATTTCACTTGTAAATATTTCATATTATATTGGTTTTACTTCATTCACGTGTGCGTTATCATTATTTGTTGAGGCCATATTAATCAGAGAGCTAAATCTATTGGCACGCCTCATGGCTTAAAGGGGAGTTAGGGACATTTCCTTTGTTGCAGAAGAATAAAGGTGTTATATTTTTGTTCACTGTTTATTGAATATTCCTGTTAGTGTCCAGATTGTACTGCGGGATATGTAAACATGCAGGTGTACCTGTGCCTTCCTCCTATGCGTTATAAAGATTGTCCAAGATAATTCTCAACACAGACAATTGAAATATTGTAAGTAAACTCAAGCCCCATTAGGTATCTTCCAGTTTATGTCCTGAGAGGGACTCACGTGAGAACCATATTGACCCTGCCCTTTAGGCACCTCATTTTCTTTCCTTGACTCAGAAACAACCCACTACATCAAGAATGCTAAGCCTCTTCCACCACTCCTCAATCTTTCTAAACACATGTACTGTCCTCCCTTGGATTCCTCTTCCACTCTCCATTACATCGGGTTCCTTTCAACAGTTTTCTCCACTCTAATTCTACTTCCCCCTCAAACCGTTACGGTGGCACAGTGGTTAGCACTGCTGCCTCACAGCGCCAGAGACCCAGGTTCAATTCCCGCCTCAGGCGACTGACTGTGTGGAGTTTGCACGTTCTCCCCGTGTCTGTGTGGGTTTCCTCCGGGTGCTCCGGTTTCCTCCCACCATCCAAAGATGTGCAGGGTCAGGTGAATTGGCCATGCTAAATTGCCTGTCGTGTTAGGTAAGGGGTAAATGTAGGGGTATGGGTGGGTTTCGCTTTGGCGGGTCGGTGTGGACTTGTTGGGCCGAAGGGCCTGTTTCCACACTGTAATCTAATCTAAATCTAATCTAAAAAACTATCTCACTCTTGCCAATTTCCAAGCCTCCTTCCAAGCCGCCATTTTTCTTGCTTCCCTCCACTGTACAACAATAATGAGAAGCAACGATCTCAAAGAGAACTGTACAAAGCTGTCCAGTTCACTGAAATTTTAAACAAGTGTGAACCGTGTGTTTTGAGACTTCCATGTGACACTGACTTTAACTTGAATGTAGGTGTGATCTTAATAAGTTTAATGCTGATGACTAGTCATGGCATATAAATGTATTACAAGTACAAATCTGACATGGGACAGCATGTGGCCCGACAAACTGCAGAAACACTGCTAACTTATCTCTGTATTGCAACCAACTATCAGAAAATTGAACTTTCAAAACCCACTAAATGCAACCATCCTACACGATACACTTCCTGTCCCTGTGGGCAATATAAATCATCCTGATGTTGCTATCTACCCACATTGTATGCTTTCAGTGCATGTGCATCATGCAACAATTTTCCCCTATAATCTGTGAGGCATTCCATTTGTAACCCCTTTGGAGTCCCTTAGCACTGATCCCAGTTTGCTATGGATCCAATCTTGTTCACCCAGTGTCTCATCTGGAATTCTCTTCTGAATACCCTCGTCCTTTTTGATATTTGGATCTTCCTTAAACTCTACATTTGTGACCACCATTCAACATTCCCCCTCCTCACCTCAAAAGCTGCTTCTTTGGCTTGATATCTATTTATTCTTTCATCACATATCTGTCAAGTGACTTTCATGCTTATGTTATTGTTATAAATCCTGTCCTCTCTGTACACTGGATCTTGGTTGTCACATTTATGCCATTTAAAAAAACATTTTGCCACAGTGCAATGCAAGTCCCTCTGAAGAGCTCATATTTATTCAAGGTGAATTACATGCAAGACATAAAAATTCATGATTATTTTGCTTGACACCTTCACTGAAGCAAAACACAATGAATAAATCCTTTTTGACTTTCATGTGCCTTATGTTTATCTATGTATGACAGCCCTGATAACTAATGGGAGTGAGGAACAAGGCTCACTAATCAAGTCATAACATTGTAGGTGAAGTAGGTGATTCATTAAGGGAATATTTTCTTTTCTCCGCTCTGTATATCCCCAACAAATGCTGTAAAGATTTAAAACTGTGATGAACTGACAACTGGAAATTAGCATGAAGTGAATAGCCAGTTAAATCACTCCTCTCTAGCTTTTGAAAAATTTGATAGTTGTGAGAATAATCAAGCATTAGCGGTTGAGCTCGTCCATAAAACATATTTGTAAACTCATGAACTCTCCATTGGTATGAATGTTCCAGAAGCATATTTTGCACAAAATAGAAAATGCTTTTATAAAGATTTATTTTTGCAATAACATAGGCTGACAATAAAGGCAAAGCTCACAACGCTATTTCATCAGTTTGTTCCTATTGCTTGAGCTTTCCCATCTCCCTGATGAATGCAACTGTTGTACTTGCATCCATTCAAAACCAAAATTCCTTAGAATATGTTTATAATTTCAAAAGTATGATCACGTAGAAAAATGAACTGATTACAACTATGATGGTGATGCTGAATACTGTTGCTTTAATTTTGAATGCCTGTAAAATAAACTTATTTCCTGTGCTACTTATAGATTTTAATGAATTATTTTCAATTCACTTCACTTTAGCTCCGATGAAGTCATCTAGCCTCAAAACATTAGTTTGCTTTTCTCCAAGGATGCTGCCTGACCCATTGTGATCCCCAGCATTTTTGTTCTCAATACAGATTCCAGCATCTGCAGTAATTTGCTCCTGAATTATTTTTCAAGTACTTGCCAGAATGTTAGAATTGTGTTGAATATCCGCATGAGAATGTCCTTACATGAACTTATTTTCATTGAAAGAAAAGGACTGAAACTGAATATAGTTCAAATAAATAAAAATGCTCAAAGACATATAATATATAAATTATTTAGACTTACAGGGAGGAGAGACATTCAGCGAGAAGGGGAATTAGGATGTGGTGAGCAGCAAAGAAATATTAAGGTTTAGCAATTTCTTTCATATTTTAATCAAAGAATCCCTTCAGTGAAGATAGAGACCATTTGGCCCATGGAGTCTACACATCTTCCAAAGAGCATTCTATCTTCCAGCCCCCTCAACACTCTAAAGTTCTTTCAGTTAAAGTTATTTCAGTTAAAGTTGCATTTTTCAAACATGCAAATGCAATGGTTTCATAAGTAATTGCTATATATTCAATTAAATTTCAGCATTTTGAATGCAAATTGCAAGTT
The DNA here is from genome assembly GCF_004010195.1 of Chiloscyllium plagiosum. Classification (NCBI taxonomy): domain Eukaryota; kingdom Metazoa; phylum Chordata; class Chondrichthyes; order Orectolobiformes; family Hemiscylliidae; genus Chiloscyllium; species Chiloscyllium plagiosum. The sequence goes on from NC_057718.1 coordinate 51,269,032, forward strand.
ATGGGCGGCACGGTGGCACAGTGGTTAGCACTGCTGCCTCGCAGCGCCAGAGACCCGGGTTCAATTCCCGCCTCAGGCGACTGACTGTGTGGAGTTTGCACATTCTCCCCGTGTCTGCGTGGGTTTCCTCCGGGTGCTCCGGTTTCCTCCCACAGTCCAAAAGATGTGCAGGTCAGGTGAATTGGCCATGCTAAATTGCCCGTAGTGGTAGGTAAGGGGTAGATGTGTAGGGGTATGGGTGGGTTGCGCTTCGGGGGGTCGGTGTGGACTTGTTGGGCCGAAGGGCCTGTTTCCACACTGTAAAGTAATCTAATCTAATCTAATCTAATCTAATCTAATCTAATCTAATCTAATTATTTCTAACTTCGGCAACTAGGAGTTAAAACATAATGGTAGCGGGTTTATCTATGAAAAAACATACAACTATTTTAAACAAATCTACTGGTGAATTAGACAATACGTCAATCCAAGTTAGTGCTAGAGAAAGAACAAAACTGAATGAATGATGAGCAAATGAAATGGCTGCTACAACAATTCTCATAAAGCTTCAGCCTATAATTCTGAGTATAATAATGTTATGGAGGCTTTGACACCTTTCAACAAAAGTGTGGACTTCCAATAGCTTTCTAAAAGACAGTACTAAATAGGAAAGGATCAGCGACATTCTTTTTGGGACAACTGAGAAAATGTCACGTGTTCCACAGCTTAGAACTGACTGAAGGTGCCAACAAAATGTAGGCAATAACTTATGAAAGATTCAGCACGCGTTTCCAGATCCATCGACATGAATTTCAAGAAATAAAGCAGGAATCAAATCAGCCTTTTATCAATTTCATCACAGGCAGCACAGTGGCTTGCACTGCTGCCGAACAACACCAGAGACCTGGGTTCAATTCCACCCTCGGGCGACTGTCTGTGTGGAGTTTGCACATTCTCCCCGTGTCTGCATGGGTTTCCTCCAGGTGCTCCAATTTCCTCCCACAGTCCAAAGATGTGCAGGTTGGGTGGATTGGCCATGCTAAATTTCTCATAGTGTTCAGAGATGTGCAGGCTAGGTGGATTAGCTATGGGAAATGGAGGGTTACAGGGATAGGGTAGGGGGTGTGAATCTGGATGGGATGCTTTTCAGAGGGTCAGTGTGGACTGAATGGTATACTTCTTCACTGTAGGGATTCTAATTACATTAGAATTAGAATCCCTCCATAAGTTTGGAAAATGCAGCCAAAAAATGTTAATTTTAGGGGCAGAGATAAAATTCTGCTAGATCAGGTCATTCAGAATTCCATGCATATTTAAGTATAAAAAAGAATTAATTGGAAAGGGCAAGCTCACAAAATTATAGGTTATAGATAGTTTTATTTTAATTATTCATCAACTCTCAGAATGTGGCATCACGAGCCATGTCTGCATTAGTTACCTATTGCTAGCTGCCCTTGAAATAGTGATAGTGAGCTGCCTTCTTGGACTACTGCAGTCTATTTGGTGTTGAAATACACACAATGCTTTTAGGGAGCGAGTTCACATGAAGACATGAGTAGACATATGAAGACACAATCCTTCCAAATGGCCAGTCTTTAGTTAAATCAAGAGAAAGGCATGGAATGATAGAGTGAAACATTAACAAAAGAATACATGCCTGACAAAGTTAAAGGTGTGCAAGTGCTGTGAATGATCACGCAGGGTCACAGATAGAAGGAAATATCCCCCCACATAAATCAAACTGCTGAGCTTGTGGAAACACAATCGCTGAATAAAGATGTACAGAAAAAAGATAGAAGGTGGTAATCAGGTCATCAAGGGCAGATCAACAGGGAGAATGAGAACTAAATGAAACCAAACATCTGTAACCTGGATAATAATGGTGAGTTTAAGAACACAATAGACACAAGAGTCATTCACCTGCATGAAATATCTGGATTCGACAGGTCCCAAAGAAAACAAATCCACACAATCATTCAGATCAGCAAGAGGGCGAGAAAGAATTCCATATCCGTAAAACTGAAGCTGAAACTTGATACAATGAGCATGGAATAGTTCCATCTCACTCAGACTACCTTTCCTGGTACTTGAAAAGAATGTGGTTACTCAAGGAAAGATGCTCCAAAACTCAGCAGCACACGGGGGTACTAAGATTCAACAGCTAGGAGCAAACGAGATCAGAGGAAGATACATAGCAAGTGATTGTAACAACATGTTATATGTCACTGAAACAGATGATCCTGCATTCCTGGTACTGAACAGTTGCAAAGAGCTGCAGCTTATCTCAGTGAAACATGAGATAAGAGATCTAGGCAAAATGTTTTTTCACCTCGTGAATGTAGCACCACTAAAACTGTGAAATCAAGTTAGTGATGAGACCAGCGAAGATGAAGGATGACAGATGCTCGCTCAGCGAGTAATCCAGGTATGGTCTATTAACATACAGAAAGCAAGGCAGGCATTGTGGTCGAGGAGAAATGAGATGAAAAAAATGATGTTTTGCTCAGCCAGATGCAGCGCTATCAAACCAAAAATTATACTGAAATTTCTTTTCCAGAAGAAAAGTAGATGGGAATGGAGAAAAGTAAACCAATAGCGGTGAACGGGGTAGACATATGCAAAGACATTGTAAGAATTGTGTCTACAAGTAATATATACCAGAGGTATGGAAATGTACAGAGAAAGAGAACATTAAATCTACACAAGAACCATCCAGACTCAAATATGATACCTCATTGTTGCAGACTGCTATCAAAAATTCTAGTTTGTCTGAAAGATGAGCATTTAAGCAGGACAAAATCAATTTGCTTTGCAAGAGGTTCCTGAAAGAAAATTGAGAGACAATGGAAACCAATTTAATTCTGGAAGACATAAAAAAAATTTGCTGAGTAGGATGAGTACAATTTCATCACCAAGGGATTAGATATTTACAGAAAAACAGGTTCAGAGCTTCATGAGAAACCACAAAAAAAAACCGAGAGACAAAGGAAGACTCAAATCTTGCACATGATCACTTCAACCTTGTCAAGGCTAACAGGAAATTGCATTTAGAGTTTTTGAATGGAAGAAAGTGTAAGAGAAATCTGCCAAGAATGATACTCCCTCCAAATAACATCATGAATAATATTTTGAAAAAACAAAGGAGGCTAGAATAAATTCTAAAGGTGTTCAATGTATTCATAAAAGCAGATTTGTAATCTTGAGTTTCGGAAAAAAGTTAATGTCTGGAACAAATATATTAAGATATACGCATTCAAATATATATATCTATATTTTGAAGAAAGAGGAATGCAATATTGTTGCATTAATCGTAAGGAACTAGGAAGTAATAGTTATATAAATATATATCCTGGAATGCTACATTTCCTCCTGTAACGCAGTCACATGTTAGTTGTAAGTCTTGAGCCACACATTGAACAAGAATCAACTCATCAAGGCTCCAACATTCTGAATCTAAAGGGTGATTGTTTTTAAAACATATGGAAAACAGAAAACAGAACAGCAAAATAATTATGTACCTGAGATCCTACATTGTGGAAAAAGTCCACACATTCAGTCAGGCTACTCCTACCAGTGGGCAGGACCCGCAACAGAAACATGAAATTTCACCCTGCGTCCTAGAATATCTGCTGAATCCACAAGATTCAAACTTAAAAGAGAAAATGTTTACAAATGAGCCAAACCAGTAATTGTCTTTCTAATTGGAGACCAGGCAGCACCTGCATCAGAAAGGTGGGTCTAGAGCAGACCCTTGGCAGTGGAAGCAGAATCGAGTTTGGGCCAGTATGGGACCTACTGATATTGGTGGCAGTTGCATTAGGCAAGGTTCAGAGAGGGCGCATGGTAATCGCTGCATCGGTGGAGACAAGTAGGCACCGGAGGGTGGCAATTCCTGTCCCAGTGGTACAGCAAAGGGTGGCTGTCTACTCCAGGTCCATGGCTGAGCACTTAACAAGAAGGACTTTTGAGTTGAATTTTATTTCTTTTATTTTTCTCCCTCTGTTTTCTGTGCTTTGCTTTTTTGTGTGTGTTTTAAGATGGCGGCGGGGAGTGGCAATGCTACGCAACAATTTTCACTGTATTTCGTAACAAAATGCACATGAAAATAAATAAATCAAATCAATAAATAATCTAGCATTTTGTTTTACATATTTCCAGCATTCAACTTTCTTTATTCTTTTAGGTTTGCTGCAATAAATGAATTATTTCACTGAAACACTTTTAAAGCAGATTTATTCAAGCATTTAATCATATCACGAACAACGTTAAACAAACTGCTCAATGTACAGAGCAGGCCAATTGTTGCATATACCACAGAGGAATGAGAGGATAAGGAAATGATTCAATGAAGCAATGCTTTGGCTTTCCATCTATTTAAACTGGAAGAGAAGGAGAAATTGAGGTAAGTAAGGCTTTTTACATTTTTGAGTCATTCAGAAATACTAAATTTAAATAATGATGCAATAAGTTCTTATCTCGACAGTGTAGGGGCTAACACTATAAAATAGATTAATTTGTCACTTATCTCATTGTTGTTTGTAGGACTCTTATTTGCATAAGCCAGTTGTCAAGTTTTTCTGCACAACAGTAACTACATGCTGAGGATGTAAAAAGATTGCATATGTGCTATTTATTTTCTAAAGATGACAAATGGTTGAGATTCTTTTTGTTCTGACATCTGTTGCCTCCAATCAGCAAAAAAAAACACAATGAAACAAAACCTTTGACTATTATTCACATTTTCTTTTGTATCAAAGACAGACCAAGAGCAAGTAACACATAGAAATAAAACAGAAATCAATAGATTGTAGGTTGAGATGAACTGGAGAGTGAAGCTACAGCCATTGAGGATCAGAATGCAGACCAAGTTCAACCAGATACTGCACATTTTGAAATGGGAGGGTTACATTCTACGCCATTTTACACTAATGAAGGAGTCAAATATATTTTTACACATACTTTTCAACAAATTATAAAATCATAAGGGACATGGATAGGGTAAATAGACAAGGTCTTTTTCCTGGGGTGGAGGAGTCCAGAACATAGGTTTAGGGTGAGAGGGGAAAGATTTCAAAGGAACCTCAGGGGCATCTTTTTCACATAGAGGGTGGTGTCTGTATGGAATGAACTGGCAGAGGAAGTGGTTGAGACTGGTACAATTACAACATTTAAAAGGCATCTGGGTGGGTATGTGAATAGGAAGGGTTTAGAGGGATATGGGCCAAGTGCTGGCAAATGGAAGTAGATTAGGAAAGGATATCTGGTTGGCGTGGACAAGTTGGCATGAACGGTTTGTTTCCATGCTGTACATTTCCAAGACTCTATGACTCTGGATGTAGTTCTATTAAATCCAAAAAGACAGGGTTTGGCCAGATTGATTACAGAGGTAAGGTGCACCCAACAGAAGAGAGGCGATGTTGGTCGACCAGGGTGTTCAGATTGTTCACAGAGTGCACAGCACCATATTTAGTCGCCATTTCTATGTAACCGCCGTGCTTTCTTTGCAAATAACAAATTGCCTGAACTTCCAACATAGTTTTCTTTTAAGGGTCTAAGCAGTGCAAGGACAATAATTTCCGTCCAGTTCCGTTTCTAACATACATGTTTTCAAGAGGCAGCCAGACAACACAGGCACTTTGTTACCCAGTCAGGGGACAGAAGCAAGAAATAGTGTGTACTTTATCAGCTCAGTGGTTCCTCTAGTGCTCACCACTTGCAATTCATGTTCTCCATCCTTCCCATTAGATTCTTCCACAGCATGCCACCTGCCAAATTGCTGCTACTTTCTATGCATGACTTCTTCCAGACTTCTGCAATTTAATCAACAGCTCTCTATTGAAAAGCTTTGAATGGCAAGCTATGAAATCAGTCTTCCAGAATTGACCCTCCAGAAATATGATTTCCCATGGATTCTCCACACGTTGTCCCAGCCTGTAAAGTTTATATTATATAAATTCTGGGATTTAGCAGATGTCAAATTTTAAGTGTAAGATTCATTGTCAAAAGAAGCAAGAATGATTATAAGCTCAATTACACAAAGAATAATGCTTCTCCTCCATGTTAAAATTGTTACATTTTTAGTTTAAAATGTGTTGTCACTGATCTTGCACATGTATAATTATGATGTTCTAATGCTTCAATAAATGCTCAATTTAATTTGAAAGCTAGACAGATCCTTTATGGAAGGCAATATAACTATCCATGTTAACTTTAGTTTATAGCTGCTGAAATAAGAAGACAAAGATGCTAAAGTGAATTCCTTTATTAGCTAATCTTTCAATCTTCAGGAAAGCTAAAATAGAAATTTAGACAGTTTCTCATGATGCTGAATAATTGCCCAACACTAATAAAAACAGCACTTCTGTCAAGTTGAATGCATTAGCATGGCATTTGAAAGTCACCTTAAAAATTATTTTGGGGTAAGGGTGAAAATAGGTGCTATAAGTGGGGGCTGTACTATTAAGACATGCCTGTTTAATTATTTGGTTTTAGTCTGCAGGTTTGAGGCTAATTAGTGATCATGATGTTTTAAATGTGCCTGGAGGGACTAAGACAGACACCTGCCTGTTTTGCACTCAAAAGCTGATTAAGAACAATATTCATTTGTGGTGACTTATCTTCCTCCCCTGAAGGTGCACAAAATTCTACCTGACACACAAGTAAATATTTCAGGTTGGTTTGAGGAACAAGGGAGAAGCTGCACAAATTCTCAGATATAATGCTAGAGGTTCTTGTGGCTGAGATCCAGAGCATAAGGGATGCCCTATTAGTGCAATGGGAAAGAGGTCACAGAGGCAGTTAATGTGATAAATGTGGCTGGGTTCCTCCTAGAGAAGAGTTCTAATAATTTGAGGAATTGAATAACATGACATAAATGCTCATTCTAAAATTCAATTTTGATATACTTTGCACGATGCTGCATCACTATTAGCAGCACAACTTCAATGCACAGTAGCTACCATCTAACGCGACAATAACATCAACATAATTCCCATAACTGCATCCTTCACAGGCATCAATAACATTTCAAAGCTCCTCAAACATGAGAGACATAACACACATACAAACATATCTACTAATAAATTCATTCACAATGGCTAGTGATTCTCTTCCAGGACTACACTGCACATAACAGACGCCAACAAAACCTGACCAGGGCAGGGAAAGCACAAATGCACATCCAGGCCCTTTAGGAGGCAGAGCTATTGATCATAGGCTGAGGGAGATACTGTGGCCAGGTTCAAAGCACAAGCTATATTACTGAGAAGTAAGTACCCACTCCAACTGTGCTACTCATCTGCAACATTTTTCTGTTGCTTTATCTATCAAACCAATCCTCACTTTCAAATTCTTTAAGATCTTAACACAAATTGTATTCTAGTGGTCATATGCACTGCATGCTATCTCTTGTAAACATTATCATTCTACCCTCCCAAATTGAAAAGTAATTTTCTATGTACGACTTCTGCATTTAATCACCACCTCACTCCTGGAGAAGAATGAGTCCGTTTGTTCCTACGCAGTAAAAGGAAGAAGAGAGCGAGAAAGATTATTGCGTCTATCATTACCATCCAGGGTGGAGAGGCTCATCAATTCCCTCAAGTTATCTTTGAATCCTGTCACTTTGCGACATTTGATAACTGAAATCACTGCTTCCACTGCAATTATTGTACCTTCCATGGAATGGTAAACAACTTACATGGAAGAAATAAATGTAGCAGAGAAGCTCGGACAGCTGCCAAGATACATTTGGTTGGAAGGATGTGGCAGAATGACTCTGATGCCCAGGGATTTGTCTGCATGCACACCTCTAAACCATTTGAGCAGAGACTTGGAGGTGGTTCCATTGGAATCATGGAGTAAGAATCCACAAACTTTTCTCCAAATACAAGCATTTTGTTCGCTTCCCTGCTATTGCATCTTGCTGCTGTTCATTTTTACTCAAATATCTGAGAAGTTGTGAGAATTTGAGGCTGTGAAGAGTTGTACTGAGATAGAGCAGAATGGAACCATCACTGTCCAAAGCCTCTCAAGGGTGTCCCAGGAGAACATCTTTTCAGAATTTCAGCAGTCATGCACCTTCCCTGCTGCTGTCACAGAGGTTTCATGTTGTCAAAATATCTGAGTTGACAAAATAATTACTACCTAGGATATCTATTAAAGGTAGGCATCAGAGTGAATATTATAAGTTGTGCCAGTGTTGTTGATTATCATATTTGAGTTATTTCAGTATATATACATACACAGCAGTCATTACAATGGCATAACTGTTTAATTGGCATTTTCTCATTATGTTTTTACAAAGAGCTTGAAAGGATTTGATGCAGAAGGGGGAACATTCCAATGGATCTTTCACCATAGAAGACATTGGGCAACAGTTCTCCAAAGTTCTGGTGGGGCACATATGAGAGAAACAATCTTCAAATAAATGAAGGCCACCACCCTTAGCTGCAACTCCATGAAGATACCCTGGCTCTCTCCTATTCTTCACTATTCTCCTTTCGTGGCTTCAGAGTTTGACCCTCTGGCACAACTACTGGTGAGACGGACTGTTCTCTCATGATTGTCAAATCTGTGGAGCTTGCAACAAATCAGAACAGACCTAGAGTCCACCTTACCCTCCTATACATTTTGTCATCAAGAGCTGGTACTCCTCTGCATGGCCACATGCTCTCATTCCATTTCACTACGAGACGACAGGGGACCCCCAAGAAGTTGCCTGTGATCAAACATTTCCCTTCTCCTGCTAAATCCCATAAGGTTAAGTAACAAGGGCCTCAGAGAATTTCTAGGAAAAATGCTAAGAGAATGTTGGTGATGCCTTACTAGTCAGAAGATCTCCCAATGTTTCTCAAAAGTCCTCCTCAAATTCAATCTAATCAGTCCATCCCCAGCAACAAGTGAACAAATAAAGCGGATCATGGCTTCTAATGGCACTCAAAATCTCAATAATGCCTTCCATGGCCTGTGTCCATCTTCCTACTGTAGGGAGAAGTCATCAAAGGCAGTGTTCATCAGCAACATTTGCATGTTACAACTTTTGAGGTTATGCAGACGAGTGAATTGTCATGCAGAGCAAAACAATCCTCAGGCCAACAATTCCTAACATCTCTCTTTTACCAAGATGGTGTTTTGTGTTAAATGCAGGTTAAGATTTTGATCAGATGGACCAATGGGCTGAGGAGTAGCAGATGGAATTTAATTTCAATAAACATGAGGTGTGACATTTTGGAAAGGCAAATCAGGACAAAAGTTATACACATGGTAAGGTCCTGGGGAGTGTTGCTGAACAAAGAGACCTTGGAGTGCAGGTTCTTAGCTCCTTGAAAGTGGATAGAATGTTGAAAAAGGCATTTGGTATGCTTGACGTTATTGGTCAGTTCATTGACTATAGGAGTTGGGAGATCATGTTGCAACTGTATAGGACATTGGTTTGGCCACTTCTGGTGTATAGCATGGAATTCTGGTCTCCTGGCTATAGGAATGATGTTGTCAAATTTGAAAGGGTTCAGAAAAGATTTACAAGGTTGTTACCAGGGTTAGAGGGCTTGAGCTATGGGGAGAGGCTGAGTAGGCTGGGGCTAATTTCTGTGGAGCATTGGAGACTGAGGGGTGACCTTATAGAGGTTTATAAAATCATGAGGGGCATGGATAGGATAAATAAAGAAGAAAATAGGGTAAATACCTGATCCTAGTTCCAATCTTCCCCAGCTCAGCACTATCCTCATGACCTGTCCCATCTGTCCATCTTCCTTCCCACCTATCCGCTCCACCCTCCCCTCCAACCTATCACCTTCACCGTCACCTACTGCACTCTCAGTTACCTTTCCCCCAGCCCCACCCCCTTTCATTTATCTCTCCACCCCCGACGCTCCCAGACTCATTCCTAATGCATGGCTTTTGCCTGAAACTTCAATTTTCCTGCTTCTCGGATGCTGCCTGACCTGCTGTGCTTTTCCAGCACCACACTCTTGACTCTAATCTCCAGCACCTGCAGTACTCACTTTTGCCCACATAAGCAAGGTCTTTTCCCCAGTTTGGAAGAGTCCAAAACTAGAGGGCATAGGTTTAAGGTGAGAGGGGAAACATATAAAAAGGACCTAAGGGGCTACTTTTTCACAATGAGAGTAGTGCGTGTATGGAAAGACTGCCAGAGGAAGTGGTACAATCACAGCATTTAAAAGGCTTCTGGATGAGTATATGAATAGGAAAGGTTTAGAGGAATATAGGGCAACCGCTGGCAAATGGAACTAGATTAGGTTAGGATATCTGGTCAGCATGGACGAGTTGAACAAAGGGTCTATTTCCATACTGTATTGCTCTATGACCTCAAAGTGAACACCTTGGGAACCTCGTTAGTGCCTAAAATCCAGGGAAAGTCAGGCACTTCCCCAGTATCTTAGTTTCTAATCTCAAATTCAAAATGTGTTTTGTTAATTGGTTACATTACAAATTCATCTTCACTGCAATGAGGTTTGTCACATTGTAGTTCATTGATAGTAGAACATGGAAAGGCCAAACTAAATCAAATTTATAAACAGAACCTCACTTGAAAAGTATGGTCTGCATCTCAGGGGAAAAGTGCAGAACGTTTTGAAAACCAAATATAGTTATGTATGTCTCACAGCTAGTATGTAACATACTTTTAAGAGTCATGTTGTCATGTAATCACCATATCATAGCAAGTGACCTCAAAATAAAGAGGATCTCATTCCCCATCTTACTGGTGCCAGTTCCTACATCATTCACTGAGAAGAGCATGCAAAAGTTTGGAACCAAATTATTAACCCAGACATGGCAGTACCTGTAAAAATATAGGTATCAGGGTCATGCAAGTCCATTGAATATTTTAGTACTGCATTACCCACATCTATATAAGTATTGTTTCATCAGGAAAAAAACCCTGCTGTCAGAAAAAAGTCAATCACTGCATCTGCCACAGATTGTAAGAACAAAACAGACCATGTTGGCAGCTCAGAGTTAAGCAGCAACAATTTCTGATGAAGGACTCCATGCTCTCATTTGCAAACTCTTGGAGTCTCCAATTAAGTTCAACTTATAGTGATTGTAACGTCAGCCAACTGAACCTCATAGAATATGAATTCCCTGATTGGGGGCTTAATCTGGTTCAATCAGGGAGCTCTGGCTGACAGTTATAAACAGGAGTGTCAGACATTTGTTATGGACTAGGCCAGACCACTCAAAATATTCTTAAGTAGGCATTCAGACTATAATTTTGCAATTTGTTTCAGTAAGTGTGCAGTGAAAATTATCCAGTGTAAATTAGCTAGATTGACTACCAGGTTTTAAAACAGACAAAAACGTATTTGCAAAATTACGGAATGAGGCACAAAGAACAGAATAAAGAATACCTACAGAAGTCAGTTTATCCAAACTAGACATAATTATGCTGTTCCGAATGTACACAACAGTCCCAATAAACAAACTCCTTAAACACAGTAAGAAGGAAACAAAGGCTTACATGTCAAAGTTACAAGGGCAGAAAGAGAGTGAACTTAGCAGCCTGTTTCCACACAGCTCCACAGCTGAACTCCCTCACTAAAGATCTGAATTAAACTGCTCAGCTAGTGAGCTGGCCACGCTCCCTTGACTTATACAGGTTACTTTTAAAAGCACTAAAGCTTTGGCCTAAAGTCTCACTTGTTTGCATATAAACAAAAAGGCCTCCAATACCCTTTTACCTCTGTACCAAACCCAGTCGTTTCAGAGCCTGGACTGTTTTACAACCTCCCTGAAATAAAATCAAGGACACAGTATCCTTGAGAAAGGAATAGCTTTTAGAAAAAAAGGAGAGCTGACTCTGACTTTGTATATGTAAATAAAGGGTGACTTGGTGATGGCATACCAGCCTCTGGAGTTATTTCAAACTAAATAACATATTTGGACTTCAAATCATTCAGAGTACAAGTTGATATGAGTGCAGATTTACAAGCAAAGTAGCCAGGAGGAAGACTTGCCTTTTTCTTCAAATTTCACACCAGAAGTCCTGTATCCCTTTCATATATAACAAAATAAAGTATCAACCTTTTCTAATTTGAACTTCAGTTACTGTGGTCAAAATAACTTCCTATAGTATTAAAAGTTAAAAAATAGCAATCAAAGCTTACATTCAATTGAAACAAAGAGCCCATATTCGAAAAGAAAATGGTGTTTTAAGCATGAAAAAGGGACTTTCTGATTTGAAGAAGCTTACCCGTATGCAGAGGTCATTTGGTCCCATCATTCTGCCTCTTCAATGAGGTGCCAATAGAGTGAGAAGTGATTTCATCACTCCTTCCTTGGCACAAAACTCTCTTCTGGCTGAAAACCATGATTACAGGCCTTCACTTCTTAAGGGCATGGTCCTGAAGGCATCAACACTCCTTAAAAGGGCCACGAAATTGAAAAACAAAGCAAACGTAAAGTAGAAGAGAAAAAAATAAGATGGCAGGAAAGGAAACCAAGTAAATGAAAAAAAACCAAACAGCCTTAGTTATGGGTTGGACAGCAAGTGCCATATACACTAACTTACAGCTGTCTAAACAACATAGGCAGCTTTACTTCACAGGTCAAGCAATAATGATCCCAAGAGGAGACCTCTGCAAACCTTACTTGTAACAGCAAGGAGGGCTTCGTAGGATTCATGTATCCAGGATTTCTGAGTAGGATAAATAAAAAGGATGATCTGGAGCTTACTTGCAAACCAGCTCAAGTTATGAATCAATTTCAGAATTAACAGACTCCAAATCATGTTGCACAAATTAAAAAAAACACATCTACTTATGACTTTGTTGCAAGACAACACAGCAAGAGGCGCAGGTTTGATTTCTCTGAAGTGCTCTCACACAGACTAATTGAATTGGTAATCACTTCTACATCATTGAAACCTTTCAGGAAAGACATTCCGGACAAGATAGCATGGACACCTTGCTTGAAGATGGACATCAATGTAAAGCTATAGTTGCACATCAATACCAATGACATGCTTACAATTACAGGACAATGGTTAAGGCTAGCAAAGTGCATCAAACCAGCAAGATCTGTCATAGATGTGGCCTATCACATCAGCAGAAAGACAATAAAGTTGTTAAACCAAAGCAAACTAGGATAAAACATGCCTCTCCAGATAGGTGCATGATCACCCAATCAAAGCAAGGTTTCAAACCTCAAAGACATGATATTAAAGTATGAATTACTAACCCTGTTAAGTCTGTTTTTTAGCTGTTTGTATAATTATTAAATTGACAATGTGCGCCCATGTACAACAATGTATAATCTGTTCAATGTATAATCTGTTGTTTTGGGAAAAAAGGGATGTTGTGTCATGTCTCACAGCTAATATATAACATACCCATAACAGACATGTTCATGATGTGACATTACTACAGCTTTAAGAGGTGTATTTTGTCTGCTTTTCTTTGTGAAGAAAGGTTGAGACAGATGAGCACTCTGACCCAAAGCCATATAGAGCCAACAGTTTGAGAGGTCTTTGGTTTCTTTTTAAATTTGAAACAATAGAAGCAGTCTGAATGGGTGGGGTTAAGCTCCCACAGAACCAAGATTTTTAAAAAACGTGTTGGCCTTTTGCAGTTGCTGGCATCATGAAGCTAGATGGGGAAGCTCTTAGCCCTTTCTCTGTTACAACTATAAACTGGGGTTCTCTTCCTTCTGCTAGAATTGCACATGAGACAATCTACTTTACTGAATTTGCCTTTGCTAAGAGTGTGTTTATGGGATGTTACTATATTGGATCAACTAATTAGTAGCAATTAATATATATATAAACAATCTTGTTAAGCATTGCTACAGTTACAGTTAAGCTACTTCTTTTAGTTTTGTTTTGACTGTATTTTAATTACAGTGTGTGAATAAAGTTGTGTTTGTTTCAAGCCTGGTATTTTGACTAATCAAATTGTATCTGGAACACAATGCCTCACACTTATATTTAAAAGATGAAAAAGTTAGGGTCCAGACTATCTTCTTAATATATTTTGACGGGGTGTGGTCTGGTCCATATCAAACTGGGGGCTCTTGTTGGGATCAAAGTCTCTAATTCCAGGTTGGATTTAGGATTGTTGGACTCAAACTGATTTGTTGGCATTCTATTTTCAGGTGTTTGCGTTCAGTTGGATTAAACAGGGTGTGTGCCTTATGTAATAGTGGCTCTTACAGTCACCAGCAGTTTCCTGGGTGTCGTGGCTCAGTGGTTAGCACTGCTGCCTCACAGTGCCAGAGACCCGGGTTTGATTCCAGCCTCGGGCAACTGTCTGTGTGGAATTTACACATTTTCCCCGTGTCTGTGTGCATTTCTTCCAGGTGCTCTGGTTTCCTCTCACAGTACAAAGATGTGCAAGTTAGGTGAATTGGCCAAGCTAAATTGCCCAGAGTGTTCAGGGATGTGTAGGTTAGGTGCATTCATCAGGGGAAATGGGTCTAGGTGGAAGTTTCTTTGGAGGGTTGGTGTGGATTTGTTGAGCCAAATGGCCTGCTTCCACATTGTAGGGATTCTATGATTAAGTTACTTCTGGAATTCTGCAGTATGTCATCAAGGCAAAGCTTTTGGGATTGGCAGACAAGCTAGAGTTGGGGTTGCCTTTGTCTGTGTGAAAAGGAGAGGTAATTGCAGCAATTGCTCGACATTAACAATTTCCCATAATGACACCAGAATCATTGTAAATAGCTAAAATTCAATTGCAAATGAACCATCTTAAACATGAAACAGAAACAGCTTGAATTACAAAAAAAGTTAGGGTCTGGTCTATATTCTTAATATATCTTCTTTGAGAGGGTTTAGTCTGGTCCATAATGATATCATCATTGCATTATGACATGTGACCTGATGATATAATGGTTTTAGTCATCACTTACATGAGCATAGTTTGCAGATAAATTTCTCAGTACTAGCCCATTACACAGCAGTGCCTTTGATTGTAATATGTTTGGACACCAGGAGTTGTAATAAAAGTCTGTTGAATACATAGGCACTGTATCACCTTTGTGTAGTTCGTATTTTGGGGGGCTATCGTAAGTGTTGCCTTATCAGGTTCAAATACCCTAATGATGGTAAACAGCCAATCACTGCATCTATGAAAATAGTGAGGACAGAGCAGGTAAGTTCCTTTGTAAATTTGCTGTTTTATTTGAAAGCAACAGAAGCTACATTCAGCTGTCCATCAGTTTGAGCATATTTAAGATTTATAATAGATTTCTTATAGGCTTCCAGCTTATAAACATGTGATGGAAAATGAACAGTTTCCTTCACTGAACAAAACAGCATAGCTGGAAGCTTGATTCTGAAACAAGAAAAATCCAACCTCTGCAGGCTTACAAAGACGCACGATTCGAGGATAATGCCTCTTGTAACTTGGAGTTGTGGAAGTTTAGCATCAGCACCTGTGATGTGCAAGTCATGCTGCTAGACTTCCATTGTAACAGCACTTGGGTGAGGAGTTTATGAGCGCGACTCAAGATGGATCAGCTTTAATATCCCCCCACAAAGCATTAATACCATCAAACAAATTGACAAGTCAGTTTTTGTGCAGCTTTGGTGCAATACTACAAAAGTGCAAATGTTTTCTGGATAGGACACTTTGATTTCCCATCAAGAGGACTGAGCAATGATGGTAACAATGTGATCTTCCATCTGGTGCTTGCATTAAACATCAGCTATTTGGCAGGTTTCCTGCTGCCTTTGTTGCTCAGTGCCAGAAGTAGGGAATTACTGTGGAAAGTTGGAGAATGAAAGGCAATGGTCAAGGGAATGGTTTGCATCATGAACCTCCCAACCTGAAAAAGATGCATGATTTCTCTTTACGGAAAGTGTATGTCTGAGATTAATGACAATGTACTCAAAAGCTAAGAAATTTGAAATTATAGACAGAAGAAGAGCCTTTCATACAACAATTTGAAAAGTCACAAAGGATCAAAATTAAACATTGTTTTTCAAAAAAAAAAGTTAATTTGTTTTATAAATAGACAATTTATAAAGAATGGCATTTGCAATGCTTACATTGAATTTGCACTTTTTCTTTGCCATATTATTCTCACTAAGACTTCAGTATAAACATCAGGACAGACACATGCAGTGCAATACTGGGGGAGTGTTTCACTGCTAGAAGTACAATATGAGACATTAAACCAAGGCCTGTCTGCTCACTCACTGAATGTAAAAGTCCATTTGGCACTATTATGAAATCATTGCAGAAAAATTGGCCTGACCAGTATTTATCCTTCAGTTAGCACCATAAAAGAAATAAACTGGTCATTATCAAATTTGTGTTTCTCAGAAGTTTTCTGCACACAAAATGGCTGTCACGTTGCCTAAACGATAATCGTGACCATATATCAAAAGTACTTAATTGGTTTTAAAACATTTTGGGATGTCATATAAATACAAGTTTATTTTTATTGGTACAAATAATGATTTGTTTATGGCATTCATTCTGCAAATAGGTGAAATTGTATGAGAGATAATAATAAGAAATGGCTGTAGAGTAATCAAGAAACTATGCATTGTCATGCATGAATGGTGACAGTACCCTGCATTGACTGTAAATGTTTTTTAATATGGCATGATATTGTAGCATGACTATTAGAGTCATAGAATCATAGTCATACAGCACAGAAACAGATCCTTCGATCCAGCTCGTTCATGATAACCAAGCTTCCCAAACTAAACTAGTGATACTTGCCTAAGTTTGAGCCATATCCTTCTAGACCTTCCCTTTTCAAGTACCTGTCCAAATGTCTTTTATGTGTAACTGTATTTGTAGCTTCCTCTGGCAGTTCATCCACATATAATCCACCCTCTCTGTGATAACATTGCCCCTCATGTCTCTTTCAAAGCTTTCTCCTCTCACCTTAAAATTTTGCTCCCTAGTTTTGAATTCCCTCACCTGAGGGAAAACAAACTTTGCTATTCACCTGATCTATGCCCCTCATGATTTTATAAATGTCGACAAGGTCACCCCAAACTTCCTACAGAGGAGTGAAAGAAGTCCCAGCCTATCCAGCCTCTCCCTCTAAACCCTCTAGTCCTAGCAACATCCTGGCAATCTTTTATGACCCCTCTCCAATTTAATAATGTCCTTCCTGTAGCAGGGTGACCAGAACTGCACACCATACTCGAAAAGTGGCCTCACTAACATCCCTTATAACATCAACATGAAGTCCAAACTCCTATAGTCTATGGTCTGAGCAATGAAGGAAAATGTGTTAAACACTTTCTTAACCAATCTGTCTACCTGTGACACAACTTTCAAAAAAAATGTATTGGAACCCCTCGGTCTCTCTTTTCAACAACACTACCAGGAGGAGAAAGTGAGGACTGCAGATGCTGGAGAAACAGAGTGGAAAGGGGTGGCGTTGGAAAAGCACAGCAGGTCAAGCAGCATCCGAGGAGCAGGATGGCTTTCCTGATGAAGGGCTTATGCCCAAAATGTCGATGCTCCTGCTTCTTGGATGCTGTCTGACCTGCTGTGCTTTTCGAGTGCTACCCTTTTCAAAACTACCCACTACCTTACCATTAACTATATAAGTCCTGCCCATATTTGTTTTACCAAATGCAACACCTCGCATTTATCCAAATTAACCTCCATCTGCCACTCAGATCCCATTGACCCAATTGATCAATATCTCTTTGTAATCTTAGAAAACTTTCTTCACTGTTGATTATTCCACCAATTTTATAACAATCTGCTTTTTTCTTAGGACAATATGATTTTGTAGATTTATATTTGCACTTTCATACCATTTACATAAAACTCCCTGATTTTCAGAGAAGATCCAAACAAATGGTTATCAGGAAATATTACAACCGTTCGAACTAATATAAATCATTAAGAAATTGGAAAACATGAAAATCTAAAAATGATTCTAATTTTGTATTAATGAATTTGGTGAAATAATTACACCTTCATTCTTGAAAAATGACAGAGATGTGATATTTCTACATTGGATATGTACATCTGAATAATAGCATGCATTTCTTTTACCAATTTTATGATTAGATTAGCAATGGTTTTATTTTTAAATTCTCTTCTCAAACTAAAATCTACGTACTTGTCTGTATGGAGGGACAACAAATTCTATGAACAGATTTGACAATGCCTATTCTGTGACTAAACATCATTTAAATCACTATCTTTTTCATATTTCTGTCAGAGAAAGGCTCAATCATAATATTCTAACTTCTAATGTTAGAATGCAATGTGCTATATTCTTTCTCTTGAAATTAATAATCAATAAATGCATTTTCTCTCCAGGGTATCTTTGGACTGATTGCATCTAATCTTTTGCGTTTACTATGACATTCCATGATCCGTGACTGGAAAGCCAATATCTCCATGCACACAACCCTTAATTTCAATAGAAATGCTGTATTCCTATTACATGACATGTAATAGTCTGGGGATGCCTTCAACTCAATATTGAAATTTATTACATTCTACAGAACAACCGTGTGCACATATTAGAGTTGTCAGCTTTGGTCTGAAGTATTTTGGAGATTTGGTCACATGATATTTGTTTGTTTACAAATGTTTTTGCACTTAGCTCCGTTGGGTATCTCAGCATTAACATGGTTCTAAAGAAAATACTAAGCCTTTTGTATTATGGCGAGATGTAAAAAAACTAAAAATGCAAAGCAACAGAAGAATTTAAGGACGAAAAATTTGTTTGTCTCAATTTTGAAGTACGAGGTCATGATTCACAATATGCCAGCACTGTTCAAATCAGGATGGACAACAGGCAAATCCTCCAGGGAAACTGTACTGGAAGCCTCCCTCAGTCAGAAAATCTTGAATACAGAATGTCAGGGCATTTAGGTGATCCATAGTGATAAATGTGGTCCAGGAGGCATTTATGGTTCAGGTAGTCATGAGGAGAAATGCATGGTCCCTCAAAGAGCAGGATTCACCCTTAAAAGGAAATGGGATCAAGTGACAGCAGTGCCACAAGAAGTCTTGTGAGGTCACGTGGGTACTCAAAATGGGTTCACATGACATTTTCTACACTCCATCAAGCGCTCATGCTGCTCCAACATTCACTGCCATGCTCTTGTTTCACTCATTGAAATTCAGGATTCACAGCAGCATGGAAATTAGATGGAGTCAGTGTCTGATTTGAATTGATTGCATTTATTATTGTCAACATGTACTGGAAAGCAGTGAAAAGTATTGTTTTTTGTGTTAAACAGACAAATTATACCTTGCACAAGTAGATCAGGGTAATTGAACAGAATGCAGAATACAGTGTCACAGATAAGAGATAACATCTCATTTTCATATTGTCATTTTATCTTCAGTTAAAGAGATAGTCCCAGAACATAAGAATTTTACAAACTTCATATTTGTGACAATAGAAAACAGAGAAGGATTAAATAGGGATTTTCAAGTTAACAGGTTGTTGGTAGTGGGATGCTGAAAGGATCATTTCAGATGCTTTAGCTATTTATAATTGGGAATAATTAATAACCCAGATGAAGAGTCCAAATACAACATATTCACATTGACTGACAATGATAAAGCTTCCTAGGTATGTAAGCTCAGAGGAGGATACAAAGAGGTGAACTTTCTCAGATTATTGGTGGATGTGCCAGGAGTTGGGAAGGCAGCAAAATTCCAGAAGTGTGACATCAAGAGAGGAGCCCAATGAGCTTGCACAAGGGACAATATGGTATGGCAGCAATAAAGATGGAAGCTTGATCAAGCCATTTTATTCACCAATGATCATCCAGTAGCCGCCTCCACACTAATGTGAGGTCATGCTGGGAACGAGTGAAACATGGTGGCCTCCTATTAATTCAAGATTGGTCTTGCTTTATGGATATTCCATTGCCAACAGAAGGACCCTCCTCACCACAACATCAACAGCCATGTCAAGATAAGAATGCTACTCAATGACCTCTGACCTTGAAACAAGGAAGCATGCATTTGATTTAGATGAAGGGCTTTTGCCCAAAACATCAATTTTACTGCTCCTCGGATGCTGCCTGAACTGCTATGCTTTTCCAGCACCATTCTAATCTGGACTCTGGTTTCCAGCATCTGCAGTCATTGTTTTTACCTACAATGTGGATTTTCACTGATTGATTTCTGGGATGAGAGGGACTGTGAGAAAAGATGGAGTAGAATGGACTTAAGACTCTTCAGAGTTTAGAAGAATGAGGAGTGCTCTCATTAAATCTCACCGAAGGTCTGAGAGCATTTATCATGTACTTTCCCCTGTATAAAACTTTGGATCAGGGGATTTTCATTCTCAGTGCAATGGATTTGTGATTTTGGTCTGTAGAGGACAGAGAATTCTTTCTCAGAAGTGTGAATCTTTGGAATCTTGTACCATTGAGGCTATTGATATTCAGTCAGTGAGTAAAATCAAGGATCAAATCAATAGATTTTTGGAATCTCGAGGAATCAACAGATATTGGAATCAAACATGAAATAGGGATTAAGGTTAAGAACCACCCGTAATCTTAATAAATGGTCCATCAAGCTGAAGGGGTTGTGTGCCTGTTCCTATTTATTATTCTCTTTCAAAACAGCACAAAAAAAGTCACTACTTCATTAAAAAGAGAATTAATTAAGTAACCTATAATTAAAGTTTCCATACAATGCCATGACATCTGTTTAATAGACTATAATTTATGTTAATTTTAATATAATTTATTGTAAGTTTCAGTTTTGATTTTCGAGTTAATAATATGGATATTCTGTGTATCTATATCGAATAAATAAGTTGTCGGTATTTCTACAGCATTAGTGATTTATTTTAAAAGATTTTTTTATGGACAACTTAAGAATTTATGAGTTCCTTGTACATTCTGAGGGCTTTATGACTGAAAGATAAACATGCTTCAATTTAGAAGGTCAGGTGAGTTATTTTTAAGTTTAAGGTTAATACATATTGCTTCAAGAAAGTGAATTAAACCTATCGGGTTGTTAGAGACAAGAGGTTGTGGTGAGAGTACTACAGGAAAGGTAGCTTTTGGGCCCTATACCAATAATCTGTTTTGGATACTATACAAATGCTTCCTTTCCAATTTATAAAGGACTATTTTGGGATTAATGAAATTATACATTTATTGGGATTAATGAAATTATACATTAATTAAAAATCTTTGAATTTATGTTAGCTGATTGTTTTCATTCTATCTTTATTTCTTGCTTTATTTCTTTTGTTAATAAACTTCTGTTTTACAATTAAAGAAAACTCAGCCAATTGCTGCTTCAGTTTTAGCATTTTGTTAAAACCAAAGCAAGACAATCTGGACATGATCTATCAAGCCAGAATTCAGTCTGCGAACTGACTTGCCCAGTATTAATATCAGCTGAGATCTTAAGAATTCTTACACAGAAATTTTAATAAGTAAAAGCAAAACCAAATAAAACAAGTTCAGGTCCTCCCATACCCAACCTTTGATGCTGAACTTCAAGGAGGTGAGGAGAGGCCTTCAAGAGAAGAACCCTAAGTTTCCCAATTTCATCATAAAAGATGCTCACCAACAGAGCATCACAGAACCCCAGACTTGTCTCTCCCTTCTCCAATTTCTGGATCTCCCTCTGTTCCCCCCCTATTTTGTATTTGCTCTACTACTCCCTCTTCCCACCTACTTTACATGGCTCCCTCCTCATACCAAAAGTTCACATTCTCTCTCTCTCTCTCTTTCTCTCTCTCTCTCCCTGCCTCCTAATTGCTTGCTTAGGATTCATGGAGATTCCAGACAGTTTTATTGGTCCAGATGCTCACAGCGAATGATGAAGCTTTCTGTTTGAAATGGCTGCAAGACCAGCAGGGCTCACCCACTGAGAACTGTGTAAAAAGCCAGAGTTTTACATGTGTGAATCATGGACACAAGGGCTGAACTGCCAGCAGTTGTACTCAGGAGAACAATCTCCCCACTTCCATTAGACTTCTGTGAAAAGCAGGTGAGTTGGGAATTTATCTTTAGCTTTTATCTATACAGCTGTTTGAAAATCATCACTCTCAGCATTCTGCCCACCAGCACTTTCTTTATGACTGGTACAAAGCGATACTTGCAGCAATTAATTTCTGAGTAAGTCAAAATGTAAAGCGCCTACCCAGGGCCAGAAATAATAACTGATGAGTAACCATTAGCTTTACATATAAATATGGCCTTTTAAACAGACCATTTAGATTGTAAAAGTACAAAAAAATGAAAAAGGTAGACAGTTCAGAATAGCAAAGAAATTTACCATTTACAAAATTGCTTTTAACATTCAAAGTAAGTTTCAGGGAACTAAGAACAAAAGTTATCTTTAATCGATTAAATGTCCAGATCCTAGTACAACTTAAGTTTTAATAATATTATCTTTAAATAAAAACATATTTCAAAATGGAGTTTTCCACCCTTTGATCAACAGCCATTAATCAGACTGTGCGGGTTGTTCAGTTTTATCATCTGTTCAAGGCTGCACCAGCAAAATCTCCAGATGATCCAGAGACAATATAGAAAGGGAAACCAAGTGAAAGGGCAGACAACACCCAAAAAAAACTTAATAACTAGCACGCTTGCATCAAACATCAAGAACAAGATTTTATTTTTAATTCATTCATAGGATTTGGGCATCATTGGCTAGCCCAGCATTCATTGCACTTCGCTAAATGCCCAGAGGGCACTGCTGTGGTTTCGAGTCACTTGTACGCCAGACTAGGTAAGGATGACAGTTTCCTTATCGAATGGACATCAGTCAACTTAGTGGGATTTTCCTGACAGTGAACAATGGCTTCACGTTCATCATTAGACTCTTAATTCCAGATTCCGCCTGCCATGGCAGGATTCAAACCCAGGTCTCCAGATCTCCAGGTTAATTGGCTAACGGCAATGCCACTGGGACATCACTACCCTGAATGCAATGATCTGACTGCTGTTCTATATGTTAGTTCAGATAATATACTCTATAAATATCAGTTCTTTCTTAGATTGATGTCTTGAAATCAATTAAAAATGTTAACTATTTATATTAATATAATTTCAAAGGCTTCTGAATAGGTGCATGGGACTCATTCAAAATTATATGGACTCTGAAATTGTGCCTGCTAATTAGGAGATTACAAATGCAGCCCCACTCTTTAAAAAATGGAGGAACGCAAAAAAAAGGGAGTTACAGATCTGGTGGCCTGATGTCGATCCAATCAGAGCTCTTTCAGAAATATGGAGAAGTGCCTCCATTCTTTTCAAGTCCCCATATCAGAGAAGGTTGTTGGAAGGCAAATCCTGCAGTCAGCTGCTGTATTCTGAAGAACAGAGACAGCACATAAGCTAAATGTGAGGTTAGAGTACCAGGATGATATAGTACCAGATAGATAGGGGGCCAGGTAAGTCAGGTGTGAGGTTGGTAAGGTGCAAATTGGGAAGAGGTAGAGTGCCAGGTTGAAAGCTGGCAAGGGGGTTCAGTCCAGAACTAAGGAAGTAGTTTTGCGGTCGGAGCACGAAAATGGGGCAGTGGGATGATCATCAGATCCTTGGAGGGGATTGGGCCAGGTCTGCTAGATATGTGGTCATGTGGGGGCTGGGTGGAATCTGGTCCAACAACTGGATAAATGTTCCCCAATAGCCATTGAGTGCAGCTTTGATGCCACACTCAGTCAAATGCAGCCTTTATGTCAGGACTGTCACTCTTACCTCACCTCTGGAATTCAGCTTTTTTGCCCATGTTTGAACCAAGGCTATAATGAGGTCAGGAGCTGAGTGGCCATGGCAGAACCCAAACTGTTATTGCTGAGCAGGCGATGCTTGATAGCACTGTTGATGACACCATCCATCACTTTACTGACGATCGAGTCAATTGGTGGGGAGGTAATTGGTCAGGTCGGATTTGCCCTGCTTTTCGTGGACAGGGCATACTTGGGCAATTTTCCACATTGCCAGGTAGATGTCAGCGTTGTAACTGTACTAGAAGAGCTTGCCTAGGGGAGTGGCAAGTTCTAAAGCATGTATCTTCAGTACTATTGCCAGAATGTTGTCAGTGCCCAGAGCCTTTGCAGTATCTGGTGTCTCCAAATGTTTTTTTGATATCATTTGGACTGAATTGGATTGGCTGACTTCTGTGATGCTGGGGATCACTGGAGGATGCTGAGATGGATCTTCCACTTGGCACTTTCAATTGAAGATTGTTGCAAATGATTCAGCCTTATCTTTTGCGTTGGTGTGCTGTGTGCTTCCATCATTGAGGATGGGGATATTTGTGGAGCCTCATCCTCCAGTGAATTGTTTGATTGTTTACTACCATTAATGACTGGGTGTGGCAGGACTGCAGAGCCTAAATCTGATCTGTTGATTGCAGGAACACTTAATTCTGTTTATCACTTGCTGTTTGTCATCCTGCTTGGTAACTTCACTATTTTTTTTAAATGATGCTTGATGCTGCTTCTGACATGCCTTCCTACACTCTCCATTGAACTAAGATTGATCCCTTGCGTGATGATAATGATTGAATGGAGGATATGCCAAGCTATCTGGTTACAGATTCTCTTGGATTATGTTATGATCTATTAGGATTCTGCTGCTGTTGATGGCCCACAGTGCCTAATGGATGCCCAGTCTTGGGTTGCTAGATTTATTTGAAGTCTGTGCCATTTGGCATGGCAATAGTGCCACACAACACACTGGAGGGTATTCTCAATGTGAAGGTGAGACTGGTTCTCCAGAAGGACATGCAGTGGTCACATGTACCAATATTGTCATGGACAGATACATCTGCAGCCGACAGATTGGTAAGGGGTCAAAGTTTGCCTTTTCTCTCTTGTTGGCTCCCACAGCACCTGCCCCAGACCCAATCTGTACTCAATGGTTTAATATTTCCAATGTAACTATTTACTTAACTTGAACGGGGCTCTCTGAATGCCAATGGAATCTTCAATTTGCCAGGCAATTCCTTAAGATTTTCTGCAATGGGGATTCAGCAGGATCCCCATGTGCAACTCTCATTTATTATTTCGACAAAGATGACCAGTCTGCCAAAAACCCTATCATAACCGGACATTTAGAAAACAATGAACTGTTTGGGAAGAGTCAACGGGGAAGTCATGCTCACCAACTTGTTAAGCATTTCAGTGGACATAACAATGTAAATAAGGGGTAACAAGTAGACGTGGTTTATTTAGATTTTCAAAACACTTTTAATGAGTCTACGTAAGTGGTTGCTGAATAGAATTAGACTACACAAGTTAGACGCTAAATATCTCGATATTGACTAAGGAATGATGAACAAGAAGACAGCAGAGAATTCTTGGGTTGGCAGGCTGTGGCTAGTAGGGAATCACAAGATTAAGTATTTGGGCCCCCAGCTGTTCATAATCTATATCAATAATAAAGCCTTTAACTGGATACAGCTTTATGAATCATGTACCCAGCAGATTATTGAAAACAAAGGATCACTCAAAGGTATAATGTTGGGTGTTTTGAGAGGAAGAGAGCAAATCTTAAAGTCAAGTATATAAAATTGATACTTCAGAGAGGGCCCTGTGTGATATAATTGGAAGAACTGTTGTCCTTAAGGCAATTATGTGCATACTTTGAATCTTGACAGCATGACACACTAAAAAACAACAACATGAAGGATACACTTGTTTAAAGATTATGAAAAGTTCTGAAAATCTTGGTATTTGAAATAAATCCCATTCTCAGAGGTTTCCACCTGAAATATCAGCTTACTCTTCCTTTTTTTTGGGTGCTAACAAAGTCTGCTGTATATTTCTAAGAGTGTAGATAGAGATAATCCAGAACAGAATGCTGTGAAATGTTTCTGATATTTATTGAAGAGACTCTCTGATTCATCACCAATTGCAATTTCACCAATGTGGTGAAATTCTCCTATGAAACTTGCATTTGGTGCAGATGGCCAAAGTGGAATAGCTTAACTCAAATGTGTCAGATTTTATTTATTCTTATGCATGATTGTAAACTCCTTCTTATTGTAAGAAAAGTATTTTAAGTACGATTTAACAGTTTTTAAAAAAATATTTCCTAACCTATCTTATTAAAATGGGTCATTGATTAGAAGCCATTAGAGAAATATTAATGATCCAAAAAGGGGCCCGATAGGCAGCCAGTCACAAAGCTTTCATGAGGATGAATTCTCAGGGACTTTCTGTCCTGTTCTCCAGTTTAACATGCAGTTTAGCGTAATTGATTAGAGTACTTGCTGTTGTCTTACAAGACAACATTTTAAACCTTGGCCGACATGACAATTTGACAATAGACCATTGCTTGATTATACGCATCCATTTGCTTTATTCTAAAATGACCAGTTTTAGTTTAAACACATTTAATGTTTTCTTTTGCTGCCTTCTGAATTTGCAGAAACCCTGATTAGATTACATAATAGAAGCAATAGCTAAGTTAGAGTTATGGGGGTTTTACCTTTTCTTCATGTTCTTATTACAAACTACATGCATACAATCCAAACCTATAAAAAAGATCTCTCCCAAGTTAATGAAACTGAATACTCATGTATTTTATTTATTCTCTTATGGAATGTGGACATTGCTGGCTCGGCTAGCATTTATTGCCCATCTCTGACTGTCCAGATGGCAGTTAATAGTCAACCACATTGCTGCGGACCTGGAGTGAAATGTCGGCCAGACTAGGTTTAAAAAAATGACAGATTTTCTTCCCAAAAGGACACTGGTGAACCCGATGAGTTTTTGTAACAATCAACAGTATAGGTAATTCTCCTAAAACGCATGTTTCTCAAATGCGATTTGGCTGTAACACGATTTGTGAATTGTGGACTTTTTTTAATAAAGTGAACTCTCGTTCACTGTTACACAATTCCCATCCCAGGCACTAGGTGTCATGGTGCACGGAGAACTGGACTCCGCATCAGCATCACATGGTCGGTCAGCTCACATGCTTACTGGTGAAGTGCTTCGTGAATTGTACAATGCTGTAGTTATTGATTTTAGTGTTAAAGTGTTAAATTTACTGTATTATGTCTTTTAAAATATGATTTAAAGACTTATTATCATTTATGTTAGGCTAACTACTACTTTGTTTTGATTTTCACAAGTATTTTTGGTGGTTTGCCCCAATCCTGTTTTTCCCATAGGCCCCATTATTTCTAATGTGTATTCACGTTGTAGGAGAACCACCTGTAGCTAAATGTTTGCCATTAAAGCCAACATCTTTTATTCCAGATTTTTATTGAATTCAGATTTCACCATCTGCCAAGTCAAGAGTTGAACTCATGTCCCCAGAAAATTAACCTGGAGCACTGAATTAACAAGTGGCGTTACCATCTCCCCAAAGTAGTAAGAACTAAAAGTTAAAGAAAATAGAGTAAAAATAAAAGAAACCCTTGTATTTTGTGAGCTGGTATTTAATTTTAGAGGAAGATAGCAGTTGCCAATTTTCTTTTGCAGAAGCAAGTATTTGATTGTCTTTGTAGGAAAAAGATGAGAGGAATTGCATAAATATCTGTTCCATTCTGCATCTGATAAAAAGACATTTCACCCTGCTACTCAGATATCAAAAATTATAGTAAACCTTGAGACACTTTACTACATTAAGGATTCTACATAAATGCAAGTTTTGTTTTCAGACATAATCAATTTCCATGACCTTTATGAACACAAAATAAACTGGACAGAAAGATATTATGGATAATTTATTCGACTGTGAAGCCAAACATTGCATTGGGATTTCTCCTGTTCAGATCTCACCACAAAGTACAAGCTCTTTCATGGCACGCAGCCTAAGATCTCTACAGACCTATCGTTGTCTCATCTCTAGCCAATAGCCCTTCCTCTGAACCAATAAATGTTTTTTAAATGTCTTGTTGGTGGTCTAACTTGCCTCATTAATATTCAGTTTTCTATCTTACCAAATACGCCAAACAAGCTAGACATTAAGAAATATCGACAAGGAAATCAGAGCAGATATCTGGCAATTCAACTTGCCACTCACTTCAAAAGACCTCCATGTTTGACACCAGGCATCAATATCATAGGACACACTCCAAGGACACTAGTCGCATGTAACCCACATCCACGAAAATTGCCATCCAACATGTGGCAGCCACTGATGGCACATCTTAGATCTGCTTGCAATATGCTTATATAATGATAGAGTCATATAGTCACCCACAGCATGGAAACAGATGTTTTGGTCCATTTTATCTGCGCCAACCAGACATCCCAATCTGACCTGGACCCATTTGTCAGCACTTCACCCATATTCCTCTATCCCCTTCATATTCACGCACCCAACCACATGTCTTTTAAATGTTGTAATTGTCCTTGTCTGCATTACCTCCACAGCTCATTCCATAAACACAACATCCTCTGCATGAAAAAGTTACCCCTCAGGTCATTTTTAAATCTTTCCCCTCTCACCTTAAAATTATGTCCTCTAGTTTTGGACTCGACCAACCTAGGAAAAATACCTTGGCTATTCACTCTATCCATGCCCCTCATGATTTTATAACCTCCACAAGGTCACCGCTCCATCTCAAATGCTCCCAGAGAAAAAAGCCTCACCCTATTCAGCCTCTCCCTCGAGCTCAAACCTCCTGTTCCAGCAATATCCTTGTAAATATTTTCTGTACTCTCTCAAGTTACAACATTCTTCCTATAGAAGAACAACTTGAATTGTATGCAGTATTTTAAAAGTGGCCTCAACAATGTCCTGTACAGCTGCAACATGGCATCCCAACTCCTGTACTCAGTGTTATGATCAATGAAGGAGAAAATGAGGACTGCAGATGCTGGAGATCAGAGTTGAAAAGTGTGGTGCTGGAAAAACACAGCAGGTCAGGCAATATCCAAGGAACAGAAGAATTGACGCATTACAATCAATGAAGGCAAGCATGCCAAATGCTTTCTTCACCACCCCGTCTATCTGCAACTCCATTTTCAAGGATGAGTGCTGCACTACAGGCTGCATGAGCAATTATTGTAGTATTGTTACTGTAAGGACACTCTGCTCTCTGAGACATACACCCAGCTCATGGTTGGACCAGGCTGCAATTGCAGGCTCATTGCGCTGACTCAATCTTAGCCGACCTGAATGCTCACAGCATTCCTGCCTTGTTTTGCATTTGTGCACTTCTCCCCTTCAGCCATATTACTTCTGTCTTGCTGCAAAGTTTGGTGCAGACACAAAGCCCCAAAGTTGTCAGCAAGTCAAGGGAAATAGCCTTCAGTCAGAGGCTCCAAGCACAGTAAGTCAAGGGCAGCTTCCAATACTATCCCAGTGGCTTGGACATGGTCAATGAGTGGTTGATTTCAGAATGGTCTTTGTGAAGCTAAATAATCTACTATCTTGATTCTTTCTGATCTGCTGTGACCTGCTTTCCCACTGGAATGAGAGACGCAAATATCATAGGAGATGAAAGTAGGTGGCACAGTCGTTACTTCTCGTTCAAGTGTAGAGGTGACTGGAGTGAGTGGGTAGGCAACAAAAAGGGCTTGTAAGGTTAAGGCTATTGGGGATTGGGATGGGTTATTGCAAATAAGGAAAGATACTGCAGGCAATGGTGAGAGAGATGGAGCATGTGCCTTGGTGGGAGTTGAGTACAGTAGCAGAGAAGGAGTGAGTCTGAGCTATCAGAGAAAAATGATGGCACTTACCCTGGTGGAGTGGTGAATGTTATTTCATGTCATTGTTCCTACAGCACTGGGCATTCCTCCAGAGGGTTGAGACTGCACTAACCCTGGGTGGCAATCTTGGACCATAATGTATTGTTGTGGCCTCCATAGCTGGCCTGGGAAAAGTACATCCAACCTGTGCAACACACCATCTAGCAGGAACTCCCAGTCCCTGCCTGCAAAGCAATCTGTCATTATTGCTTGTCTGCTATGTTTTGAGCATGTCAGGAACTGTGCAGGCCACCTCTGGCTTTTATTTTGTTTCATTTATACTTTATTTTCTTTCCAATTTCACAGGAAATGCATTCAGGTGAAATGCAATTTTAAATTCAGCTTCTAAAATTGTGTTTTAGTGTTATATGTGGTCAGGTATGATATCAAATCCTGTGGTTAGCCAATTGCCTTTGACATGGTACACTTACATTACAATCTACCATCATCTACTGGAAGTTTTGTAATGTAGGATTAGAGCTTGACTCAGTAGAACACGAAATTTTATTGCTAACAATAGAGATAAGGAGGATTACTTGTTCATGTAACATACATTTCAAATTTTATGTTCTTATTTGATTTACATAGCAATTAATATTTCTTGTTTTGCTAATTTCCCAACAATAAGCCCCTGTGTCTACTCCAAGAAGCAATGAAGATTTTTTTTAAAAAAAGATAGTGTCTTGAAAATATAATTGTTCAGTTCAAGGGAGTCTCTACAACCTTCAATTAAATCCTGCATTGCTTATCAGAAGGAGAAAGTAGATAAATTGAAAGAAAATCATTTTCCATTAGAATGTAATTTTCAAACCTAATTAGCTGCACTCAAATTACTAGCAAGTTAAATAAAACTGAAGACAAATGGTCTGCACATATTATTGAAATATAGCAAAAATACTGACAGTAGTATTTATTTTATTTTATAAAATTTCCAACTAGTCATCTGTTGCTTCAGTTAGCTGATCAACCCTGGCTTTGCATCACTGGCTCATGCAAGAGACCATACTGTGTAAAAAATGAACATGTTACATCTGAAATGTTACTGCCTTGTAAAATAATTGTGTTCATTTTGTCAAATCCAGTTTAACCAGTAAATTGAGGTAGAAAGGTAATAAATTACAGATTTGATGATCTGTTCGAATAAAATAATAAAATGGCTCGGTGGTTCAGAACTTGAATATTGCTGAAAAGTGTGACATGCTGCTTAAGCTTTTCATCTTGTACTCATCAGGACAAATGTGTGGATGTCAAATTTTAAACAATCACATCGACAGGATATATAAGGGCCCACTGAGTAACAAGTCAAGTCGACTCTGATTGGCAGAGGCATTGCCGTAGAGAAAGCAATGAGGAACTATGGATTCCCCAAGCTTCGAGTAAACTTCATGGAGTATTATAATGAAGGGCTTTATTAACCAGTATATCAGCTGACATGGTGATAATGTGAGGAGCAGCAAGAAACAAGCATTCCTAGGTTAGTATTCAGGAGAATCTTGTACTCGCCTGTATCCACTTTAACAAGGAAGAAGCAACTGCCAGACCCATTTCTTGGCAATGAGGTGGGCCAAGCAGATCATGTGACCCTTGTAAAAGACAGCAATCATTATATTAAAAGCTTTCAGTTGATGGTAGTAAATGACACTGGGCAATCCAGACTAAGAGTAATCAAATGGCAGAGAGTGAATTTCAGTGAGTCAAGAACGGAGCTGGGCAGAATAGATTGGAATCAAAGGTGGTTAGGAAAACTGTATCTGAACAAAAGGCTAATCCACGGAAGAGATAGTTTAAGCACAATCAAAGTGTGTATCTTCAAAAGGGGAAGGGAGGACAAACAAATCTAGTGCTCCCTGCATTACAAAGGATATATAAATTAAGTTAAAGAAGACAATGTGTGCTGATGCCAGTGTCAAGTAGCAAATACAATTGAGAGCCATGCTGAATACAGTAGGTTCAGAAGGGAGGTGATAAAACAAACAGAAGAATTACAGAGGGATTATGATAAAACAAGACAGGTAGCTAACATTAAGGGAAATTTCAAGGTCTTCCACTGTATATTAAAATAAAAGGGTGGTTAAAGGAGGAGTACGCCCAATTAGGAATCAGAAAGGGGAATTTCAAACAGAGGCAAGAGGCACAGATGAGATATTAAGTGAATACTTTTCTTTACCTATGAGGCAGAAACTGCCCAGGTCATAGTGATAGAGGAGTAAATTGTATCACGAGAAGAGTTCAAACTTTACAAGGAGGTATTGAATAACCTGTCAGTGCTTAAAGTTCATCAGACATTAGATTTTGATGAGATGAATCTATCGATATATCAAAAAGTAAAAATCGCAAAGCAAGTGGGAATTATATTTTAATCTTCCTGGATTCAGGAATGGTACTAAAGGATTAAGAATTGTGGACATGACACTCTTTTTCAAAAAAAAGTTATAAAGATCAGTCCAACAGCTACAAACAAAACAGCTTAACTTCAGTGCTGGGAATATTCCAAAAACAATTATTCAAGATAGAATTAATAATCACATGAACAAAATGTGAATTGATTTGAAAAAGTTAACATGGATTTGTTAAGGTAAATTTGCATCTAACCGACTTGCTGGAGATTTTGATGAGGGAACAGAGAGACTTTATAAGGAGAAATCTGTAAATGGACTTCCAAAATGCATTTGAGATAGTGCTACACAACAGAAAAGAGCGAAAAGTTACAGATCATGGAAGAAAAGGGACAGCAGTATCATAGATATAAAATTGGCCATGCAGACACAGAAAGGGATAGGAAACAGACTGTGATGGTTAAAACAAAAATACTGCAGATGTAGCAAATCTGAAACTCAACACATCTGGCAACATCTGTGGAGAGAGAAACAGAGTCAACATTTCAAGTCAAGTTCAAATTTTCTTCAGAAATAAAGAAGTGGTTGATGGACATTTTTCAGGCTGGAAGAAGATTTGTAATGGGGTTCACCAGGGTAGGTATTTGGACCTTTGCTGTTCCTGATTTATATAAATGATCTACAATGTGACAATGTACTACAATGGGGCAATTTCAAAGTTTGCAAATGACACAAATTTGGGAGAATTGTAAACTGTGATGAGGGCAATGTGGAACTTTAAAAGAACATTGTGACATTGTTGGAGCAGATGGATTTGTAGCAGATGATGCTCAATGTGGAGAATTGTAAAGTGATGCACTTTGGGAAAAAGAACATGTAGAGATAACATAAAGTAAAGGTTACTATTCTAAAAGATGTGCAGAAGCAGAGAGACTTCAGTGGATATGTACATAATTTATTAAAGATGGCAGAACAGGTGAGAGAGAATCATTAAGTAAGTACATATTAATGGTGACATCACAAATAAGGCCAACAAGTACAAGAACAGGGAGATTATCAACATATAAATAACTTGTTAGAAATCAGCTGAGTATTGTGTATAGTTCTGGGCGCTACACTGTAGAAATGATCTGAATGTATTGGAACAAGTGCAGAGGAGGTTTACAAAAATAGTTCTGGGGATGAGCCACTTCAGTCAGGTGGAAAAATTGCAGAAGTTGGACTGTTTTCTTTTTTAGTGATGAAATAGCCAAGAAGAAATTTGTTTGAAGATTATGGATAGGGAGAAACTGTTCCCACTAATAAATGGATCAAGATCCAGAGGGCACAATTTTCAAGCATTTTGCAAAAGATACAAATATCTTTTGCAAAACCTTTTTCATACCGTGGGTAGTTAGGGAATGGAATCCACTGTCTGGAAGTATTATGGAGCAGATTCAATTGAGGCATTCACAAGGACATTGAATATCTATTAAAATAAAACACTATGCATGATTATTGGGAAATGAATGAACATTGACACAAAGTTAAAATGTTCAGAGAGACAATGTACTCATAATGGGCTGAATGGCGTCCTTTGGAAAGAGGAGGACCGATATAAGAATATATGTCATTTCTAACAAATCTAAGTAAGCCACATTTTGGGCTTGATTGATTATTTTAAATTAGTTGTTAGTACAGCTGCTGGCACAATCTGGATTGTTTATCACAGAATCACGTCATGAACATCTGGGGACATTTGTGAAATTTGACAGCACTCTCTCGCACACAACTCAAGCAACAGCCTGAAATATTCATATTTATTAAAGTAATACCTTACAACTAATATCCCAGGATCCTTCACCATGATTGCTGGATATGTCCTGTCCCATGGACAGAACAGACCCACCAGAACTGAGAGGCCTCAAAGTTAGATTTCAGGGCATGAATTCTAATGGTGTCAAGACACACATGGGCTAGTAAACCTTCTGCTAGTTACAACCTATCATCCCCTACAACTGGTTAATCAGTACTCTTCCATGTTGAACACAGCTGAGAGTTGAAAAGACACAGAAAACACCATGTTGCCGGATCTCCAACACCCATCATTTCAGGAACACCACTACAGATCCGAGCTAATTGAGTTCTGAAGAAGTGCCATAAAGTGGCTGCACAAGTGGTAAGTAAATCAACAAAGTGAAAAGCCTGTGCAGTATTCTTTCCAAGATGTACCTGTCCATGAAAATATTGGTAGCTGTGACCACTGCACAATTCTTATGGATGTGAAAACCATACTACAGCCACATTACCACCTTCTCAAGGTAGTTAGGATGGGGAATAAATGTCAGTCCTGGTCAGCAATGCTTACATTCCAAGAAAGAATTTATTTTAAATATTGCTGCTCCTTAAGATTCTACATAAAACCTGGATTCATGACTGTGATCTTAATGACCATCATTTATTATATTAATTGTTATATTATTTGAGTTCCAACTGCATTCATTAAATGAGAATTTAAAATGTAACATTGTGCAATTCACATAATCGATCTATATAAGTGCATATTTATACTTTTATTTTTAGAGTTGCAGCTTAATCAGATATATTTTATGTCTGCTGTTAAATGGCTCTGCCACATGGAGAATTAAAGATTTTTTAAGTTGTTACATTCATACCCATAAAATAAATTGGGTTTTATTAGAAATATTAATACTATAGATTAAAAGCATTTTTTATTAAAAAAGATAATAGTGAAATGTACAGATAATGTCTAGAATATGAAATAGCCCTTTGATGTTGGTGCTTTTAGATGTTTTGTTACAACTGGTTTCTGATTTTATTTCAGATTTCATGCATTGGCTTTTATTATTTTTATAGCTAAATGTACATTATTTTGCAAAAACTAATTCTTTTCATGACTAATTTAAAAAGGCCTATTTTCTACTATACTGTCAATTTTTTTTCTGAATAATACAGATTAGAAGTATTATAATATTTTCTCCATTCACCATCAATATTCAGAATGGTTCTGATGAAAGTTTTTTGCTCCACAGATATTCCCGGATTACCGAATATTTCCTTAATTTTCTATTTTAGTTTAATCCAACTCAACCTATTTCTGTTAGCATCATGAATATTAAAAAAAATTGAAGTTTCTTTTATCCCTCTTTGACTTGGATTCTTAATTTAGCCTATGAAAAGAAACTCTAAGTTTCTGCATCACCTGATTTTCTTATAATGATCTATTTGGCTACCAATAATACCGTATCTTAAATTAACTGGACCACATGAAAAGGCATTCCTTCTTTCAACTGCACTATGGAACCATGTGCTTGCTTTGGATCAATAAGCTTGTAATTTATAACAGTTCAGAAAGAATTTTAATGAAATTCCCAAAGTTAAATGTCATGGAGGGCATTTTGTTATTCTTTTCTATTTTGTCAGTAACGGTCTGTTGAGGAGAATGCCAAACAGTCAAAATGCATTTAATCAAAGAGAATGTATTACAACATTAGGTAAGCATATTTGAACTATAATGTACAGGAAACCTCACAGTGGAAGGGTGCCACAGAATCCTTTGTAATTTGTAAACTGAAATGGACGCTAAGTTTACCTTATCATTAGAAGGATAATAGACATTAAGAAAAATGAACATTTTGACTAAAGATTGTAGGATATTTTTTGGTGCTACATTTCTGAGTTTAAATATAGGTTACCTTTATAAATTTCTGGAAGGCATATTATAAAACTGGCTTCTACTCTTATGACTTTGAGTAATGAATATTAAAAGATAAAATGCAATCCAAAACTGTACATTATTAATAATCATTAACCAAGTTATTCATGAATACATCTAAATAAGTCAGTCTTGATATATACAGCAACTGTCAATAATTTTGTGAATAGTCCAAACATATGTTTGCCACTCTGTCAACTCAAAGCAGTTTGTCCTTCAGTTGTCATTATTCCTTTCTGCAAATCATAATGATGCATAGTAACTATCACTAACAATGAAGCAGATTTTGAAGTGGAGAAATATAAACAGACAACGCACTCTCTCATATCCTTTAAAGGACATATCATTTTATAATATGAAGATGTAAAGCATATATCTGCCAATCTGCCAATCTGAGGCAGGTGTACCTTAAACCATTTTCATTATAATTTCAATACCTTGGTACAGTGAAGAGCATCACTACTCTAAATTGCAAATCACAATCATGCATAGTTAACTTATTAACCTTGAAATAGACTTTGAACTGGAGAAATAAGAATTAAATATCAACATTCAGAAAATTAGGTAAATCTGAACTTCATTGCAATTTGCATATTTTGCACAATACTTTTGTTTGCCAAGTAATAAAATGTAGTACTTGTGAACATAGAGGTCTCGATTCTCTATTGACAGTTACTGTAACACCAGTGCTCACTTGCACACAAGAAAATCTGTTAATCATGAGAAGGATGTATAAACTGTGATGTTCTGCCATTTTAATAAATAAAAAAAGTTGAAATTTAAGTATTAGCTGGGGGGGTCGGGGCACTCCTGAGAGTCAACCCCTGCCCTCGCTGCCAATCACCCTTACAGCCTTCTCCGTCTCACCTACCCTCTCCAAAGTAACTTTCTATGGTCTGGGACGTATCATTCTGAAGCTCTGGTGCCTGTTTTGCTGGTAACAACCTGTGGTATTGCTGAATACAAGATACCTGCCTACAACTCTTGGCAAGTTGAACCTCTGCCCCAAGGTTCCAGAGGAAGGCCCACCACTGTTCTTGCCACTAACTGTTGCTTCAGTGTGCCTTCCTGAAAAGACGCAGAATTTTTCTTTGGCTTGGTCTTTAACCAGCAGATAAGAGTCCTAAAGCCTCAACAAAATTCCACCTCATACTTCAATGATCTATTCAATGTAAGTATGTGCCAGGTAACTAAAACATGGCCAAAGTAGCACCATCTAAAAAATACAGTTTTTACCAATTAAGGTAATTACTAACTAGTTATTTGATTAGGTTAGATTCGCCACAGTGTGAAAACAGGCCCTTCGGCCTAACAAGTCCACACCGCCTCTTTGAAGAGAAACCCACCCAAACCCATTCCCCTACCCTATATTTACCGCTGACTAACACACCTAACACTGTGGGCAATTTAGCATGGCCAATTCACCTGACCTGCACATCTTTGGATTATGGGAGGAAACTGGAGCACCCAGAGGAAACCCACGCAGACACAGGGAGAATGTGCAAACTCCACACAGACAGGCAGGAAAGCAGTATCTTAAAGCAGTGGCTGGAAAAAACTGGAAAATCTCTAAGAATGATATACCAAGTACTAAATAAAGAGAACAATCAACATAGATTTCAAAAGGGATAATTGTTTTTGACAACGGCTGTGCAATTCTTTAAGGATATAACAAACACGAGGACAGATGAAATGGATGTTGTGTACAAGGGGTGTATAAAACTTTAAGAATATATAGTGTGCACAACATTTAATATCACACTTCTGAAAGCAAATCCAGACTTTTGAGAAGGCACAAGACAGATTACCTGGGAATAGGAAATAAAATGACGAAAAATACACTTGAAATAATGAAGCTTTGTGTATTAGAAAAATGTAGGTTACGCATGGTAAAATAAAAGTGATTCAAAATCTGAAACTTTGGGGGAAGAGTTGAGAGAAGTAAACTGTGTTATTAAAGGGAAGAACCCACAGATACAAATTAATTGTGAAGTGTGTATGCCAAGAAAGGACTTGAAAACTTGCAAAGTCCTGTGAGGGCTGTAGACTTACTATCCATTGTTCTTGGTTGAGGAAAGAACACTGTAAACATTAAAGATCAAAGTGCAAAGATGGAGGCAGGAAAAAGAATTGGGGTGAAATTTCCACTTGGGCAGTGGTACGTCATTTGGGAAAATGTGGTAAGTTCAGAAAAATTAGATTCTCGACACTGAGGAAATGCATCCCATTCTGCAATTTTGAAGGAATATTATTACTGAGCTTTGAGAAGTCAATTTACACGCATTCACATCATGATTACCTAAACTTGCCTCATTTTTGTGCAATTACATATTCTCCCACACACGGGAGAGAAACTTGGTGGCAACAAGTCCTTACACAAAAGTTAAAGTGAATACCTGATAGCTCTCCTTTGCTCCCCAGGGTTTCCATAATGGACAGCAGTCCCTAACATCTTAGTTGACACTCCATGGGCAGGAACTGCCTGCACTGACCTTCCTGTGTGGGATTTCACAATCATTAATCAACAAACATATGAAGGCTGTTATTGTAGCAGATCAAATTGTTTCATCTTGTTTCCTCATGACGAGCTCAGTGATGCAGCTTGGGCAGCAGGCTTTGGCAATAAAGCTGGCTTTCCCAGGTGCAGGATGCTGTAGACTGTATACACACCGTACTGAGGGTGCCATATCATAATTCAGCTCACTTCATCCACAGAACAGCTTCTATTTCATCAATGTACAAGTCAACATTGATCATCCATTCCACATCTTAGGAATGTGTGCCAAATAACCTGGAAGTTGACAGGATGCACATGTCCTTGCGATCTCTCAAAATCCTGCATCTTTTCAAGGATGGATGCCTTATGAGGGTCATTATTGAGAGATAAAGGCAACTCGCTGTATCCATGGCTAATGAATTTGTGACAAAAGCCCCTAAATGATGCAGAGCTTAGATGCAATGCAGCTTATTCTTTGATCAGGATCATGGTGGGATAATCAATAGGCCTGCCAAAGATGAGGTTTCAATCCTTGGCTCGATGTGGGAGTCCAGTCCAGTCAAAGCACAGTCCAAACAAAGTGATGGCATAAGCCTGCACAGATGAACCAGAAAAGAGGGGATGTGATGAACTCACTGAGAGAGTGGTAGCAGTCTTCCAAGGAGAAGAATGAGGACAGGAGGAACATCTCCTTCACACTGACTGAGCAGTGCAGCAGCAGATGCAACAAAACAGACAGGACTTAATTGACACCCAGTTCCACAGATGCAAGATGGGTGCAGTGACCGGAAATTTCTGATTCCTCGTTCTCAACCATTCGAAGGCTTTATGGAACATGATGTTCCTATATTGAACAATGAGTCCGTGTTATACTACATTGGATGTTAGGGAAACAAAAGCACTCCCTCAGTCAGGGCTCTTGGATGGGATGGCACTAAGGATGGGTTACCTGTTTATCTTTAGTTACAACAAAAGTACATCACCTTGATGGTGATGTAAAACAGCAACATATTTACAAATATGAACATGCAATTAAATGTTACTTGTACCACCTATGTGCCTCAGAAGTGTTTCGTATGATCTGCTTCCATTATGTATGTTGTGAAAGTAACTACTGCCTGGTTAAAGCTTGACATGGTGCATGGCTGAGTTCTAAAAATGGCATCAGAGCCAGGCATCCCAGAAGGTCCCATTAGTGGGGAGAACTTCAGCCATTGCTGACTGAACAATAACGTGAGTGGCGCCACAGAGTGTAGTACATGCATTATAAAGCAAGCTTCGAAAACTGCAAGACATAAGCTGCTCAAGGTCATGCACAAGCCACTCCATGTAGCTCCCTGAAATTCACACTTCACTGATATTTAATAAAATTTAGCCCACAACGTAACATAGGAACAGGATAGATGAAGATAATTAAAATGAGATTGTGGAGTGCAAATGTTGACTGAATGATTGGACCAATGACCTGCTTACATACTGCAACTTTTTTAATGTGAAATTGGCTACCAGTTAATTTACTGGGACTGTCACGGATGCCAAATCCCTAAAATTATATTGCTCATCATCTATGATCAACATCTGAATGTTTATCTATCATTATTCAGACCAAAGGTGTATTCATCTCTTAACATTACAAAACATTTAAGTTATTATTACAAGTTTTATTTATACTTATTTTGTATCAGCTGCAGATACCAATCAGTTTTTAAATCTTTGGTGAGAAGTTAGATTCAGTTAACAAGCAGAGGTTGTACTGAATACAACATTTTTTTTAATGTAAAGGCATGTTTGAATCAATCTTTAAAACAAACTGCAGCACAGCTGTTTCCTGTAGCCAATTTTGTACTAGCTGTTTTCTTCATTTCATCAAACTGTCAGTCAGTAAGACTTTTCATTTTGGATCTGATAGAGTGAAACTCCTGATGCACTCAATTTTGATGACAAGTGGGTTTTTGCAATAATAGGTTTCCACTGTATTATCAAGAAAATTCCCTGCATTTCTTTTGATTCTACTTAATATCATCCAATTTTTGGAAGTTACATGTAATCAAAAATGTGCCGGCACATTTTGAAAACTTGAAGACCCTTCGCACGATAGCTGTCTCATTTTTGGAAGTCAAAACCCTGTTTTGGAAATATTAATCAGTTTCACT
The DNA here is from genome assembly GCF_004010195.1 of Chiloscyllium plagiosum. NCBI lineage: Eukaryota > Metazoa > Chordata > Chondrichthyes > Orectolobiformes > Hemiscylliidae > Chiloscyllium > Chiloscyllium plagiosum. The sequence goes on from NC_057718.1 coordinate 51,309,310, forward strand.
TCAGATTGTATGTACAAACATGAGCCAAAACAAAATCTTACACTCTTAGAAAAAAAGTGAATTACTGCAAATGCTGGAGATTTTATATAAAGAACAAAGCCGCATTGGATTTGATACATTGGGTTGTTTTTTTTTGGCTAAATGTCAGTTTCATTATGTTTCATGGTGACTTACCCTCTGTGAGACCTTGTGAGATTTCTTGCCACATTTTCCCAAGCTTACTACTCCTGTGATGCCCTTCTTGTCTTATTCTAGCTCCATTCAACCACTTACCAAACCAAGAACAACATATTACAGCTGGAATATCCCAGAATGGACTTAAATTTCCTGAGGAGTCGCAGATGGAGTTTAATTTAGATAAATGTGAGGTGCTGCATTTTGGAAAGGCAGAACTTATACACTTAATGGGAATGTTGCTGAACAAAGATACCTTGGCGTACATGTTCTTAGTTAAATAAAAGTGGAGTCGCAGCTAGATAGGTTAGTGAAGAAAGCGTATGGTATGCTTTGCTTTATTGGTCAGAGTACTGACTATAGGAGTTGGGAGGTTCTGTACGGCTGTACAGAACATTGGTTAGGCCACTTTTAGAATATTGCATGCAATTCTGATCTCCCTCCTATCAGTAGGACGTTGTGAAACTTGAAAGGGTTCAGAAAAGATTTACAAGAATGTTTCCAGGGTTGGAGGATTCGAGCTATAGGGAGAGGCTGAACAGGCTGGGGCTGTTCTCCCTGGAGCATCAGAGGCTGAGGTGCGACCTTATAGAGGTTTATAAAATTATGAAGAGCATGGATGGGTAAATAACAATGTATTTTCCCTGGGGTGGGGGAGTCCAGAATTACAGGTGTTTAGGTGAGAGGGGAAAAATTTAAAAGGGACCTAAGGGGCAACTTTTCCATGCAGATGGTGCTCCGTGTATGGAATGAGCTGCCAGAGGATGTGGTGGAGGCTAGTACAATTACAACAATTAAAAGGTATTTGGATGGGTATATGAATAGGAAGGGTTTAGAGGGATATGGCCAAGTGCTCGCTAATGGAACAAGAATAGGTTAGGATATCTGGTCAGCATGGACGAGTTGGACCAAAGGGTTTGTTTCCATGCTGTACATCTCTATGGCACTATGACTCTATGATAGTTGCCCCGATTTGACCGGGGACAATTGGTAGCTCGTGTTACTGGAGGGAAAGTGGAAGTCCTGCTGAACGGAATGGTGCAGAGGTAGAATGTCCTTTTCCTCCAGGACTAGCAGAGGAGGCCTCAAAACCAGACCACGTGAATCTGGTCTGAGATCACCTTGCAAGTCAGTGCTGTCTCATGCTTCTGGAGGAATATACAGCACAGGTCAATGACCTTCCACACTCTGTCAGTATGAATGTCGCCATCTCCTCACTGGTGTCTCACACTCAGTCTCTCTCTGCTACCATACCCAACTCCACATTAAGGGGCATGCTCTACTCCTCTCACAATTGCCTGCAACATCTTCCTTCACTTGTTCTCACCCATCCCAGTCATGCCCTCTGCAGTGACTACTCCACAAACTTGGGACGCCACAACCAATAGTAATAGCTGTACTACCCATTTTCATCTCCCTGAATACCCGCCTCTCTCTTATTCCTGGACGAAAGAACTAAGGCCTGTGGTGGGCTCCTTACCCCTTATGAGGTGAGGTTTTTGACTTTAACTCAGGTTGCTCTTGACTTACTGCACTAGGAGCCCCTGACCAGGTGTGGATGGCAGATTCCTTTCGTAAAGGAAGGAATTACTGAATCAGATGGGGCTTTACAACAATCACAAACAGATTCATAATTATTATTAGATTCTCAATTCCAGATTTTGTTTAATGAATCCAAATTCCATCATTACTCAGGTCTCTGGAAGAACTGTCCAACGTTAATGCCACTCGGCCATCGCCTCCCTTTATTAATAATCTTATTAGCAAACAATAATCCCATTGTCTCGTGAGAATCTTGTCTCACCACACAGGACCTATTACAAGATGCAGCAATTTAGTCACAATGATGAGATTGGCCTCATTGCAATTTTTGCACATTTCTGCAGCATTGCTCACCACAGTCCACGTCATTCAGGTCCCTATAGCATTCCACACATTAACTTCACTCTCTTTCTACAGATGCTGACAGGCCTGCTGAGTTTCCCTTTCTCTTTCTGTGTCTGTTTTAACATCATCCAAAATTGGAATGCTTTAGACAACACCGATACTCTCACTACATGATGACATAACATTTGAAAAAGGATAGAAAGAAACCAATGAAATGGAATCTCTCATCTCTCCCTTCCCACAACCCCAATAAAACTTCTACGGCATCTTCCTTTTACCATAGCCATTTTGAAGACTGGTTTTTGCTAAATTATCTTTCCAACATTTGATTCCACTGCAGATAATGCACAATTTGTCACAAGGGCACGTAAAACTTTCTCCCAATGATTCTCCACATTCTCTGAATGATACTCCATCATTGTTCCAATCAAATCAATGTAAATCTCAGAAAATGAAGCTGTTATGTCTGCTATAAGTTAGAAGGAGAAGAACAATAACTTTCTCCTCCTGTGGACAAAATATACAATCCTGCAAATTACTTTCCATATTGTCTTTTTAACTAAACTGACTGGCGCGTTCAACAAAATTGCATGTAGTATTAAAAAGCCATATGTGTTTTACCTCTACAAAACCATCTTATCATTGATACAATTCCACTTCAGCTTCAAGCAGATAGACCAAAACATCTAAGAACAAAATATTATCCTCAAACTTGACTAATTAATCATGAATGATTTTGCAAGCAAATAATATGATTTGGAGCAATTCCAAGCAAAAGAGTTCTTCATTTATGGGGGATAAGAATACTTCACTCCAAAGCACAAATGCAAACTTTCTGAGTCCAGCAGCCAAACTGGGATCCCTTCCCATATTTTCTTGCCCACACGTAAGTCATTGAGTCATACAGCATAGAAACAGCCCCATTAGAGCAACTCATTCAGGTTTCCGTTTGTTTGAGTTTGGTCCATATCCCTCTAAACCTTTTCTATCAATGTAGCTGTCTAAATGTCTTCTAGATGTTGTCATTGTACCTGCCTCCACCACTTCCTCCAGCAGCTCATTCCATACACGCACCACCCTTTGTGTGAAAAAGTTGCCCCTCAGGTACCTTTTAATTTTTTCCCTTCTCACCTTAAACTGACATCCTGGGAAAAAGACCTTGACTATTCACTTTGTCTATGCCGATCATGATTTTTGAAACCTCTGTAAGGTCGCCCCTCTGCCACCTGTGGTCCAGGGAAAATAGTCCCAGCCTATCCAGCCTCTCCTTATAACACAAACCTTCTCGTCTGGGTAATATTCTTGTGAATCATTTTTGCTCCCTTTCCAGTTTAATAACATTCTTCCTATAACAGGGTGACTAGAATTGTGTGCAGTATTCCAAATGTGGCCTTATCAATGTCTTGTACAGCCATAACATGACATCATTCTTCGAAACTCCAGTGAGTACAGTTCTAACCTATTGGGTCTTTGCTCATAAGACAATCTCTTCATTCCAAGGAATATCCTTCTGAATTTTTTTCTGAACCGCCTTCAACAAAATGATATTCCTTCCATACAGGGCCAATGCAGAGTGAAAACCTGACACGACCTCCCTAAACGAAAAAAATTCTGTTGGCTCTTCCATATCTCTGAATTTCAAAGATAGTAACTTCAAATTATCATTTTTAATATTGGGGGCTACAATTTTAATCGAATAAATTCACTTCTATTGAATACATGAAAATTAACTACTCTCTAACTCTTTCATTAAAAAATATTTTTGAAACGGAAGTGATTATAGTTACTTTGCCAATGGATAACCAACAAAGAAAAATTCTACAATAGATTCCTTAAAAAACAGCTTGGATAGCAAAACATAAACTACATAAGATTGTGAAAGATATATTGTAGCCATGTAGCATGAGCATTTGATACCCATTTTTCTTCACAACAGACTATAATTTTACAGTTAAGATTCATGAATTGTTAACCTCAACTAAATTAGATTCTTCTATAGCACATAAAAATTCTATTGTACCAATTAACCTTCTGCTATGTAGAAACAGCTGAATTTCATCAGGTAACTAGGGATAACCTGACTCACATAAAGAAGAAATATTGCATAAAATGCAGGCTTATTAAAGTGGCAATGTTATATTTATCTGATCACCAATAACATTCCATAAAGCATGGTGTGCTTAAAGAATCCTCTACACTCATTAACTGAGTGTCATTCATTGCTTAAGATTTTGATCATTGTAAGACACAAGGTTTATGAGAGCATACTGGCTATCAATGACAGGTTATCATTCCCTGAAGGATATCAGTGAATCTTTTAACCTTTTACACAATCTTCTAATTGCATGGCCATCTTTTAGTACTTGACTACAAGTTCCCAGTTTTCTTTTACTCCCCACAGTTTAGCTGTAAGTGAACCTGTTAATCCCATCTTCAAGAATTGCAGGATCAATAGAAAAGCACATAATTTATTAGAGCATGTGGATAAAGTGAGGGCTGCAGATGCTGGAGATCAGAGCTGAAAATGTGTTGCTGGAAAAGTGCAGCAGGTCAGGCAGCATCCAAGGAACAGGAGAATCGACGTTTCGGGCATAAGCTGAAACGTCGATTCTCCTGTTCCTTGGATGCTCCTGACCTGCTGTGCTTTTCCAGCAACACATCTAGAGCATGTGGATACCTAAAGTAGGGACCTATATATTGACACTGCACAAGGAAAGACAAAGATCAAGACAATGAGGGAAAACAATCTCTTAGCATTTACCCTGCCAAACCCCTTAAGATATGTTTCAATGAGATAACCTGTCATTCTTCTAAATTCCAGTGAGGAGAGTTTCAACTTGTTTAGCCTTTGCTCATAAGACAATCATTCCATACCAGGGATCATCCCAGTGAACTTTTTCTTAACTGTCTCCAATCAAATGATATTCTTTGCTAAGTAAGGAGACCAAACCTCCACACGGTACTCCAGATGTGATCTCACCAGCACATGGCACAGATGCAGTTAGGCTTCCCTACTCTTATACTTCAATCCTCTTAAAATATGGGCTATTCAGCCTTCCTGATTACCTGCTGCTGCTGTGTGCTAGCTTTCTCTGTTTCATGCAGAAGTATCCCAAGGCCCTATGTGTTGCAGCTTTCTACAGTTTTTTTTTTCCATTTTACGATGTTTGTTCATTTGATCTCCCTTCCAAAATGAACAACTTCATGTTTTCCCACATTATACTTCATTTGCCCACTTGTTTAACCTATCAATATCTCACAGTAAACTGTTTGTGTTGTATTGTAAACCTGCCTTTCCATCTATTTTTGTGTTTAAACTTAGCTACAATACATTCACTTTCTTCATTCAAGTCATTAATATATATTGTAAACAATTATGGTCCCAGCACTGGTCCCTGTGGAACATCACTGGTCACAAGTCACCAACCTGAAAAGGAACCCCTTATCCCCATTCACTTTTTCTAGCCCATTAACCAATTCTCTATCCATCCCAATAGATCACCTACAACACCATGGGCTTTTATTTTCTTACTTAACCATTTGTGAGGAACCTTCCCTTCTCAAAGCTCAAATACAACACATCTGTTAGTTCCTTTATCCACTCTGGTTGAGACTTTCTAGAAAATCTCTCATAAATTGATCAGTCATAATTTCCCAACAATGAAGCCATGCTAATTCTGTTCGACTGGATTACAACTTTTCAAATGGTCTGTTATTACATCCTTAAGTAATGGATTCCAATTCTTTTCCAACAATATATGCTAGGCGAATCGGCCGATAGTTGCCCACTTTATGCCTCCCACTACCCCTAAGCAGTTTTCCAATTCTTCAGCATTACTTACTCGTATAACCATTTTTCAATCTTCACCCAAGTTCTATCACCAGCACAACGTTAGATAAAACTGCAGTCCACTGCCATGTCATGTTCTAACCTTTCCCAAGCTGCCATGCTGCTTCCAGTGGAAAAGTTAATTTTGAACTAAACACAGTCACTGAAGATGGTATCAACAAAGTCCACAAGCCTTGGAAAAAGCCAGAACAATTTCAATGACATTTTAAAGTGTCAAACCATATATATAAAAATTGGTGAAAACAACATGTTTTTTATTTCATCATGTAAAAAAACATTCACAATTAATATTGGCATCAAGCATAAGCTAATTATTTGCAGTTCTTTTTGCTACATCATCTAAATCTCAGTTAAAAAAACATGTGAGGGAACCAAGATGTAATGTAGATAAGACATTTGTACATTGTACACTGAGTTGACAAGGCTTGTATTGATATTCAGTTGCTTCTTAACAAGTCATAGAGAAATATGTTCAAAAGCTATTTTCAAATATTTAGGAACATAGATTCTGCTGTCACTTTCATAATAGTTTTGTGATGAAAATTAAATATGGCTTTTTTCTCTCTCTCTTCCTCATCATTTCCAGGTAGTAATTTTGCCTTTCTGAAATAGTGTAATTTGCAAATTAACAGCCAGCTTACTTCTCTCCGAACTTTTGTTTTCATTGATGTCAAAATTATTTCATTAAATCACACAATTGGAAATTTATTATACTTTCTTATTAACTTTGATGTTTTTTAAACATAATATGACGGTGTATTTTAGTTACAATCATGAACCTTCAGATCAATTGCTATGACAAACATATTGCTCAGCCTCTTGCATCTATCACTGTGCTGCCTGTGGAATAGACTCTGACTGCAGGTAGTGCAGAATGACACTTTGATACCTACTTAGAATGCTCAATTTCAAAATGTTACCACTGGAAAGATATGAGGGTCATCAGCCTGTGAACAATAATGAAACAATACTACTTTTTGTCAGAGATATTTGAATAAACGTGATTTTATTTTCTATTTTTCTATTTCTTAGCAAAAAGAAGAATACCTCAAAACATGTTGTTGCCAGAACACAAAAACTCTGTTTGATCTCATTGCAGATCTCAAAGGGTTCTGATGTGGCACCACCATAGCTGACCTTACCCATCATGTTATCAGGGAATAAGGAGATCACATTGAACAGATGTACAGGAGAATCAGTATTCTCTGGCAGCTTGAATAGACAGTGTCTGGAAGAATTTTAGATACAAGATTTATCTGGAGATCTGGGAGCAGCCTTCTGTCTTATAAGCTAATGGCTTGCACCTTCTGCATTAAGGAATACTGCATGTGGCTCAGGAGCTCCACTTCTTTTGAGCAATATCTGGCCCCATTCACTGCAAAGCACAACATAGAGCTGATAAGGTGCATGACCGCAGCTTGCAGAAACCTGTGAATTCCTATAATTAAAGTTTGAGTTAATTTGAAAAAGGGTGAAAGGGATTCGAAAGTGAAAGAACGTCAATTGAGACAATTGGTGGGCGGCACGGTGGCACAGTGGTTAGCACTGCTGCCTCACAGCGCCAGAGACCCGGGTTCAATTCCCGCCTCAGGCGACTGACTGTGTGGAGTTTGCATGTTCTCCCCGTGTCTGCGTGGGTTTCCTCCGGGTACTCCGGTTTCCTCCCACAGTCCAAAGATGTGCAGGTCAGGTGAATTGGCCATACTAAATTGCCTGTAGTGTTAGGTAAGGGGTAAAATGTAAATGTAGGGGTAGGGATATGGGTGGGTTGCGCTTCGGTGGGTCAGTGTGGACTTGTTGGGCCGAAGGGCCTGTTTCCACACTGTAATGTAATCTAATCTATTAGAAACTTATGCTCAGGAGAGCATTTTACCTGTGAAAAATTGAATTAATTAGAGTCATAGACTCATACAGCAAGAAACAGATTCTTTAGTCCAACTTGGCCATACCAACCAGACATCCCAATCTGACCTTGTCCTATTTGCCAGCATTTGGCTAATGCATGTAGAGATAATTGACAGCCCAAGATAGTCTACTGTACACAAGATATAGAATCATTATCCCAGAGGAATTGAAAAGAAAGATGCTAAACCATATCTATCGAGCCACTAAGGATTTAAATCAAGTCTTAGGAAGGCACGAAGATATGCTTTACTGTCCAAACATAAACAACAAAATCAAAAACCAATTCAGCCAGTGAAATGCTCATAATGACATGAAGCTAAGCAAGCTGGAGAGCTAGAGATGACAGACCATGGATGAAGCTGGGAGTAAATCCCTTCATGCATGCAGGCATCTTGTTACTGTATACTATCATTCTGACAACAAGTTGACTTCAATAACTATTGCTGAGATTGTCAAATGCCTAACAGGGCACTTCAGCCATTATGGCATATTTGGCAAATTCAACATAAACATTATCCACATTATTTCCAGTCAAATAGGAAGATTAATACGGCAGTGATACTCACCAAAGGAATCATAAAGAAAGTAAATCCCACTAGATTCCTCAAGTGGAGAAGCTCATTACTGAAGGCAGGGAAAAACAAATGTCATACTGTACACAGATTACTCTTCCAATCGTACTAAAAACTACTGAAGCCATAGGTAGTAATAGGTGAGTGAAAAATCAAGGTGCAACAGCAGAAAGCCCTGTTAAACTGTTGGCAGAATTCAGTATTGGAGTACAGTTTAGGGCATAAACAGGCAATGCTCTTAACAAAAGCCAGCCCAAGTGATAACTTGGGATCTGTGTGGAGCAGTTATCATCTTCATCGTAAGCACTGGAAGTGAATGACCAGATTTCCCATTGCAACCTCAGGCACATACTCCCAAACTGTAAAAGGTGTTTCTCAACTGCAGGCAGCTGATCAGGAGAACACACCATGACACAGCTCACACATCAACCATCGTGCCAAGATGTCCACACCAAACCATCCAACAGAAATAGGACAGCAATGGTTTCTATCCCCAGCAACAACAAATAGCAAAGGAATGACACTCTCTGATTAAATAACACCACCCAGATGGTCAGCCAACAACAAAATACTCCCACATATGATTAAGAGACAAGCACGATTTAAGAACTGTGTCTGCAATGCAGAGAGATGGAAACGATGAACAGTAGTGTATATAGTTGGTAATTTAGGTAACTACAAATTAATGTATGCATTTTTTTGTTTCTTTGTGTCAAGTTGTGGATATTTGGATAGAAATGCAACAATGCACAAATATCTATCCTAGTCTTCCATAGTCATGTGATCTCAACAATGAGGCACATACCATGTAGGCAGACATCTTAAGATTCACTATTAACGCAAAACAACAGTAATCTTATAAACCATCAACTTCCAGAGGTTACGACTGTCTCCCAGTTATCAGCATGAATGCCTGTCACCTTCATGTCTGGATTTCAGTGTCTTTGTAGTGGAGGTCTGGATACCCAGATGGTTGAGAAGCAGTGGCCAGTTTGTTGGATAGGAGGTCTTTAGTTTCACAGCTGTCATCCAATTGGTGACCGTGACCGAGCCAGTACAATTGCCATTAGCTTAGCATTTACTGATGCTGATGCAATCAACATGTTCCACAGCTTCTGAGTTGATTAACTTCTTCAGTCAGGAGATGCTGAGGATATGGCTGAGGAAGCAAAGGTGGAAAATGTCGAGCCTTTATTCCTTCATCGCTCATGTTGCCAGGACTTTACCAATATCGGGAAATATGCTGAAGGAGAAACTTGGCGGACGTGCAGTTTGGTGCTGTCTGTCAGGTTATTGTTGTTCCATACTCTCTTATTCAACTTGAACATAGCAGCTGCTGAATTTATTATGTATGGGTTGACTTCAGAAGCAGGTGACAGAGTTTTAGTGATTACGAAGCCTAGAAATGTGAAGCTATCCACAGCCTCCAGTGTCACATTACCAACACTGATAATTGACTGCATGACAACATCTATGACATTTGTTTTCCCGATGTTGATGGTTAAAGCCCAATAAAGATATGAGAGGATCTGTCCATTTGCCACTGCAGTTGTGCATCAAAATGAAATACTAACATGGCATCATTAGCATGGAGCAACTCTCTGATGTCTGGTGCAGCTTTGTCTTGGATTACAGGTAAGCAATGTTGAGCAGTTTTCCGTTTTGTTTGTAAACTCCCTGTATAGATGATCTGAAGACATTTGGCAGCAGCAAAGGAAAATGTGTGAGTGGCAGAACACAACTCTATTTTCTCCCACTGAAGATCCCAAACACTTTTGATGTTGCTCCATCTTGCCTGATCGCACCCATCATATTGTCATGGAGAGGAGATCATACTGAGTGACATCAGCTGAACTTTCTCCAGCAGCTTACCTTGACCAACTTTGCTCACATGGTTGAATGCCTTGTAAAGATTGATGGAGGCAACATATGGAGGTCACTTTTGTTGACAGCATTTGTCTTCGAGCTGCTAGAGTGAAAGATGATATCAACTGTGGATCTTCAAGTTCAGAAACCTCAGTAAAAAGGTTTGAGATTGAGGGTGCTGGGATCATCTAAGAAGTGCAGTCTGACAAGGGCAACATAGGTAAATACCTTTCCCACAATGTTTAGCACATAGATACCTTGACAAGTGGTACAATCACTGTAGTTACTCTTGTTCTTCAACTGGGTCAAAATCTATGTATCACACACATCTGGAGCACAGTCCCATCTCTTCAACAGAGATAAAGAAGGTGTCCATTTTCTGCTATAGTTCTAGTTTGTGGTACTTGATGAATTCAAGCTGTATTCATCAGCACATAAAGATTTGCCCAGATATGCTAGTCAATTGCTTTGTTAAATTCTTTCGCTGTGGGTTCAATATCCAATTCTTCCTCGGAAAACCTGTTCTCTAGGGGATTTAAAGCTTTTTTTGTGGCAGTGTTCTCCCCTGAGTACAATTCAAGGTAGTGTTCCACAAATCTCTTTAAGTTTTCATCGCGGTAGATTTTGATCTTCCCTGCCTTTGTTTTCAATGAACACAATTTATTTGCTGAAGGACCTGTTTTCCTTTTGATCTCATCATACATGCTCCTGATATTCCCTGTTTTGAAGGACATACAGATTCTCTGGGAGAGTTGGGAGCACTGCTTATAATAGACATCAACACATTGTCCAGACATTTGTTGGACTTTACGTTGAGAAATTCTTAGTTCATTCAGAATTTTCTTGCTTGGATTTCTCTTGAAATAATTGACAGTGAACTGCTTGGTTGCAATGATACTTCCATCGCAGTGATGCTCACCGCAAACCTTTTTCACTCTTGTGTTCCATCTGTTGAGACAGCAATATTGCAGACAATGTCTTGAAATTTGTTCCAATTTACTTCTGCACACTGCAGGAATGCTGGAGAGTTCCTGTTCAATTGAGTTGTAGAGCTGTTGGGTATTATCTAGGTAGGCAATATGGCTGACATTACTATATCGACTATTTCGAATGAAAAACTTTAAGGGTTCCATCTCACCTTAGTGCCTACCAGAGAGTGATTTATACCACAGTCAGCACTGTGGCAGGTATGTGTGTTGACAATGCTGTTCAGAGAGTCATGTCTGGTGGTGATCAGATCCAGTTGGTGGCAATGCCTTGATCTTAGGTGTCACCAAGACAGCGTGTGGCATGATTTGCTTTCAAAGAGAATGTTAGTAACACAAAGCATGTAATAGTCGCAAAGCTTAAGTAGTTTCAGTTCTTATTTACCACTCTTTAGGCTATGATATCCATGGCAGGAGGGTTATGCCTTAAGGCACACGCCCAGTCCTGCATTGAAATTCCTCAACAAATAAAGATGCTCTTACTTAAGGATTCTATTGATTGCATTGTTAAACTACTCACAGAACTGGTATTTCACCTCTAATGGAGAATGATGATTGAGGATAGTTGTGAGGTTAACTGATCCTAATAGGGTTTTGAGGTGGACAGTGACAACATATTCTGAATCACTTTTACTGGTTTCTACCAGACAATAGTGACTGTGTTATGCTGACAGCCACAAATACTCACACAGCTCCCGTGAACTCCTCCTCTGTCAAATGAACACGTATGATTTTCCTTCAATGATCCACACAGTGAGTCTTGTTTCTTGACTATCAAGTTCCCCATTGATCACAGCTTCTTGTGCACATTATTGACCAACTGCAAGTCATCTGTCAGTGATGTGCACGTCCCTGAACATCCCCAGGTTGCCAATCAATGAGTTGGCATCTTTTGTTTTGTTTATTTGTTTGCTTGGTTCAATGAATTCTGTCCAGTTGTTCAAAAGAGACTCTAAGCTCCATGTACCTGTTGATTTTTGGGAGTTCATGTTCACATTTCCTTAAGAAAAGCAGCTGAACTTTTGCAAACAATGTTCAGGTAGTTTAATCAGTTTGATAAGAAGCAGAAGCTTAGATACAATACAGTAGTTAATTAGACAGAGGGGAAATATAAGAACTGTAACAGTTGTCCCCTTGCCTACCTTCATTTGAAGGTTAATTTGCAATCATTCTAAGAACAAAAATTTCTTATTTTCGCAAATGCTGCAATCATAATAGGGCAGTACAGTGCTTTCTTTACATTTGTAGAAGGCTAGTTAAAAACTTGAAACAGTTAAATGAGGTGTGATACGACACAGGAAATCCTAAATAGGGAATACGGAAATAATTCAGTTTTAACTATTGAAAAACTATTGAAGCATTTTACGAGGTTGGCAGGCAGCCTGACTTGAAATTCATGACAGCTGACCAGTAGGATACAATGAGCCCTCTCACCACCAGTGGAGGCACCCCTTCATATTTGTCCTCTGTGCCAATGGATTTCAACATCTCACTCATAATGGGCATCCCCAGTATTACTGCTCTGCAAAACTGATACATCCGCTCCAGGGCGCCAGCTGGGTAACAAAAAATGATCAAAATCTGGGGCTGCTCAAAAATGTCTAAGTCCTCCTCTTGACCTCATGATTGATTCCAAAGGAATACAAAGCAATATGTTTCAGGCTCACAGTTGCTGGAAAAATGCCATATTTAGATGACAATCTTTTTTGTACTGCACTCCAGTTTGCAGGTTGGGGTTTATTCCCTTAACCTTCAACTCTCCTCAACCATCTCATTCATACCAGGGTGCATCCACAAATCTGTCCGCCTGCACGTGTATGTCCAGCAGCTAAACCGTCCGAGTTTCTCCAAAGCTTTATCCTGGGACCACAAAGTGACCTAATTTCCACAAAAAGGCAGAGCAGAGCCTTTGCTTCTGGACAGTCTGTGTGCTGACAAGGGAAGACCCATGCATTTAACACCCTTTTCTGTATTACCACCATCCAGCAGTTTCGGTTGAAAGTTCGACGCAAATTAATACACTAATGGGGAAAGCGCACACTCTATTCACCCACACACTGGACACACCACATCAATTTGCTGGTCACCGGTTATCACATCATTTTATGATAATCTGCATAAATTTTACTTGTGTTTAGCAAAGTCACAATTAATACTAATTTTAATAACTGTTCCCGATCACGTCGTAGATTTTAATTGCCATTCATCTGTACTTGAAACTAAATTCCAAAATGGCACTCATTTGAGTCAGAACTCCTGTATACTCTTCAATCTGAAGTTGTGCATCTCAAAAGAAAGTTGTTATCTCTGAGGGAAAGAAAAATCCATGCACCCGCGGCTGTTATCACAGTAGCTCAATAACAATGTCCTAGGGCTACAATCTCTTTGGAAATAATTAAAGTGTAGGCAGTTTCATTGCAAAGTCAACTTCCAACATTTACTTCAAATAAACATACACAATGATGAATGCCATTATTGTAAGGCCATAAGTTAACACAGAGTAGCATTCAAACTATTGATTCCTGCTTATTAAAAAAAATAGTCAGCATGTTTGACTACAAAATTCATCACATATCTCATTACTAAACTACAACATTAATGTCAGAAAAAATAGATCAGCTTCTTAGCTGCAACATATCTTTCCAAAATGTAATAGAACTGATTTCCCAGGATATAGATATGCAATTTCATGTGGATAGCCTCAGCTGCCATCTCATGTAAATCAATTTGCTCTCTGGCTATTGAAATTTTTGGCAGAGTTAACTATTCAAACTGCATATCCCATAAAGATACTAACCCTTGCTGGCAACCTCCAGAACTATGCACACGATTAAAAGCTGCCCTATATATCAAATGACATTTTACTGTATTATGAAAAATCTTGGCCTGCAAATTGTTCATTTATACTTCCAAGTTTTAAACTGCCTAATCTCCTCCACCAACATCTGTGTATGATGTCAGAAGGTCAGTACATTAGTAAACTTTAAGTGACACAGTGCACTGTTAAGAGACATACTCATGCCATCATTGCTGATATCAGTGTAAAGATCTCAGACTTCAGCTTACCTCAGATCTCATGCTTCTAGAAGCATGCTTGTCTGTTATAACATATTAATTTAATCCATACTTGTCTGTTACAAACTCCTAATTTAATACTAACCCAGAGATTATTTGTCTGAGGAATTAATATTTGTGCATATTAGCTGTAAATGTCTGTTGGACTTCTGTTAAGTCTATTGTTCCTCAATACTATGATAGCCAGGTCTAGTTTCTTATGTTACGAGGGATAACATAAGCACTGCTGCATCAGGTAAAGTCCTGTACGAGGCAAAACCCATATCAACCGCCCACCCTCAAAAACAGAAATAAAGGTTAAGAAGTCATCCCTGGATACAATTGTAAACCTAAATAAGTGAACAGTCTTTGCCACAAAACTGAGAAGGAAACTATGAATGCTATGAAGTTGAAATATTATTTCAGAAATTAGCAAATGCCACAACTAACTTTTGGAACATAAACATCTAAGAGTGTAAAAGAGACCAAACAATTCAATTCTATCAGACCTAGAAGCTTGAGAATGGAAATGTTTACATATCATTCTTTTCAAGGTTCTATTCATGCTGCTGTATATTTCTGCTTGTATTGGGGACAGTCCAACAGAATATTACTAATACTGTTTGATTTAGCATATCCCGCAAAGCATTTGTGATCGAATGCTCCCAAGTAGAAACTGTGCTCCATTAACTATTTGCTTATTATGGATGAATTAGAAATCTTAAAGGGAGAATCAACACAATCTCCAGCATAGATTTTTCGTTGGAAATAGTCACCATTGGTAAAAATCTATGTGAAAATAGGCATTATCTTTAACATTGCAAGACTTAAAAATAGAAGAAATAGGAGTAGAGGTAGGCCATCTAGTCCTTATATTCCATCAGGTATTCCATCATTGACTATGGTTATGGTTGATCTTTCATTTCTTACTCCATTTCTCAATGTGATTATAGGAATCTGAATGGGTTTATATTGAGGAATGCCATAAATAACACCAACTGTATTGATATCTCATGGATTTGCTAGCTGAACAGCTTAGGATCTTGAGAGAGTGAGACCAAATATCATGGTCTTCCTCAAAGTCTCTGTAACATTGTTTGTCATATCAACATAACCTATGCAATAACTATGTCATGTGGAGAACAAAGGATTCTGTTAGATGGGTTAGTGGGCCGCTTTCCTCTACCACACGAGACCACGTAGGTCCCTCAGTTCCCTACACTGAACTCCATTATGAGCAACAGGTCACACAGTATTAAGAGTTGGCATACCAATGCAACACCCACATCCTTTGATTTACTGAGACATCAAAAATCTCCCAATCTTATCTTTGACTGTATTCCACAATGTAACATCCACGATACTTTTGAGCAGAGAATTCCAAAGATTCATAAACCTCTGAAGAAAGATATATTTCCTCGTCTGTGTCTTAAATAATTGACCCTTATCCTGAAGCTTTGTCCCTGTATGCTGGATTCCCCAGCCTGGGGTAACAACCTCCCACTGCTGACCTTATCAAATTTCAATGAACTCACCACCCATTCTTCAGAACCGCAATGTGCAGGTTCAATTTATTCAGTCTCTCACCACAGGACAATTCTCTTATCCCAGAAATCAATCAAATGAACCTTCGCTGTCTCACCTCCAAGGCAGAACACAATGCTTAACAAAGCACGCTCTCTTCAGCTTTGATCCAACAATATGTGGAAATATGTGGCATCCTGGCATTAATACTGTGCTATGCAAGCATGATGTAGAAACAGGGTACATAATTGGAAATCAGCCAACAGTTGTGGAAACTTTACTGAAACAGACAAAGGTCGAATGCAGTGATAATGATTAATACTAACATACATAATTTCCATAATAACATTTCTCATTGGCTGATGAATCAATTATGCAACATTACAAATAAGTCATCACACAAAAGATATTCTTCAGTACAAAAACATAAGAAACCACATAGTACAGAATATTTTACATGTAGCTATGAAATGTTTCACTTAATTCCTTGATAGACAAATCAATTCACAATGAGGAATTTAATTGTCATGACATCATATGAATAACACATTCTTGGTGAAGTTTGAGTAATTAACACCACTGTTACATGATGGATCTACAATAGTTCAGACCTAGGCTGTATCAGGACATAATATACTTAGAAAGTATCTAAACTGACCAAAGTGAGATTTGAAAACATGCTAAAATTTGGATTTCTCTATTAACATGGCTGAAGCATTGTGTGGGAATGCAGAACAACAAATAATGCCTTTTTAAACGTAATAAAAGTAAGTGCTCCATTCTTATGAGGTGGATTGCCTTATATAAAAAAAAATAATGGAATTGCAACAGTGAAGTGCCTCCCAAGTGACATGACCTTAACCATAAATCCCTTTGTAGGTTAATAAATTAGCATTGCTGTCCATCATCAATAGAATACATGCTGTTCAGCCAGAAACTCAAGCATGCTTCCTAAAACATAGCACAGTGCTGTCACTTCATAGGTCAAATATTCTGTACACTGTCTGTCGCTGTAAAGTGGTTTCAGCAATTATGCAAAATCTGTAGTGTAACTAAAAGCAAAGTTTGAACTTGAGTTTAAGTGTAATACAGTCTTGCAAAGCAGATACATTCCACTTTATTTCATATTGATGCATTATGACACAAATACTGAGGCAGCTTTATATTTTGACTCCTTAAGTTTAAAATGTTGTGAATTTTTATCATTTTCAATAATAGTCCAACATGAATTCTGCAATGGTATTTATACAAAGAAATGCTTCAAAATGTCATAAATTAGGTACTCTATTGATTGACGAATTTTACTGTCAGTTAGCCAAAGAAGCAGCAACAAGATGTCATGCTGTGAAAGGTTGATGAAGATTTTCTGAACCAGTAATGATAGAAAGGTCTTTCCAACAATAATTAACAGGACAGGGTATTTTTGAAGAAAATGATTTTTTTTTACCCTGGTAGAGTAGGAAGAGATGTATTGGCAAGTGTTTAACTGTAATAGGAAAAACTACAACCATTTACAAATGAGGCATTATTTTCTAATTAATACTAAAATTTAGGTTTCGTCAGGCACAAGAAACAATTCAATATACTGCTACTAATCAGTTTTCCAAAAAAAAGTTGTTTTCTGTGAAACAAAAACTGTGAAATGCTGGAAATCTGAAACAAAAAGAGAAATTGCTGGAGAAACTCAACAGTCCAGCAGCATCTGGAGAAAAAAAAGAGTTAACATCCAATGACCAATCTTCTAAAGCGTTTTCCTCTGCTTTTTCTCCATTGCCAGCAATTCCTATTTTAGTATATTTGTGTTTTATACTAGTCAGCTGTAATCAAAAGAAATGGTGACCATACAGACCAGTTTAAGAGAGGAAACTGGATGCTAGATTATCAGTTGTTTTACCTCTCTAATGAATCCATTATATGGTCAATCCTTTGTGCAATGAAATAGTACATATTCCAAAATTAGAACTCATGAAAATGAAACCAGAAGTGCTGAGTGATGATTTTTATATCATTGTCCAAAGTCAATATTCTTACTATTAAGTATGACTTGTGGGTAGCTTTTTTTAATTATTTGTTCATTCATGGGATACTAGCCTTGTTGGCAAGGTCAGAATGCACAGCTTATTGCTAATTTTTCTTGAGAAGGTGATGGTGAGCTGTCTTTTTGAGCTATTACATTCCATGTGATGCAAGCATGTCCACTGGTGGTCAATTAGATGCTTCAGGAATTGGGCTGGATCATGATAAAGGAATGCTATTATAATTCTAAGTTAGGATGGCATGTAACTTCAAAGGTCTCTTCGAAAGGGCGGTAATTGCATGCATTCCTATCCCTCAAACCGATAGCGGTTTCATATTTGGAAGATGCTTCAAAGTAGCCTTAGTGAGTTACTGCAGTGCACCTTGTAGATATTACACAAAGCTGCTACTTGTGTGTCAGTGAGGGGAGGAGTAAACATTTAAGGTGGTGAATGGGGTGCCAATCAGGTGAGCTGCGTGCATTCGGATAATGTTGAGTTTTTTGAGTGTTGTTTGAGCAGCATTCATCCAGATAAACATTCTAGTACACACACGGAGCTCTTGGTTTAACTAGCAGAATTCGAAATTTCATACGGATGCTACAATTAGGCACAAAGTCCCATTTATTCAAAAGAAAATATAACTGGTGTCTGTTCTTGATCACTATTCTCTGATCTCTGTATAAAAAATTCATATATGGATGTTGATTGAGACTGTGTTACTTCTAAAGTATAGCAATAGTTTGTTAGGATTTCCGCCTCATACATAAATTATGGATATCAGGATTCGATACTGGAAGGTAATCTACAACCACGGAACCATACCTTGGCAAGAAATCAATACTTTCAAAGTGTAAAATTAGAAAAGTTGGCAAAATAAAATTCTCCATTTTGTTTTTCATTTAATTTCATTAGTTTACCTTAAGTACAGAGTCTAAATATGAGTTCTAAACTTAGTGCTAACTTTGATTATGTCTGCATTCCCAAATAAAATCACAAAGTATTCCAAATAAAATTATTTGGCAATTTGGATTATGAATGTGCCAGCTGGACATCAGTAGATTTTCAGCTTGATTGGTCATCAGAGATGGGAATCTTCCAGCTACCTGGTGACCAAATTAAATGTCAATCAGCAACATGACATTACACACTCTCTCACGTTGACTTTGTCAGCAGTGAATTAAATATGATCATGTGCATAATGATCACTTAAAACATTCTTATCCTGACAGATCCAATTCATATCTTTAATGTCCCACAGGGTCTTCAAGCATCCTGCAGGAAGAGGTGACAACGCTTTATCAGTTCAGTTGTATACACCTCAGTGGAACCATTATGTTTTTCACCTGATGACTCACACATCATAAGTGAGCAAGAGCAGATGGTGGAGACAGGAGAAGCAGTGGAGAATCTATATCAGAAGCTACAGGATGCTCTAAGCTCTGTTCGGCTGGAAGCAGATGCTGTATCCCAGGGGCCATTAATGAAGAGGGTCCATCTGGAGCAGTAGCAAAGAATGTGCAATGTTTTGGCAGGCAATGTAGCCATACTGTACATATTTGCTGAGAGAGTTGTGAAGCTGTCTCATACATGTGACAGACTATTGCAGGTAGTTGAAGAAATGTATTCATCCAGAGAATAAATACCCACCTATATGACGAATCAAAAAATCTCATCAATAACTAGAAGACTTTGAATGCCACCTTCAATTTTGATAACTGTGCCCTATCACTGGCCATTCATTGTCCAAGTTATGTGCGACAAAATGCTCTCTGGTTCATTGCTATCAGTGAAGTGTGAGTTGTCCACAAAAAGGAAAATTATGAAAGTGGCTTTCTTGGATTTTCCCCATTTTTGGATTGTTGGTTGCAGGACCAATCGCTTGTGATAAACAGTAAGGCACTATGCATTTGATAATGAAAATCAATAAAAGGGTGGCTCAGTTGCTTCATGACTACTTTGTGTTTGGCAAACGAAGAGTGTGGATAGGTGAAGGTGCCTCTTGCGTGTGGCTGTCAGATGAGTGCAATGGCTGTCTAATGCAAAGAAGAGTGTAGTCATCTATCTTAGGTGGTAAAAGGAGTGGGTTTACAAAACAAAGATAAAAGTTTTAAGGGGATACAGAAGCAGGGCTACCTAGGGTGTATTGCAAAAATCACTGAAGGTGAGAAGGTATGTTATGAAAAATGGTTAATAAATTATAATGACATCCTGGACTTTAAAAATCAAGGAAGAGATGACAAAATCAGAGAATCTATAATTTATAAAATGCTAGTCTTTTCTTAACTGAAGATTTTGCATATTTCTGGGCATATTTCTAAAGAGAGTGCAGAATTGATTCGTAATCATGGTTTCAGGGTTGAGGCACTTTACACTACATTGAAAGATATGACAAAAAATCAAAAGAACTGCCGATGCCAGAAATCTGACACAAAAACTGCTGAAAATTTGCTGAAAAATCTCAGCATCTGTATAGAGAAATCAGAGTTAACATTTTGGGTCCAGTAACCCTTCTTCAGAATGAATGGAGAGATGTGAGATGTTTGGGCTGTTCTCCTCAGAGAAGAGGGATTAAGAGGAAGATTTGATTGAGGTGTTCAAAAACAAGAGGGGCTGGGCAGAGTAGATAGGGAAACCTGTTCCCTTTGACATAGTGTTGAGAACCAGAGGATAATGCTTTAAAGTGATTGACAAAAGAAGGAACATTGACATGAAGAAAAACTTCTTTATGCAGTAAGTCATTAAGATTTGGAATGATCTGCCTGAAAGGACAGGCAGATTCAAATGAGAGTAAATTGGATTCTTATCTGAAAAAAAACATGGCAGGTCCACAGGGAAATGATGCAGGAATTGGAGTGAGTTGCTATTGCAGTGAGTAAGCATTGACACAATGGAATAAATGGTCTATATCCGTGCTGTAACCATTCTATGGTTCCGTGCCTGCAAACTACACAGTACTGCCTTTTTTGATTTGTGATTGCTCATGTAGTGATGTAAGGAAGACAACTGTGGTTGAGGGTTACATCTGGTTGATCTGTCTGAATCGCATATGATTACATTAGATTAAATTCTCTATGGTATGGAAACAGGCCCTTCGGCCCAACAAGTCCACACTGACTCTCCGACGAGTAACCCACCTAGACCCATTCCCCCTACTCTATATTTACCCTGACTATTGCTCCTATCACTATGGGTAATTTAGCTTGGCCAGATCACCTGAAGTGCACATCTTTGGATTGTGGGAAGAAACCAGAACACCTGGAGGAAACCCATGCAGACACGGGGAGAATGTGCAAACTCCACACAGACAGTTGCCCAAAGTGGGAATCGAACCCAGGTCCCTGGCACTGTGAGGCAGCAGTGCTAACCAGGGAGCCCCTGTGCCACCCCACAGATGATGAAGCCTCGTACCTGAGTAGAACCAGCAGAGTTACAAACCCAGGTTAATCTGACTGATGGACAAATTCACATCATTGCCATTCCAGACAGTTAAGTCACATGCACTATATGTTGTAAATTGCTGTCTGGAGAAATCCTTCAATCACCTCTGGCAGAGCCCTGACTGAATTAGGGGTGAAGAAATGGTGACTTTGACTGCAAGATACAGAAAGTGGATCTCGTTGCAGCACATGGCAAATCCCTGCCATCATCTGATGTGAGAACCTGAGCCTTCTGAAACCCTGGAGTTAAACATGTTAAGAAAGCTTGTCACCTATCAGTACACTATGTAGTAGATATGGCTTCCTGTGAGATGCCCCTTTCTACTGATCGCCTCACACTTCTTTTGAGCTGCAAAGTCTGTAAAAAGCAGGTTGTTGCTGCTGGTACAGCTTCTGCTGCTATTTCTTCTGTTTCTGTTTCTGCTGGCCATCTTTATCCTCAACTGAGATTCAAATTAAAACACCATGAGCAGCATTTATGCTGACCAGACAGATTACAGTGCAAAGTGGAGATTACAATTCTGAAGTGTGTAAAATAACCTCTTAGCACTAAAATTATGTAAAAAAAGCTTTTCACACATCCAGGCGAGAAAGCAGCTGTGAAGTTTCAGTACTTTTGCCATATTTCTCTATCATGGTTCAACCCCCCAATTGCTTCATGGCCCACAGCAATATTGCTAAAGCCATGTTAGTATAATAGTAATTTACATTTAACTTTTTTGGATAAAGAAATGGGCGTTCAGCACAACTTGATCATGCCTTAGAGATCAATAAATTGAAATTAACAACCTGGCCATCCCAAGGAGAATACTCACACACAGACTCATGCATGGCAGTTGGTGGGTTGAAGTTAGCTCTAATGTGCAGCCAACTTCCTCAGTTTGATCCATCATGCGCTCCCAAGTTCACATGCTCCAGCACATTACAATTTAAGCTCAGGTGGCAACACCAGAGCAATTTTGGTCTCCTGGTGCTTAAATTATTTTCAAAGATTAGTAAAAGGATTAACGGCTCCATGGAAAATATATCAGAGGACTCTTGCTACCTGAATATTCTTAAAGGTGGAAGGCAAAAACATTGGATAAGATATAAAATGTCATCTTCCAGCACTTAAATTCTGACCTAATTATTTTTCTATTTATTGACTGTTGAATATAATGTGAAAACATACAATGATCAATGTGATATCGATAACATGAAGTGCACTTTCAATTGGCACTTATTAACATACCCTGTTTTCAGCTAAAAAATCAAAAGAATCTCATACATATCCTGAGGCAAATATTGAGTGCATTACTACATCATGTATTCCCTTACAATCAGTCCCAAATCTCCATTATCCTCTTTGTCTCTCATGTTACTTGTGAATATTTGGTGTTACCCCATCCTGATAGATATTTTTTCTTAAGTCTTAAAGACTACTGCTTTGAATCTCTGGTTATTTATGCTACTTATTCTGTGCAATTCAGTTGAAATTGGACATACTACCGTAAAACATCATTGAATTTCAAAAACAAATTGTGTCCAGCACAAATTAAACTTCTGTAATGATTGTTCCTGATTTAAAATACATTGTGCTCGAAGCTGTCCCTGACCATAAAATTGCCCAGACAGAGATTGAATTAACCATCCTGCCATATTTTCACTAATTGTTCTCATTTCCAGCCTTTAGGAGTATCATAAAATCAAGCTGGTTTTTCTGAATGAAAGGACATGAATATAGCTCTTCACTAGTTCAAGCATAAACAATTTACTTTACAATGGCTTTCAGTAGTGTACCGCTTAACCACGTTTGCACAGTTTGCCAAAAACATTGTTCTTCCTGTATATAAAACTGTGTATATTTAAATAGATTTTCCCAAGAAAAATAATAAAACAGCAAAGATTTCTGAATTTTGGAACTCAGCATCATAAATAAATCACATTGATGACAACATGCTCTTTACAGAAGAATGTCAAGTAACGTTGTAAATAATGGCTTGGGGCAAATGCTCTCAGAGCACAGTTTAATTGTGCGACAGTATTGGACCAGTGTTCCAGGCAGACCTACAGGTCCTTCCTTCCTACCTCAGTGTGAATGGACAAAAGATGTCTTGTAGTGGGCACACATTGGTGACCTGATTATTTTATCTGTTGTTTTACCTTTTTGTTAATGTGGCAAAGGCACACCTTCATATTAAAATGCCCTCTCAGTTACTTATCCTTTGTCTGCTCACTCTCAAGCTGAAAGACTTCAAACTGTCCTTCAAACTTTGAGAGCCAACCTGCCATCCTTAAGTGAACAGATAACCTGCCTCCATCCCAATTATGGCCAAAATCTAAGAATGACCATTTCCCACAACGGACATGTTTGGAACCCAGAAACTGATCTGACTCCTGTCCCTCCACCCCAAAATAAAAATTCACTCCCTAATATTTGCAAGAAACTAAAACAAGAAACTAAAACAACTCCAAACTCAGTATTACTTCAACAAGTGATCACATAAATCATGCAAATGTACAAATTATACTATAAATGGTCTATTAGTAAGTTATTTTGACTGAAAAATAACATTTCTCTTTAATAGAATACCGCTAATAGTTCAATTTAAATATGTTAGCAAAATAATATTGCTGTACAGTGTTCTAGTATAAACCATCTACTCTGTTACAAAGGAGTCCATGTTTCTGTATCTCCTAAAAGTTATCCATTCCCTGCTTTTGCTTAAAAGAATTCCAGGCAATTTGATATATATACTGACTCAAATTCACTCTGAATAGCAAGATGCTGAAAATTACTGCTGAAATGCAGCTCTCAACAACTCCAAGATCCTGAATCCTAAATAGATAGTGTCAATCTATTCCAATGTCAAAAATAATCTAAGGAAGTCCATATTGTCTGTTTTGATTAAGCTTTTAGAAAATGTCACGGTTATTCTTACATCAAACCTATTTTTGACACGAGTTTACAGACAGAAAACATTTTTCATACATCTGTTGGAAAAAAAGGCCGGAATGTAAAGATATTTTGAATTTATTTAGCTTGTGAAGATAAATATATCTATTCTACTATAGTCAGTTTCAATAGAATTCCTTCCAATCAGAGAAAGTGCTCCTCAACTTGTTCATATGTTATGATTTGATTAATTTCTTTGTTATATATAGATTCAATTCCTTTATTGAGATGTTTATATAGGGATACATTTTGTTTTCAAAATCTGAGAGGTGCCAGTGTTCAGATCAGACATTGAAAGGGTGTGTGAAATGTTATGATCCCAGCTGATCTTACGACTGTACAAATCAGCTCCCAGAGTGAAAGCTGACTCGATAGATTTTTTTTAACATTGTAATATTGCAGTCTTTCACAGAAATATAAGAACACAAGACTGCAGATTTGATTGCAATAATAAAAAGAAGTTGCAACACAAAATAAATTTTAAAAAGATTAAACAAACTGAGCTGTCTAAATGTAACACAGTTTGAAAGATTTCAAAACAAACAGCAAAACACAATCCCATCTACTCCCCCACATCTTCATTTCACAGTTAATCAAAATGCAGAGGCATTTCCTTTCCCTGTAGATCTGACTTAATTACCTCATTTGAATTGCTGTCTCGGAGCCATGAAATATTTTTCCTGGAATACTCACACAATTGAGAGCTTAGACTCTCTCAGTATTTTAATAATTTGTAGAGTTTGAACCCAACACTAGAAGTTTCACAAACTACACTCTATCATTGAGTTAACTAATTTCTTTACCTGCTTTTCTAGGAAAGACAATGCCTATTTCTGACAACAGTCAGGTCTCCTTCAGGCTAAACCAAATGCTTTCTAACTAATTTTTTAAAGTGTTCATCCTCAATTCTGCAAAAGCTAATGGCCTCATATTTTCCCTCTCCTGTCATAAACCCTAACAACATAATGAAATTGTTAACATTCCGAGAAGCTTGCAGTCACTATACACTAACACATGTTGGTTATAAATCATTGTTCTGAAAAGGTTGACCTGGTTAATTTTTAAACCCCTTCACATAAATAGGCCATTTTACCATTTGTTTGAAATCTAAATTAAACTAATGTTCACACACTTCTCACACAGAAAACATTTGTAGCTAAAAAGGTCAGAAGTTTTAAGTGAACACTTTCAACTGTCCATGCAAATGGTGACCCTTCAAATTATCAATATTCTTGCTATTATTAATAAGATGTTTCTTTAAGATGATTACCAGAGTCACTGCAGAAAGAAAATGAAATACAAGCCTTAAGGAGCCCAACATTTCCCACTGACTCTATCCTGTGAAAAATAATAGTCCAAGAAAATTGAGTTGCTAATTCACCGATTTTAGCCAGGAAACTATATAGTGTCACAATTGACCTCCCATTTATATCCCAGCCTTAACCCACAAGCCTCATTCCTGATGAGGGTTTATACCGGAAATGTTGATTCTTCTACTCCTCGGATGCTGTCTGACCTGCTGTGCTTTTCCAGCATCACACTCTCGACTCTGATCTCCAGCATCTGCAGTCCTCACCTTCTCACAATTGACCTTAGTCTTCTTGGGTTAAGGAATGAGAAAAGAAAACACTCAAGAAGGGTTTCTAGTCCAGATAACTGTTATAGGCCTCAGAGGCTAAAACAGCTTACCAATATTCATTATTGAATCTTGTACATGAGTAATGACTACTTGGTAAAATGCTCAATCTAGATTAGAAACCAATGTCTTCTATAAGGCAAAGTGCAATGTAGATTGGCAAGTAGAAAAAAAAGTATACCTTTGTCCCACTGACTGGCTCGAATGATAAAATAATGCTTTCACCATTACCATTCTCTAGAAAGTAATTATTTTTCTTGTTTTTCTTTCATTTGATGCAGTAAACTTTATATGAAAGTAAAACATATGTAAGAGTACTTTATATGGCAAAAATAGAGAGTTCAAAACTATTTTGCAAAACGTATAGCTCAACTGATTTTAACAATGTGTTATTTGAGCACGTGTGACAGAATGCTCCAGCTGTCTCAGTCATAGAGGATAATAATGCAGGTGATGCCTGTGATAGGTGACAAGGAGATGAAATTCAGTGTGGAGATGACCTTGCCTTATAACAGCCACATGTGTCCTTGCAACAGATAGCTCAGCTCAACAATTGGCTCTCTGCTGACACAAAGTACGCAATCAGTTTTTAGCTACATCTGCTTGGATCTTTAGGTATTATGCGACACCACATTGCCTTCTGATCTCTCTGGCACAATTCTTGCAGTAGGAGTATCAAATCAATGGCTTTGTTCTCATTCTAATTCAAAAGAATCACAGAATCAAGCTCCAGTCCAGGGACTTGAGCAGATAAATTTGACTAACACTTCAGTGCACTACTAATGATGACTTATCCAAACTATGGCTGAACATTGGCGGGTCAAATCTGCACCAGGCAATTTCAGACAATAATTATCACCATAAAGAACAGGGCAATGACCTTTCCCTGACTTTCGGTGGTTCCATCATCAATTTCCAGTCGGTAACAATTGACAAGGAACTTAAGAAAACAATTATATCCACATGATGGCTGCAAGAAAAGTGCATAATCTATGGAGAACTCAATAGGACATGAATCACTACATCCTGAAAAGACCGATTTATGCATGCTCACTGTTCCATGCTACTATGTTACACTGTACAACACAAGCTCTAATTTTGTTCAATAACCTTTGATGTGGGACCTTGTCAATTTTTTTCTGGAACTGTACATAAATGGGCTTCCCTTTATCCTCAGCATACAGAGACCTCTGTCAAAGAACACTAATAAATTGGTTAAACATGATTTCCCTTTCTCAAAGCTATACTGTTTCTTCCTGATTCACAGAATCTATAGAATTGTTCTTGTTCGTTTTGCAAGTGAGAACAGTTCCTCCCTATCTATCTGTCCAATACATTTATGATTTTGAAAACCTCTATCAGATCTCCTCTTAGCTTTCTTCTCTGCAAGGGAAATAATTCCAACATCTTCAATCTAATCTTAATGATGTAAACTCCTCATCCCTAAGACCATTCTTGTAAACAGTTTCTGTACTCTGTCTGATGTGTTCAAATCCTTCCTATATTATTTCACCCAGAAATGCACAGCTGAGGTTTAACAAGTATCTTATACAAAAAGAACAGTACATTTTTAAGTACTTACCTATAACCTCCTTGATGATAGATTCTAACACCTTCCTCATTACATCGATGGAGCTCACTGTCTGATAGGCAGAAAACAGGAAACTGTCTCTCTCCTTGAGTACAGGGGTTTTATCTGCCATTTTCCAGCCTAATCATTTTTTTTTCAGAATCTAATAAATTTTGGAAAATTAAGTTCAATGCAAATACTATCTACCATCTACCATCAGGACCCAGAGGCATATTAAGGCACAGATCCATTAGTTCGCTATGGACTTGTGGGTGATCACTTTGTTTATGGATGTGGAGAGAGAATGGAGGAAGCCATTTCTGACCATAAATAAATCTAGTGTGACTGCTAGACAGAGTGTACCAGATGAATGTGAAGCTGAGGACAAAAATGTACAGTTGAAGATGCCCGAAGTCAAGTACATAGACCACGCACTGACAACAAAATATCTCCACAAGAATCCTAAAACATTGATTGCAGTTGACAGTGCAACAATTTATTGGATTTGCCAACTATTTTGCAAAGTTTTTTCCAATTCATTGTCAGACATGAACCCATTATATCAACTCATAGCCAAGAATGTGTAGAGGTACTGGGGAACAGACAAGAAACAATGTTCACAAAAACCAAGCAGGTTATGATGGCAAAGTCAGTGCTGAAAGGCAAAGACACTGAAGACTATGATGGATGATGAAGTCACCCTGCAATGTGACACCAGCAAGTCAAGACGTGGAGCAACCTTAATGTAGCAAGAGAAACAGTTTGCATTTACACCCAGGGCTCTAACTCAAAGGAACGATATTATGCTCAGATCAAGAAAGAATGTTTTTATCTGTGAACATATGGAAGGGACAAAATGATAAACAAATCAAACAACAAGTCACTTCTAAGCATTTCCTTCAAGCTGCTACTATCTATTTGAAATAATGTTACTCCAGTTACAAAGATACCAGCCAGATATACAAGCAAGTGAAGCAGATGTACATCCATAGACATGCTGTCAAGAGCAGCACTCGTCATGAAGAAAATAGCATTTGCTATGGGTGAAATCATCCAGATCCAATGTGACACAAATCCTCAAGCTCTTGAAGCCATTAATAGAGACTTTTAAAACAATAGACAAGGATCTTGCTGAAATAAAATGAACTACTCAACTAGATACAACACCCTTGGTATTACAGTAATAGTAATGGCCTGAAAATCTCAAGGTCACACAGGTATCTATAAGAACATATTGGGCATAGACACGAACTCACAGCCTCAGGTGACATGTTGTACAAAGAGTCATTATCCCTAAAAAGCTGACAGGAGTGATGCTAAAATGCACCCATGCAAGCCACCAAGGGATTGGGTTGAGTTGAATGAAAGCAAGAGATGTGGTCTATTGGCCAAACATGAGCAATGAAATTAAGAATCATATTAGTTCGGTCAATGATTACAATGAGTACCAAGCTGACAGACCATGGATAAGGCTGGGGTAGACCTCTTCACTCCAGCAGGATCTGATCCTCTTGTCACAATAGGCTAATATTCTGACTACAAGCTGACTTCAACAACTACTACTGAGATGAGTGACTGTCTCAAAATACTATTTAGTCTTTGCACTGTACCCAAGATTGTGATAATAAAATAGGCCTTAGTTCATTTTTGAAGGTTTCAATCTTTTCATATGTGATTGGGAAATTCACACCTCACATAATTTCCACACTACCCTTAATCAAATGGATAGACTGATTCCTATAAGTAGTCTTTATGCTTGATGACTCTTCATGTCTTTAGTGGGTGTGCTTTTTCACTTGAGGATTAATTCATACATATGTGATGAGTTTGCTTGATTACTTCATGAGATCATCGCCAAAGAAATCATGAAGCAATCAAGCAAATTCAGCACAGATATGTATAAATTAATTTTCAAATGAAGAAACACACCCACTGAAGACAATAAAGGGTTATCAAGCACAAAGACTACTTATATGATATCCCCAAGCTTTCTTCCAGTAGCAAAAATGCTACTGAAGCCAAAAGCAAGAACAAGAATAAGTGACAAAATCAAGATAAAATGGCAGAAATCCAAATTTCATTTTGACAGGACTGCCAAACCATGGTCACATTGGAGAATTAGAGAGCCATTGAGGGTACAAACCTGCAACAAGTGTCAGCCCAAGAGGCAATGTCAGATTTATATTCAGCAGTTGTCACCTCAATCATACGTAATGGAAGTACAAATGTATCATCACAGCGAGATACATACATACAACTGGAGAAGCTGTTCTTCAACTATAGATGCCTGATCAGGAACATGCGAACTCACCACCGACATAGTTCACAGACACAGAAGGTCACAGCAAACCAACAATGGAAGTGGCACAACAGGTACCAGAGTAGCAACAAAAGACACTGGAAAAATGCACCCAGGGGAAGGGATATCATTCAGATGCACATACCATTAAGAAAAAGCATGACTTAAAAATTATGCATGCAATGCATTTGTAGAAAATGACGAACTGCTAATGTATGAGAGCAAATTTATACAGGGCATTTCAGACTTACAAATAATGCATGCATTGTTGTTTTTTTTCATTGTTTTGAAAAGAGAATGTTTAAATTGAAATGCATCATGCACATATGTCCTTCCTGGACTGTTGTTGTGATGTGACCTTAATGCGAGGGTCAGATACTGGAAATAGCCCTTTTACAGGCATTTTAATAAGAACACTGAACAGAAAAGGCTGCTGTCTTGTGTAGACCAAGCAAAGCATTTCCTCAAAATTGCTGATGATTAAAGAATTTCTTTTCTGATGTTTGTCTTTCTTACTCTTTGAGTGAGAAATTCAACTTTAATTGATCCAGTAGTGAAATATTTTATACTTTAAGAAAAAGTATAGTCAGGGAATTGCTCCACCCTTATTCTGGAAGTTATCAAAGAATATACTCCACACACACTTAGATTCAGTTTAGAATAAAATAAAAGCAATACTTATACAAACTCAACGAAGTTCAGTCTTTATTGTTCCCTGCAGGCTTAATATTCCAAAGACAAGATGTTGTGTTGACTGAAGTTAAGGCTTGAAAATTGGAGGACTATCTCAGCAACTGTGATGGCTTCCACGGTCAAAACGCCAGAGGTTGATTTCATAGGTAAGTTATTTGAAACAGAAGTTGGGATTACTGTTTCTCTGGATATACAGGCAAGGTATGTTCAACTACCCAGCTGATTATAGCAGGCTACCAGTTGTATCAGTGTCTGTCTGTCTATTTGTTTGACTGTCGCTCTCACTTACTGACTCACTCTCAACCATAGTGGAAATTCCTATTTTTCTCTGAAGCTGTTTCAAGGTATTTCTACTATGATGTTTCTGCTTTTTGGCAATTTGCCCGACCTTCACTATTCTTGGTAGCCAAACAAAGTTGGCCACTGTGTCATATGACCAAGTAAAACTGGAAAATAATGTTCCAGATGAGGCAAGTGGTAATCAGAGGGCAAATTCTTTACAAGTCTAGCTAATTTTTCTTGTGCTTTTGACGTGGTCTTTGAAATTGGCACGTGAGAATTACCAGAAAACTGCCACCTAGGCATGTCCACTTTATTACTTGGAACCTTTGAGAAACTTGAGAAAGATTGCAAATCTAAAAGGTCAGGTGACTCTCAGAGTCCATTTTGAAAGTCCTTAAATTCAGTTCAAGGTCTAAAAGTATACAGCCTTCTTAAAAAATTGAGTATTATGAACAAAGGGATGTAATAGTGTTTTAATATTCCTGTTGGATATAAAGCAACGAAAGAACAGCAATTACTTCATGAACAATGTGCTATAAGGATTGGTCCTAGTGAATAAATATAGCTATTCAGAATCATGTGAGTGTAAGACATTTCAGGGTGTTCTATGATATTTAGTGATGTATTAAATTGTTGTGTTTTACATTTCACACATTTAATTTTCTTTTCTCTTTCATGAGTGGGCCATACGAATCTTCATCATGAATAACAGGAAACATAATGGCAAACACCATGACATTCAATTTATTGCGTGCCTGGAAAGATGTACTTTCACAATATCTGGCTTGAGTTATAAGCAGTTCCTTGTGAGTGCGAAGGATTTAAACAAATTGAAGGCTGTTTCATTTGAAGCTTTAAATGTGGAGCTATTTGTGGACAGACTTTGACAGGGAGAGGGTTAGCAATATTATCGTCACTTGTACAAAATCAAATCTGGTTGTATTCTTGTAGTCAACTAAAAGAAATGCATTTATCTCTAGTAGAATCCCAAACAGACTATTTATTAGATAAAACATAATGTGTAATGCATTACAAAAGAATAGATATGATGGATGTAATTTTAGAAACTCACTTCTGATTGTTGTAGTTCATTCTTTAAAGTGCTGATTGCTCATCATTTTAAATATTTTCTTCAATTATGTAATTGTATTAAGGTGGCCTGCTTTGGATCAGCCATGATCCTATTGGATGGCAAAGCTGGCTTGAATGGCCAAATGGCACCTCCTGTTTCTATTACATATGGTCTAAATAAATCATGTGACTTGACAGACAATTGAATATCATAGAAGTGGAGAGTAAATCGTATATAATATTGTAAGATATAAATAAGTTGAAACTTTATTGCTGGAACAGCACAGCAGGTCAGGCAGCATCCAGGGAACAGGAGATTCGACGTTTCGGGCACAGGCCCTTCTTCAGGAAGATATAAATAAACCAAGCATGAAGTTTAAGCAGAATATAGCTAAATTTGAAGTCTCTTTGGCACTTATTTATACTCTCAGATATTTTGTTTTTTATTTCAAATGATCACAAGAGCTGTTGAATATTCTAAAATGTAAATTTTGAATTTCACATGGCAGAAAATCTAGAAAGGGCGTTCAACATTGAGGACTGATAGAAAGAGTTCAGTTAACAGCAGTCTGTTTATCATGCAAAATGTTTGGATTTCTCTTTTAATCACGATGCCATTATGGTGCCCCCAATGTATTTAATATTGTTAAATTTCTACTCTAGAAAGTTAAATAACTCTTAAAAATAAATGAAACTTCAAGATGCAAAACAAAAGCGCATTTTCTTTTTATTGTATCTCCTGCTCACTACCAATTCTGCTCATCACCATCCACTGTCTTCGACACATTAACAGGAAAAGAAAGGATAGATAAAGATATCCTATTTCCACCGGTTGAAACCTGAGCACTGTATGAGAATTATGGCTAGACCATTCAGTAAAGATGTTAAGAAGCACAAAGGGTGGTAGATATTTAGAATTTTCTTCCACCAACAGCAGTGGGTGCTGGATCAGTTGTCAATTTTAAATCTGAGATAAATAATTTTTTTAAGCAAAGTTATGAAGAGATATGGGCCAAAGGCAGGCATATATTTTTGCAGCATTCTTAAACATGAGTGAGGACCCCGGGGGACTGGACAATTGCTAATGTTGTCCCCTTGTTTAAGAAGGGTAACAGGGATAATCCAGGTAATTATAGACCAGTGAGCCTGATGTCAGTGATAGGGAAGCTGCTGGAGAAGATACTGAGGGATAGGATCTTTCCTATTTGGAAGAAAATGGAATTATCAATGATAAACAACATAGTTTTGTGCAGGGAAGGTCATGTCTTATCAACTTAATAGAATTCTTTGAGGAAGTGACAAAGTTGATTGATGAGGGAAGGGCTGTAGATGTCATATACATGGAATTTAGTAAGGTGTTTGATAAGGTTCCCCATAGTAGGCTGATGGAGAAAGCCAAGTTATATGGAGTCCAGGGTGTGCTAGCTAGATTAATAAAGAACTGGCTGGGTAACAGGAGGCAGAGAATAGTAGTGGAAGGGAGTTTCTCAAAATAGAGAACTGTGACTATAGTGTTCCACAGGGATTCGTGCTGGAGCCACTGTTGTTTGTGATATACATAAATGATCTGGATAGGTGGTCTGATTAGCAAGCTTGCAGATGACACAAAGATTGGTGGAATAGCAGATAGTCATGGGGACTGTCAGAGAATACAGCAGAATATAGATAGGTTGGAGAGTTGGGCGGAGGAATGGCAGATGGTTTTCAAACCAGGTGATGCATTTTGGAAGATCCAATTCAAGAGCAAACTATACGATAAATGGAAAAGCCCTGGGGGAAATTGATGTGCAGAGAGATCTGGATGTTTAGGTCCATTGTACCCTGATGGTGACAAGACAGGTTAATAGAGTAGTAAAAAGGCCATACAGGATACTTTCCTTCATCGGATGGAGTATTGAGTACAAGGGTTGACAGGTCATGTTACAGTTCTATAACACTGGTTTGACCACATTTGGAATACTGTGTACAGTTCTGGATGCCACATTACCAAAATGATGTGGATGCTTTGGAGAGGGTGCACAGGAGGTTCACCAGGATGTTGCCTGGTATGGAGAGTGCTAGCTATGAAGAGAGGCTGAGTAGATTAGGATTATTTTCATTAGAAAGATGGAGACTGAGGGGGGAACCTAATTGATGTCTACAAAATAGGGTGGATAGCAAGAAGCTTTTTTCCACAGTGGGAGACTCAATTATTAGAGGTCATGAGTTCAAGGTGAGAGGGGAAAGGTTTAAGGGAGATATGCATGGCAAGTTCTTTACGCAGAGGGTGGTGGGTGCATGGAATGCTTTGCCAGCGGAGGTGGTAGAGGCACGCATGATAGCATAATTTAAGATGCATCCAGACAGATACATGAATGGGCAGGGGACAGAAGGATACAGATCCTTCGAAAATAGATGACAAGTTAGATAGAGGATCTGGATCACCTCAGGCTTGGAAGGCTGAAGGGCCTGTTCCTGTGCTGCAATTTTCTTTGTTCTTTGTGGTATATGGAGTTAGGTGACATAAATACCATGATCTCACTGAATTCTGGAACTGGCTGGATGAACTGAATGGTCTACCCCTGTTCCTAACTTTCCTGATCACTGCATAGGCAGCACAGTGGCTCAGTGGTTAGCACTGCTGCCTCACAGTGCCAGGGACCTGGGTTCAATCCCTGCCTCAGGTGACTGTGTAGAGTTTGCACATTCTCACTATGTCTGTGCCAGTTTCTTCCAGGTGCTCCAGTTTCCTCCCACAATCCAAAGATGTGTAGGTCAGGTGAATTGGCCATGCTAAATTGCCCATTGTGTCAGGTGCATTCGTCAGGGGTAAATATAAGGTAGGGGAATGGGTCTGGATGGGTTACTCTTCGGAGGGATGGTGTGGATTTGTTGGGCCAAGGGGCTTGTTTCTATACTGTAGGGAATCTAATCAACTTAACCTCCCACCAACCCTCTGACTTGTGACCTTTCCTACTCCCTATTAAAGGAGATAAGAAATAAAAACAGAATGTGTTGGAGAAACCTGGCAGGTCTGCAGAACCTGTGCAGAGAGAAACATTCTGAAGGATCATTTTGGACTCAAAACATTATCTCTGTTTTTGACTCCTCAAATGTTTCCAGACCTACTGAATTTCTCCAATTTCCTCTGTTTTACCCCATGATCTTGGTACTGGTAAAGACAAAGTAAGGAAGGCAGCTGCTTACTTGTTTCATTACAGTGCAGGAGAGTCATATCCTTCCTCAGTGTCCCAAATACATTCAAACCATTGTTGTGAAGATATTCAATCCACTGTTGCATAAATTGCCTCATTGTCAGGATCAAGGACTCATTGCCAACTGAGAAAACGGTGAAACAAATCCAGAGCTCACATGAAGAAAATGTAACTCCTACAAGTCAAGGTTGGTTGAAAGGGTGAGTTTCATCCTTTATTTCCTCTTAGACCAGATGAAACTCAGGGTTCATTTGATTAAATGTGTATTCAATCATGCATGAGAGATGTACTCTTCAAGAAAATGGTGAATTGGTCAAATCAAAGGTTTTATACTACTTAACAAATAACACACTTTCAATTAACTATTGCTTTAGATAGTAGTTTCCAATTAAAAGTTTACATGTTTACTCACTCATACTTTTACCCAAATGTGTCACATGTTCACACTGCAGATGAATATATAATATTATCAAATCATGTTTGAACAAATACATCTGACAGTATTATTCAATTATATCATTACATGTTCAGATCTCTGTTTATATGTAGTTGTGATTGCAGCTAACATCTTCTGTTTATTTGGCCCCCATCCCTGCTTCTTCTCCCTCTCACAATTCATCTCCAGAGCTATCACTCTCAACAGAGAGTAAAGGCCAGCAGGAGATTGGAGGAGCAGGAGATTCAGCTAGAAGCTGAGTCAGTGAGTGAGAGAGGTTGCAACTAGGAGAGTCAGCAGACACACCAAGGCCACACAGGCCTACTAGGAAGGAGGTACTGCTCCATGGGGGTGTGGATGTCAGCAATGACCTGCCTTGAAAGCAAGAACCTATTGAGTCACCTGTTGAGAAAGCTGATCGTCTGCCTGCTGCAAACCTAGTGATGAAGAACTCACCTCATTCAGGCTGAATCTTGCAGTACATGTCGGCCTGTGGAACAGCATTTGCAGAGGGGAATGGGGTTGATGCTGGTATTTCTGCTCTGTTGTTCATCAGAGGTACAAGGTAGAAGGAACATTAGCTGCCAGAGTGAAGGCTGGAAGTGCAGCTGAAAATAAGGGCAGTGTAAGACAATGAAGTGACTTTCAAGAGTTTGGCAAACACATGCCAAGCACTGCCAGACTCCTCAGGAGGAATAGTGTGAGGAGGAGTAAAGTACTGGTCATGGGTGAAGCTCTTCAGCTTCACTAATTAAAAGTATCCCAGCCTGTTAATTTCATTGTTGAAGCATTTTCCCTTTGTGTACTTACCTGAGTGAACTTGGTGATTTAAAAACAACTCGGGACATAGGACTGAAGGCTGTCAATAGCAGATTCCTTGGCTAACTTTTCACTGTGCTTAATTGCTTATTAGAATTATTGAAATGGTTTGCCTGACACCTGCATAAGATTCCACACTTGGCTACAACATCACCTGAGGGAAACCCATGAGTGGGCGGGATGATGTCAGGATCCCTGATTCAATGCCACTTTTAAAAGTTTTAATTCCCCACTGGCATTCAACTCTACCTTCCTTTAGTGTCAAAAATCACCTGATTAATTCTTTTGTTGCTCTCTTCCCAAATGTCATATGATTTGGTGACTATTTCCATCTTTTCATCTCCAGACCTTTGATTTCTGATCTTATTTTGACTTGAGAAAAAAATAGCACTTGGTTGGCTTTCGGCTTGCTACGCTGTAGGTGCAAACATCTCAGTATAATATATTTAAAAAAATCTTTATCAATGAGGCTCGTCTTGAAATAAAAGCAAGTTTTAATCTACAAGATATTCTTTCTCATGCAGCATTCAGATTTACTAAGAGTCTGGGTTCAATGTGGGAAGGGAGACTCGATTCTGTTATTTACAAGTGTTGAAAATAACCATGAGATAGATTTGTAATACATCTCCCCATGGTTTTGCAAGCTGTTTCCTTCTCGATTTGCACTGCCAATTTCACATCAATGGAAATTTTCCACAGAACATGGTACAATTGGGAGTGTTGAGAAAACAATCATCTTAATAAAGGGTTATGGTGGCATTGCAAAATGCTCATAACCATCATCACCACGCAATGACTATTAAAATGAATAACAAACAAGTAAATAATCTACAATGTTGATGCACAATTGCGTTCGGAAGCAAAATGAACGATTATGAGGTTATTGAAAGTTTATGGAGGAATAACAATGAGTCTAAGTCCAGTGAATCAATATCTTTGCTTAATGAGTATTTGTTCAACAATTGACTTCTATTGTTTGGTAAGGGGTTGCACTCATTTCAAAAGAATCTCACTGTTTCAATTGCAAAGGAACAAATTTTTCAATTAGGTCCTTTTACAGCCTCAAAACAAGGTATTGCATCAAACAATTTCAGATTAATATTTTCAGCCCTTTCTCTCTGCACAGCAGCTGACAATGTTTCCCTTTACATCTCCTCCAGCCCAATCTTCTGTGTCTTTTCTAGTTCCGTTATAATCCTTTTTTTGCATTCTATCATCATTCTTTCATTAGATCTACCTGCCTTGCAGTCTATGATAGGTCTTGTGTTTTGTTCCTTCTACCCTTCCCTCTTTTCCTATGTCTGTTCCTCCCATGTCATTGGTTGCATCTCTAAATTATTCTAATTTTGGCTAAAGTTCTTCAATCTGAAATGTTAACTCCATTACTCTCTCTATCAGATGCTATCTGACCTGTTAAGTATTTGCAGCATTTGCTGGGTTTATACAGAAAAATATTCAATGGTTAGGGAGTAATCTGGTCAATGAAACCACTGTTAAAAAGAAATTACAAAGCTTTTGGTAAGAAAAAAACCATTCATTTTTGTTGAAATCTTCCCAACAAAAATTACAGTAGTCTTATTTGGTTAGTAAGCAGTTTGCATGTGCTTATGTAATAAATTTCAATAAATCTGTTCTTTTTGTCTCATAAACAAATTGTAAAGTTTCTCCATGTGTTCAAGCTATAAGCACTCCCCACTCTTAATCAACTGACAGTATAATACACAATGAATCCAAGGATTAACAACAGACTTATCAAAAACCTTCTCAAGAAAATAAAAATGGAACTAAATACCTATAAAAACTACAAATTATACAAATTTATATATATATATATATATATATATATGGTAGTTTTTTAGCTGATCTGTATTTACTGTGGAAAAGGATATGGAAGATATAGACTGTAGGGAAGTAGATGGTGACATCTTGCAAAATGTCCAGATTACAGAGAAGGAAGTGCTGGATGTCTTGAAACGGTTAAAGGTAGATAAATCCCCAGGACCTGATCAGGTGTACCCGAGAACTTTGTTGGGAAGCTAGAGAAGTGACTGCTGGGCCTCTTGCTGAGATATTTGTATCATCGATAGTCACTGTGAGGTGTTGGAAGACTGGAGGTTAGCAAACGTGGTGCCACTGTTTAAGAAGGGCGGTAAAGACAAGCCAGGGAACTATAGACCGGTGAGCCTGACCTCAGTGGTGGGCAAGTTGTTGGAGGGAATCCTGAGGGACAGGGTGTACATGTATTTGGAAAGGCAAGGACTGATTCGGGATAGTCAACATGGCTTTGTGCGTGGGAAATCATGTCTCACAAACTTGATTGAGTTTTTTGAAGAAGTAACAAAGAAGATTGATGAGGGCAGAGCAGTAGATGTAATCTATATGGACTTCAGTAAGGCATTTGACAAGGTTCCCCATGGGAGACTGATAAGCAAGGTTAGATCTCATGGAATATAGGGAGAAGTAGCCATTTGGATACAGGACTGGCTCAAAGGTAGAAGACAGAGGGTGATGGTGGAGGGTTGTTTTTCAGACTGGAGGCCTGTGACCAGTGGAGTGCCACAAGGATCGGTGCTGGGCCCTCTACTTTTGTCATTTACATAAATGATTTGGATGCGAGCATAAGAGGTACAGCTAGTAAGTTTGAAGGGGACAACAAAATTGGAGGTGTAGTGGACAGTGAAGAGGGTTACCTCAGATTACAACAGGATCTGGACCAGATGGGCCAATGGGCTGAGAAGTGGCAGATGAAGTTTAATTCAGATAAATGCGAGGTGCTGCATTTTGGGAAAGCAAATCTTACAGGACTTATACACTTAATGGTAAGGTCCTAGGGAGTGTTGCTGAACAAAGAGACCTTGGAGTGCAGGTTCATAGCTCCTTGAAAGTGAAGTCGCAGGTAGATAGGATAGTGAAGAAGGTGTTTGGTATGCTTTCCTTTATTGGTCAGAGTGTTAAGTACAGGAGCTGGGACTGTTGGAATATTGCGTGCAATTCTGGTCTCCTTCCTATTGGAAAGATGTTGTGAAACTTGAATGGGTTCAGAAAAGATTTACAGGGATGTTGCCAGGATTGGAGGATCTGAGCTACAGGCTGGACAGGCTGGGGCTGTTTTCCCTGGAGCGTCGGAGGCTGAGGGGTGACCTTATAGAGGTTTACAAAGTTATGAGGGGCATGGATAGGATAAATAGATAAAGTCTTTTCCTAGGGGTCGGGGAGTCCAGAACTAGAGGGCATAGGTTTAGAGTGAGAGGGGAAAGATATAAAAGAGACCTCAGAGGCAAAATTTTCACACAGAGGGTGGTACGTGTATGGAATGAGCTGCCAGACGATGTGTTGGAGGCTGGTACAATTGCAACATTTAAGAGGCATT
Organism: Chiloscyllium plagiosum; assembly: GCF_004010195.1. Classification (NCBI taxonomy): domain Eukaryota; kingdom Metazoa; phylum Chordata; class Chondrichthyes; order Orectolobiformes; family Hemiscylliidae; genus Chiloscyllium; species Chiloscyllium plagiosum. The sequence continues at coordinate 51,348,888 of NC_057718.1, forward strand.
TGGATAGGTATATGAATAGGAAGGGTTTGGAAGGATATTGGCCGAGTGCTGGCAGGTGGGACTAGTTTGGATTGGGATATCTGTTCGGCATGGATGGGTTGGACTGAAGGGTCTGTTTCCATGCTGTACATCTCTATGACTCTATGACACCATGGGCAAAATGATCTTTCTTGCTTTGTCTCTGTGCTAAATAGCAAGGCAAGACCGATGAAATATTAGTCTGGTAAACCTGGCTAAGGAGACAAAGCACAAAAAATAATCAAGGCAGAGTAGGGATGCTGTAAGTATTCAGATGGACTTAGAGTGAGTGACCACTATGTCAGCAAGCAAAGATTCAGGAAATGCCTGATGTCTGATCCAGTCCATGAGCTGGGTGTGTGTTCCAGACAGCAGAGTTTCTTGCAGTAGAATTACAATGATTGTTGTCGGTGCAGAGGTAAATTGCAGAAGCTTCCTGTATTTGGATTGGAGATGTACCATGAGAATTCTTAGAGGCTGGCACGTCTTATGAAAATGTCCATGGACATGGCGTGGGCAATGCACATGTGGCATGCCCTGACATACTGGTGTTCATTGTCCAATACAGAGGTCCTTCAGAGCAAATGGTGAGGTGAAGTCATATCTGCTCTGACTTCCGTGTAAAGAATTCTCAATGTCTACTGTGTTCAGCGCATTTGGTAAAATAGGAAGCTCAATCTTATTGAGGTAAGTTGAGGCATTAATCCTCAATGTTGCCTGGTGAAAAACTGAGGCAAAAACAAAAAGAGATGCTGCATGGTGCTCCTGACATCAGGACAAGCCTTGCCTGATATCCCTTTGAATTCCACCACAGTTGTTTGCATAGTCCACAGCACTCAGATCCCTGAAAGATTCTGCCCACTGATCATGTGTAACAGTCATGGAAATCTAAAATTTTCTCTCCCAAAAATCTTCTGAAGAATAGGCTACTTCAATATTTCAAATATGAGATTGCTAGATTTTTGTTCAATAAAACTTATGGCACTGAGGCAGGTAAATTGAGTTTAGAAATAGATCAGTCGAAGGGCTCAGTGGTCTTTCTACATTCCTGTAGGCTAATAAAATACTAGAGTGCTAAGGAACACAACAATGTGCAATTATGAATTTAAGTCCACAAGGAATAGGGTTCATTGTTTAATCTTGTTTCATGCTGCAGTCTGTTGGATGTGTGAGATTCCATTATTGTGTAAGCTAACCCTATGTCTCCAGGGTGAAAGGGCAATGATCCAACTCAATTAGCCACCTACTTTATCGTCAAGACAATATTAAAATGATAATTCTTAGGGAACTCTATAAAACCTCTGTAAGCCATTATCTCCTTTTGTTGAAACATAAGACTATTCTACTCAACAAGCTTAACATCGTGCAACTTTAATGAAACCAGATCTGACTCTGTTTCAGGTTTCATGTAATGATTCAGGAAATAAACAGCTGAAAAGTAATGCATTATAAGTGAAGCCAACTTGAGCACGGTACTCTCTATAATCTCAGTGGGTTCAAATATAAACCACACCACAGGTTTGCTCAGAAACTATGCTCTAAATTCCTGAAACAACAACAAAAAGTGCTAGAGAAACTCAGCAGGTCTGGTAGCACATGTAGAGAGAAAAACAGAGGTAATATTTTCAGTCTGGTGACCCTTCACCAGAAGTGTTCCGATAAAGGGGTCACCCTGTACTTGAAACACTGTTTTTCTTGCTACACGTGCTACCAGACCTGCTGCGTTTCTCCAGCACTTTTAATTTTTGTTTCAGATTTTCAGCATCCACAGTTCTTTATCTTTATTTCACTATAAATTTTTGATCTGGCCTCTAGTTTCTTGTTAGGAACAATTTCTTGAATCTGTTAAATAAAGTGCTTACATTTTACATATAAAAGGAAAAAAAGGCAAAAAAAGTAAATTGGGCTTCCATTGATTTTTCGCAACACATACAGTGAACAGCTGAATGTTTTTTTGCTAAAATTGGAAGTGTCCTTGAGGAGCTTGAGGAAGGCAGGATCATATTGGCACATCACAGAGTGGAACTGAACTTGCCATCAGTAAATAGGAAAGGAGCAAAGCATAATTTGAAATGAAGAAAGAAGAACACCGTATTTTCAATTCAGGGAGAGATAGAAAAAGCATCACTTTGAACACGAAGAAATGGAATAATAGTCCCAAATAAATAGCTTGACTATAGAGAAGTGAAGCAGTTGAATTGTCAAAGGTGAGGAAAAAATCCTAAGAATTGGGATGTTTGAACAAGAGAGGAAGGAAGAAGTTGCACCCAGGAGTTCTCCAAACTAAGGAAAAGTGCAAAGGACATCAGTTGGAAGCAAAATTAGGTGGAGTGTACAAGTGGCTTATCTACTGCAGCCACTTACACACCCAAAAGGGAAGTTAAAGTCTGTCCCTATAATCTATAACATCTGTTAGACAAAGTTTATACGATGAAATATTCTGTGAAAGTATCCAGGCTGTCTGCTTTGTGTATATATACAAATTGCATTAAATTGACATGTTCCTGAGTATACTTAGAATGTCTTCAGCTCTTTCAAATATATGAGGGAGATGTCCCATTCGAACAGCACAGTGTGTTTATCAAGTCTTTCCCCCTGCCCAAATGGACTGCAGCATTTCAAGAAGACAATCACCAATACCTTCGCAGAGCCAATTGGGGATGAGCAATAAATTCTGGTCTCACCCACAATGCCCATATTCTGTGAACAAATTTTTTAAAAAGTCGGTTTACTTAATAAGTATTCTACCTATTGTTTCAAATATGCTGTATTGGAAATTACTTGTTTATTCTAATGAGAAAAAAGGTGCATCATAATGTAACTTGACTTTGTAGTCAGCAAGAATCAATGAAAAATGCATGCATCACAGACTGAAAGACTACAATTCACTGTTGATAATAGAATCAGAGGATCCCTCGGGTGGAACAGGCATTTCGGCCCATTGAGTCCACACTGGCCCTCCAAAGAGCATCCCCATTGGACCTAAACCTATCCTCCCCTATCCCTGCGTTTCCCATGGCCAATCCACCTAAACTACAAATCCTTGGACACTTTGGGCAATTTAACATGGCCAATCCACCTTAGCTGCACAACTTTGGACTGTAGGAGGAAACTAGAGCACCGGGAGGAAACCCATACAGACATATAGTGTGTGCAAAATCCACACAGACAATCGCCTGAGGGTGGAATTGAATGCACATTCCTTATGCTGTGAGGCAGCAATGCTAACCACTGAGTAAATCAATAATTAAAATACAGGCCTATTGCTGAACTAAGTTTTTGTAACTTGAAAAAATTGTCCCAATACAGCTTCGGCACAAACATGGCAATGTGGCCTGCTGCTGAATTTGTGCTTTTGGTGCTCTGTAGTTATTGTGTAAAATTATTGTACATTAAAATAGAAATCTCTCCCCAGTGGAAATATTTTGCCTTTCCACTTGGTTTCCTTCGAACACAACACTGTCTGCAGAATGCTGCACTCAATGGCACTCAATGTGCATTGAAGCAGCAATGCACTATATCAACTCTTTCATTTTTTTTAGAATAAGACATGTCACAATTTATAGCATCCAAACAGCGATTAAGAGTAACAGCTTTGACTCATATTGATATTCTTTCTGTATTTTCATTATTCTGGAAACAAAATCAAGAAGACTTAAAGATCTTCATTTCACAATATTATACAGCACATTTCATTAAGACTCCAAGTTTTTCAACACTGCCAGGCATATTGTACCTAACAGGACTGCAATAACACATTATGCCTCAATGACAGGGTCATTTAAGTCTGACAAGATAATTTACTTGTCTGTTCACAGCACCTTGAGTAGTTGGACAAGTTGTCAATGAAGAATGCTGACAGTTTGGCAGTTGTTCAGGGTTGAGGGTTATTCAGGTCAACCCTACTTAATATATTCTAAAATTATGTATTATACATTAATCAATTCATAAAGCAATGCTTGGCACTGGATACTTGACTTTTCTTTAATGGAGGATTTATAGGTAGTCTGTTAGGAATGTTAAAAACACCACTCTGTATTTTTTGGTAAAGTGGACAAAAATATCCAATTTCAAATTAACATAGGATAAAATTAATGAAGCAACTTATCTATACATTCAAAAAGTGTCAACATCAGTTTTATTTAACAAAATATTGGTGATGCAGCCTTATAATTCTGAACATGTTGTGAAAAATTATTGCACTGCGTTAGGAATCATTTGATTGTTATGTACACTCTCAATGTAATAATGCAATTATATATTGCTGAAGGAGATAATAAATATTCCTGTATTAAAATGTCAAAAGTGTCCTTTCTATTTCTGATAACCTTCAAAACAATTTAAGTACAGCAGTACAAAGGAAAAACTATATTAAGTGATCATAAAAAGCACATATGTGAAGGAACACACTTTGCATTGCAGTTCAATATTTCTAAGTGACCATCCACACAAATCAACTTTGATTGTACAATGTTTAGTTTGGTAATCTGTGTACTATATACTTGGAATTTATATATTCTCAGAGGTTTGAAGATTTATAGTTACAAAGCAATTCTATCAGTATCACATTACTACATATTTCTCAATGGTTATGTTCTTCTAATTCTGTATTTTCTTACACATCACTAATCTGTTCGGCTCTGGGGTGGATCTTAAAAACATTAGAACATAAAAGGTCCCAATGGGAATTCCTGCCCCGGCTATTTTTTTCTGGTATGGGAGAAGAGTGTGTGGGTATACCATACATTCTCAATCTGGCTTGTTATATTGTACAGAAAGTGAAGACCACAGATCCTGGAGATCAGAATCAAAAGGTGTGGCACTGGAAAAGCACAACAGGTCAGGCAGCATCCGAAGAGCAGGAGAGTCACCATTTCGAATATGAGCTCTTCATCAGGAATGTGGAGGGGACAAGAGGGCTGAGAGATAAATGGGAGAGGGTGGGGCTGGAGAGAAGGTAGCTCTGAAATTGATTGGCGGATGAAGGTGGGGGTGATGGTAATAGGTCAGAGCGGAGGGTGGAAGGGATAGGTGGGAAAGACGATGGACAGGTGGGACAGGTCAACAGGGCAGTGCCAAGTTGGAGGGTTCGATCTGGGATAAGGTGGAGCCAATAGGTATGGTACTGGAAAAGCACAGTCAGTCAGGCAGCATCCGAGGAGCAGGAGAATTGGGACAGGCACGTCCTCGGCCCAGACATTCTGTGGAGTCCGTAAGACCCAAAGGACTCCACGGACTTTCTCAAGGGGAGTTATGAACTATAGTGTGATTTTGGAAACCTTTTGAAAGGTAACTTCCAGAAGATCTTACCCATGCCACCCTTGACTCCTCTATGCTCACATATCAGGTGTACCCGAGAACTCTGTGGGAAGCTAGACAAGTGATTGCTGGGCCTCTTGCTAAGATATTTGTATCATCGATAGTCATAGGTGAGGTGCCAGAAGACTGGAGGTTGGCCAACGTGGTGCCACTGTTTAAGAAGGGCGGTAAAGACAAGCCAGGGAACTATAGACTGGGGAGCCTGACCTCAGTGGTGGGCAAGTTGTTGGAAGGAATCCTGAGGGACAGGATGTACATATATTTGGAAAGGCAAGGACTGATTCGGGATAGTCAACATGGCTTTGTGCGAGGGAAATCATGTCACACAAACTTGACTGAGTTTTTTGAAGAAGTAACAAAGAAGATTGATGAGGGCAGAGCATTAGATGTGATCTATATGGACTTCAGTATGGCATTCGACAAGGTTCCCCATGGCAGACTGATTAGCAAGCTTAGATCTTATGGAATACAGGGAGAACTAGCCATTTGGATACAGAACTGGCTCAAAGGTAGAAGACAGAGGGTGGTGGTGGAGGGTTGTTTTTCAGACTGGAGGCCTGTGACCAGTGGAGTGCCACAAGGATCATAAGACCATAAGACATAGGAGTGGAAGTAAGGCCATTCGGCCCATCGAGTCCACTCCGCCATTCAATTATGGCTGATGCGCATTTCAGCTCCACTTACCAGCGTTCTCCCCATAGCCCTTAATTCCTCTAGACAACACGAATCTATCAATCTCGGCCTTGAAGACATTTAGCGTCCCGGCTTCCACTGCACTCCGTGGCAATGAATTCCACAGGCCCACCACTCTCTGGCTGAAGAAATATCTCCGCATTTCTGTTCTGAAATGACCCCCTCTAATTCTAAGGCTGTGTCCACGGGTCCTAGTCTCCTCGTCTAACGGAAACAATTTCCTAGCATCCACCTTTTCCAAGCCATGTATTATTTTGTACGTCTCTATTAAGTCTCCCCTTAATCTTCTAAACTCCAACAAATACAATCCCAGTATCCTCAGCCGTTCCTCATATGTTAGACCTGTCATTCCAGGGATCATCCGTGTAAATCTCCGCTGGACACGTTCCAGTGCCAGTATGTCCTTCCTGAGGTACTGGACACAGTACTCCAAATGGGGCCTAACCAGAGCTTTATAAAGTCTTAGTAGTACATCTCTGCTATTATATTCCAACCCTCTTGAGATAAGAGACAACACTGCATTCGCTTTCTTAATCACGGACTCAACCTGCATGTTTACCTTTAGAGAATCCTCGACTAGCACTCCCAGATCCCTTTGTGCTTTAGCTTTATTAATTTTCTCACCATTTAGAAAGTAGTCAATGCTTTTATTCTTTTTGCCAAAGTGCAAGAACTCGTACTTGCTCACGTTAAATTCCATCAGCTAATTTAGATAAATGCGAGGTGCTGCATTTTGGGAAAGCAAATCTTAGCAGGGCTTATACACTTAATGGTAAGTTCGTAGGGAGTGTTGCTGAACAAAGAGACCTTGGAGTGCAGGTTCATAGCTCCTTGAAAGTGGAGTCGCAGGTAGATTGGATAGTGAAGAAGGCGTTTGGTATGCTTTCCTTTATTGGTCAGAGTACTGAGTACAGGAGTTGGGAGCGCATGTTGCGACTGTACAGGACATTGGTTAGGCCACTGTTGGAATATTGCATGCAGTTCTGGTCTCCTTCCTATCAGAATGATGTTGTGAAACTTGAAAGGGTTCAGAAAAGATTTACAAGGATGTTGCCAGGGTTGGAGGATTTGAGCTATAGGGAGAGGCTGAACAGGTGGGGCTGCTTTTCCCTGGAGCGTCAGAGGCTGAGGGGTGACCTTTTGGATGTTTACAAAATTATGAGGGTCACAGATAGGATAAATAGGCAAAGTCTTTTCCCTGGGGTCAGGGAGTCCAGAACTGGAGGGCATAGGTTTAAGGTGAGAGGGGAAACATATAAAAGAGACCTAAGGGGGAACATTTTCACGCAGAGGTTGGTATGTGTATTGAATGAGCCAGAGGAAGTGGTGGAGGCTGGTACAATTGCAACATTTAAGAGTCATTTGAATGGGTATATGAATAGGGAGGGTTTGGAGAGATATGGGCCGGGTGTTGGCAGGTAGGACTAGATTGGGTTGGGATATCTGGTCAGTATGGACGGGTTGGACCGAAGTGTCTGTTTCCGTGCTGTACATCTCTATGACTCTATGACTCTATATGCCCTATGCATATGCTTCCTTGTCAATTTAATGTCTACCCCTGCTCTCTGTACATCCCCAGTGCCCCTTACAGCCCTGTTGCAAATTAATACCCACTCATCTCCCAATGCGCAAGGTCCCTTAAACCTCCCTTGCCAGCTTAATGCAAAATAACTACCCTATCTCCAAGGCTACTTATACTCTCCATGCCAAATGATGACATTTTTATGATGATTCATTCAGTAAATACTTTATATGGATCCACTGAGCATTGCAGAGATAATGGTATATTATTATTATTTCAAAAAGATCATAATTTTCTTTCAAGAAAACTCCTGCCACAAGAATCCTGTAGAAGTGTCAATATAAACAGACATGTAAGTGAATGTATCCAAACAACATTATATTACACAAATCAACTGAGACAAAAGTTGGCCAAGTCTGATCTGCGTCTGAGGCCTGACTCCACCCAACCACACCAAAATTAAAATCACATTTTTTCCTGCTGCAGGTGCACAAACTAGGAAATTTCCCAACTCTGGCAAAAATTCACCCCAACCTTGTTTATTCCCTTCTCACATGCATATATTATTACCTCCCTAAATACTAATTATACCATCCATTCATGACTACTGCATTTTTTCTTATAATTTCACAATATTCTAAGCCTTTGTTTCCTGCAGATATTAATTTTATGGAGAATGTTGATTCTCTGGCCCTTCTTCATGTTAATCTACTGCACAAACTACAAAATTCTACCTTTTCTCACCATCCATAAAAGAGTTTATGATTCATTGGATTACATCCCTGCCTCTGAACCAACAGCTCCAAGATTCAAGTTACAAAGCAAGAAGGCACACTCAAAGTGACCAAAGAGGACAATGAGATTTGGAAGTTCAGGTGCACGTGTTTTTAAAATGGTGCAGACATTAATCAAGAAAACTAATGGAATGTTTGCCTTTATATCTGGAGGACTAGAGTATAAGGACACAGAAGTTATTTTGCACTAGTGCAAAACTCTAAATAGACCCCACTTGGAGTACTGTGAGTGGGTGGGTACAATATAGGTTTACAAGAATGATTCCTGAAGTTGAGAGGTTTAATTATGAGGAGAAATTATACAAATTAGGCTTGTTTTCTCCAGTAGTTAAAAGTTAAAGGGTGATCTGATTTAAATTTTCAACATTGCAACAGGCAAAGACACGGTCGATAAAGTATTTCCACTAGTTGGCGATTATAGAAATAGGGACCATAGATTAAAAATTAAGACCAGACCATTCAGGAAAGATGTTCGGAAGCACTTCTACACACAAAGAATGGGAGAATTTTGGAATTCACTTCCATACATGCAGTGATATTAGATCAGTTGTTAATTTTAAATCTGAGACACAAAGTTTTGTTAAACAAAGATATTTAGGGATGTGGGCCAAGTATCCAGATGGAGTTCGGTCATACATCAGCCATGATCTCATTGAATAGTAGAATAAGGGGCTAAATGGCCTTTTCCTGTTCCTATGTAAGGTGATTACAAGCTTGCAAATTTACCCAACATATTCCAATAGCAGGCAGCAAAAGGCCTATACCATCACCAACATTAAGGAGTGTCCACAATATCCATATAAAAAGACACTTTAGCACAATACTATATTGTGTCACAGTAGTGACTCCATGATCAGCAACACATGCCATCATTCCTTGTATATATACATACTTCCGAAAAAAACTTTAATGGATATCGATCAAGAGCAACTTTGACTTATTTTTTTTTCTCCTCCAGCTCAAAGATGAAGAATAATTTTGACTTGGAGCAATAGCACAAAATGGATGAAAGCAAATCAGTCATTCTGTTTTATTTATTTATTTGCATTAAGACTAATGGAAATTAAAAACCGGGAAAGATATAAAACTGTCTGTTGATTCACGGAGATCCACTTTACATTTCCACACAAAGTCCAAATGATCCCCAATGAACATAGTCTTATATAATTTGCATCACTTGTTCAGATCAATTAGCACTGTACCAATCAAAAATTAAAGCAGGGTCTTCCCCATCTATATGGCTCAGTGCACTACGTACAAAACATAAACTCTTCCTTACTATTAAAAGCTCTCCAATGTGATAAACAGGTTTTTTAAACACAATATGAGCTTATCTATAAATCCCTTTGCACCAAGCAACCAAGTATCTTAGTAACTTCAAAGACCTTCTCGCATTCAAATTGTTTTCTATATGAGCCGTATAATAGAAATTTGAATTAGGTAGAACTGCTATGCATTTAGTTCACTTGCCAATTTACAAGCCTGTTCAAATATTTTGGGATGGAAGTCCTCCAATTTACGATTTTTGTAAAAAAAAATCAACATGATGATTAGATGAATTTGCCTTCATAATTCTGCATTGATGACTGAAGTGAGTGTCTGATCTCAACTAAGCAATTAAAGAGAGGCTGAGTGGAATTGAAACATGCCTGACAGGGATAGAAAATTAGATGCTTCCAGCATTGATAATTAGTCTGTACTCATGGTTCAAAAGTGCTACAGGATGAAACAAGAGAAAGAAAATAATTTTTAACGTTATAGATATGCAAGTATATTAATGATCTGATACTCATTACAATGTTCAATCATGAATGGGATGACTCAAGTTATTTTGATATTTCAGGACAGACATTTCTGTTCCAAATAAATATTCTCCAAAGTGCAATTTGCCAAATTTGATTTGCTTGTATTTAAATTTTATCCATCTCAGTCCTATTGTTTTTAAGAGAGTTAAGATGCTACAACTGAGTATGTTGAAATCTGGATTGATGTGCATGGTTTAATGAACAGTTTAGGCTCAGATCTTCTAGTCAGCCGTGAGGGGAAGGTGCACATTGCTGGTCACAATAATAGTTCCATTCTTACTTCTTTATGCTGGAGACACCCTGTTCTGGCAGCAGTGCACAGCCATCAGTAAAAACAGCTACGAGGGGTCATGGTGAGACACTGAAGTGGTCAGATCACTTCCTCTTTGAAGTTAGCAGTACAAAGACACCGCTTGAGCACCTGATGTGCTTTTATGATTTTTAAAAAATTCTTAAGCATTTTTAAATTGTATTTTAATATTTTGCAGATTTCTAGTAGCATTTACAATTTTACACAATCTTGAATGTGATGTAAGAAAACACTTGGAATGAACATAAAATGCTTTTGAAATAATTGGTGAACTACATTTTATAGTATTGGGTCACCTTTTAAGATAAGTAACTATTTCAAATGTTTGAAGCACTTTCAATAGCATTTGTACATTATGAATTCAGACAGCTACTGAGATTAGCAGTCCTGAGGTCAAATTGTTTAAGTGATTTTTTGGGGGGTTATCAGATGCATTTCAGTTTTTGTAGTAGAATTAGTGAATTCTTACATTTATAAAGTCACCCTGCCCATTAAAAGTTATGGGTAATACTGTACAGATGCATATGTTTGGACTGCTTCTGGGTCCCAAATGGCAACAGCAGTAGATGTGTGAATTATCACTGCTAATGCCATCAGAAAATCTTCTCCAGTTATATAAGAAATATGTAGAATCAAGATTTTGACAAGAAATGTATTTTATTGCATAAATAGAATGCTTTCCTTAAAAAATATATACAATTTACAAGGCATTTAATAATCATTTACATAGACTTGTATGAAAGCAAACCTGCTCTGAACTCTGTAACATAGAGGCTAGAAGATACAAGATGTTGGAAGGGTTGTTCAAATGTTTTTCCATTGCTATGAAATATTACCAAAAGCAGCTAACTACCAAAAGCACATCAGTGATAACTACCAACCAGAGGTGGGCAGTCAATTCAACCAATAGATTGTTCAACAATGCCTCTACTAGCATCTTATCAGAAAGGTTATTACCACATAGGACGCTGTCAAGCAAACCTGCAGTCTCCCTGCAGGTCTCTCGGTCAGATTGTGATTGCTTCTTGATCCACAGAGGGACTCCTGATAGCAGTTATGACTGCCTGCACACTGACAAAACCATCACTGGAAGGTATATGCTTTGATTGTTGCCACCTGTCAGCATGGACCCAGAACAGTAAATAAAGAAACATATCTTGTATTCAGGGATACCTCAGGGAAATGGCATCCTCATTTTCATTCCGAAACCTCAGAAAGGGCCACCATTACTGGTGCACTGCTGAGGCTGCCAAGCTGCACCTGAGGTCTTTTAATTGGCTACTATCAGTAAAATGCAGCCAAGGATCCTGTGACGACCCAAAACAGAGTCAGGTCCTGCTTCCAGTCCTGGAGGTGGTGCATTCTATCCTTTGAACAATCTACAGCTATTATCTCTGTTTGTAGATTCAGTTCGAGAGTGTGGTGCTGGAAAAGCACAGCAGGTCAGGCAGCATCCAAGGAGCAGAAAAATCGATGTTTCGGGCAAAAGCAATACCAGTTCCTGATGAAGGGCTTTTGCCCGAAACATCGATTTTCCTGCTTCTCAGGTGCTGCCTGAGCTGCTGTGCTTCTCCAGCACCACACTCTTGACTCTGCATCTGCAGCATCTGCAGTCCTCACTTTCGTCTTGTAGATTCAGCTGCACACCCAAGGGGTGGAATGGGGTTGGGCACTGCTGGATGAGTCTATTTCATAAAGTAAAACTTGGAATTGGTGTTGTCAGGTCAAGTGAACAAGTCAGCTATCATGCTGTTCACTAAAAGAATGTCTGATGCCTTTTAAAGGACAGTACACTTAAATTGTAATCAGCAAGGAGCACTGTAACCTTTACCTGCCTACAATAATAATATTGTCACAATATTCAGAAGGCTTGTGAACACTTCATGCTATTTTACCAAAATCAGGCTTAGAGATAAATGATTCTCACTTAAAATAAACAATTAAAGTTCTGCATCATGATCAACATTTTAGGGCTTTCAACCTTGATGCTACAATGCTCAATGTTAGATTAATAGTTTCAGTCCAATGCTTGACTAACAACACAGGTCCTCTGGAAAATGATGACAAGTTAAAGGACTAACTTCAACTTCTATGACCTTCATTGTCCATGTATGTGCCTCATGGCTGGTAATAAGTCAGTGCTTTCTTGGAAAACAAAATTGGCAGGAGGCCAAAACGGTACACACAGCCAGTGAAATGAGTTTATGAACTAAGATGAATAATTAGAACTAATGATTATAAATCTAAATTCCCAGAAACTAATAGCATGACCAGCCAGTCAAGAACATTAAAAGCCTGTTTGCTTGTGCTTATTAATTCACATAAACATTGACTGGCTTTACTCCCAGGAAAACAGATTATTCATGATACACAGACAATGTGATCAAATTCAGTGATCAAAGTCCACATGCAGACAACAAGTCTCTCTGACAGCATTACTAAGCTTGGCTTTGACAAATATAATATGCTTATTTCACAGTTGACTTCTCTTGAAAGGATATGTCAATCATAAGAAATGGGCTGTTTCCATCAGCAGTTGGTAGGTGTAATATTATTCAACTGTACCACATCATCTTCAAAGATCTAAACTAAGTGTTCAGTTCCTATCAAGCTTCATTGTGCATGATATCATTGTAGAGTATTGATAATACTGTCTTTATATTCCATTATGTTCTGATCTTTCATAACATGAGTTCACAAGCTAGCTTTTGCTTCTAAGTCTACTTGTTTTTTGAACAAACAATAGAATGGAGGAACTGATCATACCATAAGTGGTAAAATGTTGTGGAGTTTGATCCTGTTTGTACTGAAGTTGGTGCATCACTACAATAATTTTCATTCATTTAGCATCTTTAACAGAACAAACTATCTTATCATACCTCACAGGAAAGTATAAAACAAAATTTGACAATAGATCCCATTAGGAGATGACAGGACAGATGACCAAAACTTGAGCAAAGAGATAGGTTTCAAGAACCATCTTAAAGCAAAGTGTTTTAAGGACAGAGCTCCAGAGTTTAGGGCCTTGGCTGCTGAAGACATGAGAACTGATGGTGGAACAATTAAAATCTGGGATCCTCTCAAGTAAGTATTAAAGGAGTGCAGAAATCTCAGAGATTTGTGTAGATGGATAAAGATAACATGAGTGGGAAGTGGTGACAATGGACAGTCTTTAAAATGAGGAAGAGAATTGTAAAAACATGGTCAGAAATTGTTGGCAGAACTCAGCAGAGAGTTCATGTTTTGAGGCCAGTGACTCTTCATCAGAACTGAGGCTACAAGATGCTACCAGACCTGTTGGGTTTCACTCGCAATTTCTGTTTTTGTTTCAGATCTCCATCATCTGCAGTTCTTTGTTTTATTTGTAAACAAGGTGTTGCTTAAACAGGAGCCAATGTCTCAGCAAACATGATAGGAGAACAGGAGTCAATGCAAGGGACATGAGCTGCACGATTTTGAATTACCTTCAATTTACGGAGCATAAAATGGGAAAGGTTGTCCAGGAATAAGTTGGAATAGTCAATTCTAAAGGGAACAGAGGTGTGTACAAGTCTTTCAGCATCAGATGAGCTGAGGCAGACAGGAAGTCAGGCAATATTACAAAGATGCAAATCTGCAACCTTAGTGATACAATGGGTATATGGTCGGATTCTCATCTCAATTTCAATCACAACACCAAGCAAACAGTCTGGTTCACACAGTGGCAAAGGGATGAGAACTTTCTTTTCTCCGGTAGATAAGAGTACATTGAAGCTCCCGCATAGAAATAGACCCTTCAACCCAATCAGTTGTTGGGTGAAACATTCTAGGTAAAAACAATGACTGCAGATGCTGGAAACCAGAGTTTAGATTAGAGTGGTGCTGGAAAAGCACAGCAGTTCAGGCAGCATCCGAGAAGCTGTAAAATCGACATTTCGGGCAAAAGCCCTTCATCAGGAATACAGGAAGGTATTTAAATCAGGCTGAAAGGTTGTGGGTTGGCACCATGCCGTCTTCCCACATCAAACCCAATAAAATCTAGGGAGGTTAGGCCTATGGACAATGAATGACCAACTAAGGGCCTTATGTTGCAGCCCCCTCTGGGAAATACTCCAAACCACTTGTCGTCTCTGTGGGGTGTCATCATTCCCTCAGAGGCTTTCACTGTCTGTTAAGGGACATGGCATCAGAAAGGGCAGTACGCTAAGGGCCATTTCCCCCTACCCTTGTTGCCAATACAAACTCTCCTTTGAAAGCCTTCCCTTTTGTTGTGATTACTCCATGATCCTGAGTTTATGGAGGCTGTCATTCTGGCAACATCCACTGCCTCTCTGATGACATTGCTGAGCTGTAGAGATGCTGGTTTCTGATTAGATGGCAGCTCTCAGAGGCTGTATCTTCCTGTCCCTGGGATATTGATCCTAAAGGAAGAGCTGCCTGTGGTCTTTTGACACTCCAACGAGCTCATGGTTCATCAATCCTTCACCTGAAGGTGGCTCAGTGTGTTTCTCACAACTCTCTAATTGGCAGGTGAGACTACAGATACTCCACAACAATCCCACTCATGAAGCACACTCGACATTAGCAACTGATTCAAATCAGAGACATGCTATTCTTATATCATTTCAATACTCATCCAATATAAAGTAATATCACTCTCATCCTAATGAACTGATTTACAAAAAATATATACTTTGATGGATTTGAGCTGAAAGAACAAAACTCAAATATTCATAAAAGTCAATCAAAAACGATGAAAATGTGTCAGAAAATTAAAATATATTTCTGAAATGTTGGATTTTAATTATTTTTGTAAACATTGTACATTAGTTTTCTGCACTCACTGTGACTAGAATCTTTTCAAAGTGTCAGTTTAATCCATGTAAGTACTATATAATCCATTTATCATGGACCGGTCTGTGCTGCCATGATATAGACAATGTCCATATTTGAACTACACAAATTAAGTGGCCACTTTAGGCTTCTCCTACGACTTTCTAAATCAACAATTTTTCACAGAAGAGAAAATTTGTGAAGTAGGGATCAGAAAGATAGGTGGATTGATTAGTGGAGGCAGCTAAAATAGATTGGGAGATTAACTAATCTTTTTCCACCCTGATTTGCTGCAGTTTTAAATGACAGTGAGCAAAATCATGCACCCTAAACTAATACAGCTTTCATTTAAAATGCAGATCAGGCTCTGGTGATATCATCATGGCCTGATCTGCTTTTTCAAAGCAGTGCCTGAGGAGTGGGGAGAATAGTCATGGTTAATGTGTTAGGCAAAACATAGTGAGCATAGAAGCAAAGACCAAAAGAGATCCTGAAGGATCTTTCTTTTGTTCTTAAAAATTAAATATTCCTTTGCTCCTCCAGGTCCAACAAGGAAATTTGAGACTCTAGAATGCTGCACATAAATCATAGCTTTGCTCCTGGGACTCAATATTCAATACAGCACAGGGACAGGCCCGTTGGCCAACCAAAGAAAGGGACCCTTTCTTTGTACTGGGGACTGTTGTACAAGATAATGGTTTTTTTGAAGTTAATGGTCCAAATATTACAATTACTGCCAGAATAAATTTGAAAGATGGTATCTGTCTTTAAAATAACTCACTTGACCTGTTAGCCTATTTTCCGACCAATATTTCACACAGAGTCTGATCTGTCCAAAAAACATCCATCGGAGAAAACATTGGAGAAATCTACTCAGTGCAGGAGTAGCGCTGCATCCCAAGATACAGCCTTTACTCCATGGCATTTGTTGGCCAATGTCCCAAAGGCACTTTGACAGTGACTGAGGAGAGTGCCAGCTGAGTGGCATAGGTAGGATACCACATAAGTAAATGAGTGCACTGGATATTTTGGGACATTGGGTTTGGCTAGGGGTAGGGAGGTGTTGGTGTCTACCAGGATCCAGTCAATCAGACTGGCTTTTGAGGATGGGGATGGGTGTCAGGGAGAACAGTGAGAGAGTAGGGTGGGTGTTCAGGCCAGGCAGGGTAAAGTTAGAGTCAGTCCAGGCCAGAGGAGGGGGTTCAGGTTATACAGTCAAACAGCATGGAAACAGACCCTTCAGTCCAAATTGTCCAGACCAACCAGATTTCTCAAGCTAAACTGGTCTCATTTACTTGTGTTTGGCCCATATCCCTTTAAACTCTCCTATTCATGTACATGTCTAAATGTATTTTAAATGTTGCAACTGTATCTGCATCTAACACTTCCTCTGGCAATTCATTCCACAAACACACTACCCACTGATTGTAAAAGTTGCCTCACAGGTCTCTTTTAAATCTTTTCCCACTCACCTTAAAATTATGCCCTCTAGTTTTGAACAATCCTACTCAAGGGAAAAAATCCTTTGCTATTTATCTGACCTATGCCCTTCATGATTTTATAAACCTCTATAAGGTCAGCTCTCCTCACTGGTACAGAGCAGGCCGGAGGGGAGAGGATGAGTATCACATCCAGTTGGGTAGGGTAGGAAGCATAGGAGTGTTGTCAATTCAGGGGATGTCATGAGTCAGGGAGGAGGTGGATAACGTTGCAAGGAGGAGAATGGGTGGGGGGAAGTGGGGGGGGGGGGGGGGGGGGAGGGATGCTGAGTCAGGATATGTTACCCAATTAGCAGTAGCTTTTATCTTTTAGCTTTTCCTGTGCAACTATTAAGCTTAAGTAGCTTGAATCATCTTAATACTCTGACTTTAATGGACTTCGTCAGAGCATTCCAGATGCAGGGGTACTACCCAACAGAAAATTTAATTGCCCAGATAATTCCTATGTCAAGAAATTCTATGTGGTCCCAATATGCAACTCCAGTTTACGCTACTCCAATGATTAGCTGGTCATTGGAATACATGGGCCAATGTTCGTGTTATTTTATTCTCCACTCAATCTGATAATGGAGATTGTTGAGGTTTATATGAGTACCAGAGGGGAGACATGTATTTTGTATAGCTCCCGAGAGTCCTGGTAACGATAGTTTATTCGGTAATCTACATTGAATCTACTAGTATCATGCAATATACCACTTGTCATCTAAGATAAGTGCCACTATAGTTTAGATACGCATTAGTGCTGATTCCAACCATTGGTAATGTATACTTACACAAAAGAAGATTGGTGACAGTGAACTACAACAAACAGAATAAAAGCTGAAAGAACTGCGGATGTCATAAATCAGAAACAAAAACAGAAGTTGCTGGAAAAGCTCAGCAGTTCTGGCTGCATCTGTGAAGAGAAATCAGAGTTAATGTTTCGGGTCCTGTTCTGAGGAAGGGACACTGGACTTGAAACGTTCATTGATCTCTCTTCACAGATGCTGTCAGACCTGCTGAGCTTTTCCAGCAATTTTTGTTTCATTTCTTATTTATAGCAACCGCAGTTCTTTCAGGTTTTTTTTGGCGAGTAAGGACGTATCCATCCTCTCAGAACAATTAAATGCTTTAAATTAATAAATGGCCTGCAACTAGGTCACTAGTTTGACAAGGCAGGTGGAGAGGGCCACAAAGCTGCTCTGAAGCTCTGACAACCTGCTCTAGTACCAAGAGGCTACCTCCAGGAAATAACATAGTTGTCGATACCTGTTGATCTCTGATAATAATCATGAAGCACCCTTAACCCCACCTCAGGGCAAATCAACCTGAACAGAAGTGTGCTGATGGTGGCCAATGGCATGAATTTTCATGTCTGTCCACTTCTGTATTCTTCCCGCTAGCAAACAACAAATGTATTGTCACAATCCTCAAACTATCAGAGATTGCCAAAAAAACCAGGGACAGTGGAGCTTGATCAAAGTGTTTAAAGAAACTTGGCACAAGATTAATTGGTAATGTCTGAAGGGTCCAGATAAAGCAGTTAAAATTTGGTTCACTGCCTTACTTGTATTCTAAATTAGTGTTATGAATTGAAATACATAAAGATATCTGGGTTCAAACTTACTGATGAATCAGGTGAGTACTCAGGTATCACTCCATAATGCTACCCACCAAAAGGCAAATGTCAAGTTATCAGGTTTTAATGAAATTTGAGATAAGATGGTTTCAACTGGACTCAAGAGTGAAGATAGGGAATCAAGTTGAATTCTCACTTTAATAAAACAAAGAACTGCAGATGGTAGAGAACAAAAATAGAAATTGCTGGCAAAACTCAACAAATCTGGCAGCATCTTTGGAGAGAAGATGGAGTTCATGTTTTGAGTCCACTCACTCTTCATTAGTTCTGACAGAGAGATGAATAGATTATGGGGAGAGGGGGAAAACAAAACTGTACAGACAACTCAGGAGTCTTTGTTCCCAAATTCTGTCATTAAGATGACCTTGACTACTCTTCTTCTAGCGAGCACATTGCTTCCATTTTCTCTGGATGGTTCCACTGGTTGCTAAGAGAAAAAAAGTGGCCAGTTCACTTCTAAAAAGATCTCTGACTTATCAGTTAAAATTCACAGCTTTCAACAGCTGATGCTGGAAATATAAGCCAGTTTTCCTGAGGTTTAATCTTAGTTTTGCCTGCAGAGAACAGAATGACTATTCCCAAGCCAAAGAAAAACTCTGTAACTTGTTCCCAGCTCCAAATTGTTCAGTTAATTGGAAACCAATCACAGAATTGTTGGTAGGCAAAAAAACCTCTACAATTGATTCCTGGGCACCAGTCTATAGACCAATCAACTTCTTGTTGCCCACAAAAGCTGCAATAGTACACCCCACCCCCCCCACCCCCCACCCCCCTCCATACTTCAAATCCATTGCAACTCAAATTTCAATTGCTGCCTATTGAAAACTTTTTGCAATGTCTGCCATGGGTGTCAGGTTGCTTGCTTTAAAATATACAGCTACCTTTTCAACAATTGGTTTGAAAATAGCTCTTTCTCATTTCAGGTAAAAGACATGGTTCTTACAAGAGAAAAAAACAATTCCCAAAGTGAAGGAAATCACTCTTTATAATCACAGTTATTATGAGCAGGAAATTGGGAAAGGAAGAGGAAGAGTAAAATTGTGCTCCCACAACCGTGATGCATGTCGTTTCATATCCAAAACCCACCACGTGGCTTGAACCGAGTTTAAAAATTAAAATGTAAACAATATATAATCACAACCTGATACATTTTTAAATATAAATGAAAATAAACCCCAAATCAAAGCAGAAAAATGACAATGTCTTTTGTATAGATTGTTCTAAATATATTAAATGATATAAATCACATTGAAACACAACAGTTCACATTGCACGTAACTACCACAACTTTCAATCATCCATGTTAAAAGATTTACCACATAGTTTTCCATGAAAGACATTTTTCTTTAAGCTTAGAAGATATCCTGAAAAATAATCGAAGTTGTACATTATTTCAAAGACACAATGGTGCAACAGAAAAAAGATTTAAAAGCTTTAAAATAAAAAAAAATAAAACTACAAGGGAATTTCTGTGGCTTTCAACAATAGCGAGAATTGTCAAACTTCAATGGAAACCTTGAAGTGAGCAATTTAAGATGAATGTGGCACAGCTGACAGATGCAATCTCATCTCACATTTCAGAAATTCCAATCATACAATATATAAAAAAGACAAACTACATATATGAGAAGGTGGAAAAGTAACCAAGAATAATCACAAACTGAGTATTTTTATATCAGCATATAAAGAATTGACAAGCTGATTTTCCAAAACTATATTTTGTTTACCAAGTTGACTTCCTGTATCTTCCTTTTCATCATTTTCAGACAGTAGCATAGGGAGCTGAACACTTTTTTTCTTCCTAGATTTACCATAGATTTGTGTTTTGTATATTTTGCATTAAAATTAATTTTCCCTCTCATTTTAGGATTTTTGTTTCTTTTCTCTTGTTTATTTATCTTCAGGACCATATATTATGCTTTGGCCTATTACTCAGTGAAGTACAAGAACATAAGAAATACAGGAAATATTAGGGCACTTTGCTTTCTGAGCCTGCTCCATTATTCAGTGATGTCATGGTTGAACCTCCAACCCAAGCTCTTCTTCCTAAAACATCCCCATCTCCCCTAATTCACAAGCTGTCAAAATCTATCAATCATCATCTTCAATATACTCAATAACCAATCACCACCAGTTTTCTTTGGTTGCAAATTCCAAAGATTTACATTCCTTTGAATATTTCTTTCTTTGTCTCTGTTTTAAATGATTGATTCATTAGTCTGAGAATGTGAATTTGTGTTCTAGATCCACTAGTTAGAAGGAACTTTTCTTGGCAGCTAACCTGTCAAATCCCTTCAGAATTTTATATGTTTCAATTAAATCAACTCATTATTCTGCACTCCGGGGAATATAGGCTCAGTCTACTACATCGTTCCTCATAAAAGAATCAATTCATCCCAAAAACCAACTAATCTGTATCGCAGTCGCTCCAGGGAAGTAAGTCCTACCTTAGATAAAGCAACCAAACTGTATGCAATGCTCCACATGTGGCCTAACCAATGCCCTGTATCACTGCTGTAAGGCTTCTATATGCTTACATTCTAATCCCCTTGTAATAGCAGCTCGCCCACTATTCACTTTAATGCTTGCTGTACTTGCATGTGAATGTTCTGTAATTCATGTAGACAGACATCCAGGTCAATCTGAATGCAAGAAGTTCTCAGTTTCACAATATTCCAAAAATTTTTTTTTTCCCATTTCTCAATTTTTTCAACCAAAGTGGATAACTTCACACTTCACCACATTGCATTTCTCCTGCCATAATACTGTCCACGGAACCAACCTATCCATACCTCTCTCTCTCTCTTCATGTCCTCATTGCATATGTTCCCAATTCACCTTGTATAACTTGCAAACTTGAACATTCAGTTCCCTCATCTAAGTCATGCTTACAGTTTGTGAATAGCTAAGACACAAATATTGATCTTTGCTATATCATTAGTTTACAGTTTGGAAAACTCAAACCTTACTGTTAATAATCATCAGAGCAAATGTAGATTAATTAAGAAGAGCCAGTATTGATTTGTTAAGGGCAAATTGTATTTAACTAACTTAATGGAGTTTTGATGAGGTAACTGAGGATTGATGAGGATCATTCTTTGATGCAGTGAACATGAATTTCTAAAAAGCATTAGATAAGCTACCACACAAAGACTTCAGGGTAACGTTAAAGCTCATGAAATAAAATGGATAGCATAAACATAAAATTGACTGAGTGTTAGGGAACAGAGAGTAGTGGTTAATTGAAGCTTTCAGACTGTAAGAAGATATACAGTGGGGTTTCCCAGGGATTGCTCTTATGATCATTATATTTCCTGTTATACATTAATGCCCCAAGCCTTGGTATACAAAGCAAGATTTCTGAACTTACAGATGATACAAAATTTAGAAGTATTGTGAACTGCGAGGAGAATAGTGTAGATCTTTAAAAGAACACAGACCACAGATGGATGGGTGGGCACGTGGCATATGAAATTCAGTGGAAAGGAGAGTGAAGTTTAAGGTTTGCATAAAGATTTGTAACTCGGGTGCCAGTTGCCATGGTTGTGGGTATGTTTGCCGAACTGGGAAGTTGATTTGCAAATGCTTCGTCCCTGTCTTGGTAACATCTTCAGTGCCTTGGAGCCGCCTGTGAAGCGCTGCTGTACTGCGTCTTCTGGAATTTATTTGGTTCTGTTCCTGCAGCTTCCGGTTGCTAGTTCCGTTGTTCGTTGTAGTGGCCGGTATGTTGGGTCCAGGTCTACGTGCTTGTTGAAAGCAGTGAGTCATCTTAGTGGGCAATTTCAAAAGGTGGTGCAGGACGAGTGATCTGAGTGCATTTTTGCATGAACCATTAAAGGTGTCAAGACAGCTTGAGAACATTGTAAATAAAACTTATGACATCCTCAGCTTCATTAACAGGAGGATAAAGTAAAAGGTAAAAATATTGTTGAATTTGTACAGAACAGCAGTTCTATCTTAACCAAAGGATTGCATCAAGTTTGGATGCCACACTTTAGGAACAATAAGAATTCATTAGTGAGGGTGCAGAAAAGGGTCACAAGAATGTTGCAGAAAGAAAGAACTTCTTTCTTCTGATACATTTGAAAAATTGTGACTGTTTTCCCAAGGGAGCAAAAAAATTGGTGGAGATTTGATGGAGGTATTCAAAATTATCAAATATCATGTCAAAATCGATGGAGATAATTGTTTGAAGGAAATCAGGAAGGCAGAGATTTAAGGCCTTTGGCAAAAGAAGCTAAATGACATAAGAAAAAAAAAGTATTTATACAGCGATTGTTAGGATTTGGAATGTACTGCCTGAAAGTAAGGTGGAGACAAATACAAGCAAAGCATTCAATAGGGAATTATTGTCTGAAGAGAAAGAATGTGCAGGGTTGCAGTGTTCTGTGATCAATTGCTCTTTTAGTTAGCCAGTAAAGACAGCAATCAAAAGAAAAAGTTCTGTGCTGTCAATCCATTCATTATTCCTAAATCCATGCTAACATATTATCACCAATCCCACAAGTCCTAGGTTGGTGCAACAACTTCTTTATTGTAAGGTCTTGTTACTTTTGAAAATTCCAATATAATACATTCACTGTTAAATCCTTATCAACTAGTTGCATACTTACAGAACTATTGACAAGTTTGTCAAAGGCAATTTCCTGATCATACTCTGCTTAATCATATTATTATTTTTTAAGGGCGCTGCTACCATATCCCTAATAACAAATTTCAGCATTTTGCCTGTTAGTGATGTTCAACTAACTGGCTTCATCGCCCTTTTCTTTTGAATTGCAAAGTTATGGTTGACAGAGTATTCTTAATGGAGGTTACTTGGTAAACATGCCTCGTGGTTGGATGGAAGTCAGTTTATATTTTCCCTTTTTACTTTATAGATAAGCTCCTGTGTTAGGCTGTGAAAGTACCACATATGGTGCAATTAATATTGTGAATTGCTGTGGCCAGCTTTACTTATTTTGGAAACAGATATCAGGAACAAACTCTGAAATGGGCAAGCATTCAAAACCCAAACAAAACTCAAATGTTCATAATGAATAGTGTTTCCAACTACTGATAAATTTATTATTTCAGGTGATCATGCTTGGAAATGAATTTCATCTGGAATTCCTGGCCAGCTCTCAATTTTCTTCCACTCTTTCCAATTGCTCCTGCTTAGTCATGGGTTATAGGGGGCTGCGTTAGCGAGGTGAATGTTGTATCAATAGCTACAGCATGTAAGATGTACTGAACAGGAGCAGGGCAGGAGCTGTATTTGTACAGTGTGGTTGAGCAGGACTGAGCTATTGGAGCAACAGATTAACTGCTTGGGAGCAGTGCTAGGTTTTGGGATCAGCTGAGGAGTTGTTTCAGCTGATCTAAAGTTCTGATACAGCTCCTGCTAACTGCCCTGACATGGTCCAGTTCTCACTCAAATGATCCTACATGCTGCACGAGCCAGAACAGTTAGAAGCATCAAATGAGAGTTAACAGTAAACATGGAGTTCGAAATCTGCTCAACTACCAACTATCTGTGTGACATAGTATGAAGTCACCCTGATAACAACAAAATGCTACAGCTGATCCCAAAGCTTAAATTTAAGACTTTTCTTGAGCTGTGCCCTGAGCCATGATTCTAAGAACTTCTTACAATGATTGTAGCAACCAAACAAAAGCCACTCTGTCCTAAGCAGCTTATTTTATTTAGAAAGAATTGCCCAAGAGAATTTCTCTTATTCTATTCAGAGGAACATAAAGGCTCCTTCTAGAAATCATTTTAGGCAGATCACCATGGTACAAGCATTTCTGGCCTCCCAATGATATGCACCGAATAAGACCATAAGACATAGGAGTGGAAGTAAAGCCATTCGGCCCATCGAGTCCACTCCGCCATTCATTCATGGCTGATGGGCATTTTAACTCCACTTACCTGCATTCTCCCCGGAGCCCTTAATTCCTTGTGACATCAAGAATTTATCAATCTCTGCCTTAAAGACATTTAGCATCCCGGTCTCCACTGCACTCTGCGGCAATGAATTCCACAGGCCCACCACTCTCTGGCTGAAGAAATGTCTCCGCATTTCTGTTCTGAATTTACCCCCTCTAATTCTAAGGCTGTTTCCACGGGCCCTAGTCTCCTCGCCTAACGGAAACAATTTCCTAGCGTCCACCCTCTCTAAGTCATGTATTATCTTGTAAGTTTCTATTAGATCTCCCCTTAATCTTCTAAACACCAATGAATACAATCCCAAGATCCTCAGCCGTTCCTCATATGTTAGACCTACCATTCCAGGGATCATTCGTGTGACACGCTCCAGTGCCAGTATGTCCTTCCTGAGGTGTGGGGACCAAAACTGGACACAGTACTCCAAATGGGGCCTAAACAGAGCTTTATAAAGTCTCAGTAGCACAACGGTGCTTTTATATTCCAACCCTCTTGAGATAAATGACAACATTGCATTTGCTTTCTTAATTACGGACTCAACCTGCATGTTTACCTTTAGAGAATCCACGACTAGCATTCCCAGATCCCTTTGTACTTTGGCTTTATGAATTTTCTCACCGTTTAGAAAGTAGTCCATGCTTGTATTCTTTTTTCCAAAGTGCAAGACCTCGCATTTGCTCACAGTGAATTCCATTAGCCATTTCCTGGACCACTCCCAAACTGTCTAGATCCTTCTGCAGCCTCCTCACTTCCTCAGTACTACTTGCCTGTCCCCCTAACTTTGTATCATCCGCAAACTTTGCTAGAATGCCCCCAGTCCCTTCATCCAGATCATTAATATATAACGTGAACAGCTGCGGCCCCAACACTGAACCCTGCGGGACACCGCTTGTCACCGGCTGCCATTCCAAAAAAGAACCTTTTATCCCAACTCTCTGCCTTCTGTCAGACAGCCAATCCTCAATCTATACCAGTAGCTCACCTCGAACACCATGGGCCCTCACCTTGCTCAGCAGCCTCCCGTGTGGCACCTTATCAAAGGCCTTTTGGAAGTCTAGATAGACCACATCCACTGGGTTTCCCTGGTCTAACCTACTTGTCACCTCTTCAAAGAATAAGCAAAAATCTTTGCTGGAGATGTAATGTTATAAACCTGTCTAAACACGATTTTGTATTCACTTTAATTTATTCATTTGGGCATCACTGGCTGGGCCAGCATTTATAGTCCATCCCACGTTGCCCTTGAGCAGGTGGTGGGTGAGCTGTCTTGTTAAATCACTGCAGTCAATTTGCTGTCGGTAGACTAATAATGCCAATGGAGAGGGAATTCCAGGATTTTAACCCAGCGACCCCAAAGAAACAGCAACAGATTTCAAAGTCAGATTGGTGAATGGTTTGGAGGGGAACTTGCAGATGGTGTTCATTGTCCTCCCAGGTGATAACTGAGGAGCTTTGATATAATTCTGCAACTCATCTTGTAGATTGTATACACAGCTGCTACAGAGCACTGCTGGTGGAGAGATTGAACATTTGTGAATGTGGTGTCAATCAATTGGGCTGCTTTGTCCTGGACGGTGTCAAGCTTCTTGGGTGTTGTTGGAGCTGCACCCATCCACACAAGTGGGGAGTATTTCATTGCACTCCTGACTCATGCCTTGTGCTGGGCAGAATTTGGGGAATCGAGAGGTGAGTTACTCATTTCAAGATTCCTAGTCTCTGATTTGCTTTTGTAGCTACCATACTTAAATGGTCAGTCCAGGTTTGTTTCTTGTCAATGATAAGCCCCCGGTTGTTGATATTGGGGTAATTAGTAATGGCATTGACATTGAATGTCAAGGGGCAATGATTAGATTCATTTGTTGGAGATGGTCATTGCCTGGCATTTATGTGGCATGAATGCTATTTGCCACATGTCATCTCAAACCTGGAAACTGTCCAGGTCTTGCTGTATTTGAACATGGGATTGCTTCTCTATCTAAGAAATCATGAATGGTACTTAACATTGCGCAATCATTAGAAAACATTCCTACTTCTGACGAACGGAAGATCATGAATGGAGCAGTTGGAGATGGTTGGGCCTACGACATTATCCTGAAGAACACATGCAGAGATGTCCTGGAGCTAAGATGTGATTTCCAAACACCACAACCACCTTCCTTTGTGCCAGATATGCCTCCAACCAAGAGAGAATTTCTTCACTAATTCCCACCGACTCCAATTTTGCTAGGGCTCCTTAATGCCAGACTCAGTTAAATAAAGCTGAATAGCCCTGCCAGAACCCAAACTGACCATCAGTGAGCAGGTTATTGATAAGCAAGTGCTGTTTAATAGCGCTGTTGATGACATCTTCCATCACTATACTCATGGTCCAAAGTCTCTAAACCTTCATCCTTTTACTGTATGCAACAAGACAACATTACTTTTAATTTCTAAATGTCTATAACTCTATTCCAGTCTTTTAATGGGTTTATGCTTTTTATCTCAACTGACCTTAACTTATTTTTTACATGGCGCTGGAAGGCAGACACACTTGTTTGTTTAATGCAGATTATGATCTTTGCCACACAATTGACTGATGCATGCCGCAATGATAAAATTGTGTTCAGCTGAGTTTTTTTCCTTAAATCAGAAAGTGACATCCAAAGCAAAGCATCCTCACAATTTGAATGAAATGCATATAGATTACATGGAGATATAAATGTGGAATTTGTTGAAAATACTGTTCAAAGACCTGCATGAGTACACTTCAGAAAGTATTTCTTTGGTTATGAGGGGCTTTGGGATGTCCTGAATTTATGAAAAGTGTGATATAATGCGTGATTCCCGCAAATTCCATGAGCACCAATTACTGCTTTATATGCTATTACAATGTTTTGGAACTTTGCAGAAAACAAAAATTCAAAACAATGGCACTTTTAAAGGGAGAGGAACAGACAGCACATGGTCAGGTCAGAGCAGGAGAAAGAGAGAGAAAGAAACCCACATTGCAAACTGACACAGCAGTGAACCTGCGCAGTTACTGCCTTTGCTGCTGCATTCATGTATCGCTGGACAACGGAGTGTTTGTGGGAAATTAACAAACAGCGAAATTCACAACTGATCTTGGGAGGAACCTATTTGGGAGAGGTCACAGCACAGAAACTGATAAGTGTATAGTTCTAAGTGTGGCAGTGCTATAAGTCTGCAGTAGAGAGTCGAGTGGGTTCTACCTTGATTATGTGTTTTTTTGAGATATGTCTCTTGATTAAACTTAAAATATAATCCGCAAGTATTAAGTTAGCCTGGAACAGTGTTTTGTAGAGGAATAAGACAATGCTATTTTCTGGGTCTGCAGACTGGAAGAAGCAAAAATGGCCCTTAGTAAAGTGATATGCTCTTCTTGTCGAATGTGGAAGTTTAGGGAGAGCTTACATGTTACTGAGGATTATATCTGCAAAAATGTCATTGGTTGCAAATCATATCAGATCAAATGGAGCGGTTGGAGCAACAGTTAGAGGCATTGAGGAATTTTCAAGAGCTAGGGGAGTGTGACGGATGGCAGTTATAGGAAGGGAGAAAAGCTGCAGATACTGTCACATAAATGGGTTAACTCCAACAAAGGTAAGAGAGGTAGGCGGGTTGTACAGGAGACTTCTGTGTCTATCCCCATTTCAAACAAGTATGCTGTTTTCAAAAATGTAAGGGGTGATGGATTCTCATGAGAAAGAAGGACAAACAGCAAGTTTCTGGTATTGAGTCTGGCTGAGGGGTAGAGGGGTACATTGGGCTCCAAGAGATCAATTGTGTTAGGGGATTCTCTAGTCCGAGGCATAGACAGAAATTTCTGCTGCCAACAGCGAAAAATCAGAATGGTTGTTGCCTCCCTGGTGCCAGGATCAAGGATGTCTCAGAGAGGGTGCAGAATGTTCTCAAGGGGGAGAGGGGCCAACAGGAGGTCATTGTATACATTGGAACCAAAGGATGAGATTCCAAAGGGAAATTACAGAGAGTTCGACAGGAATTTAAAAAGGAGGTCCTCGAGAATAGTAACATTTGAATAACTCCTGGTGCTACGAGCTAGTGAGGGCAGGAATAGGAGGATAGAGCAGATGAATGCATGGCTGAGGAGCTGGTGTATGGGAGAAGGATTCACATTTTTGGATCATTGGAATCTCTTTTAGGGTAGAAGTGACTTGTACAAGAAGAACGGATTGCACCTAAATTGGAAGTGGACTAATATATGGGCAGGGAAAATTGCTAGAGTTGCTTCGGAAGATTTAAACTAGTAAGGTGGTGGTGGTGGTGGTGGAGGGAGGTGGGACCCGGGGAGATAGTAAGGAAAGAGATCAATCTGAGACTGAGACAGTTGAGAAAAGAGGTGAGTCAAACAGTCAGGGCAGGCAGGGACAAAGCAGAAAACAGGGTAGGACTGATCAAGTAAACTGCATTTATTTCAATGCAAGAGGCCTAACAGGGAAGGCAGATGAACTCAGGGCATGGTTAGAAACATGGGACTGGGATATCATAGCAATTACAGAAGCATGGCACAGGGATGGACAGGATTGGCAGCTTAATGTTCCAGGATACAAATGCAACAGGAAAGAGAGAAAGGGAGGCAAGAGAGGAGGGAGAGTGGCATTTTTGATCAGAGATAGCATTACAGCTGTACTGAGGGAGGATATTCCGAAATGCATCCAGGGAAGTTATTTGGGTGGAACTGAGAAATAAGAAAGGGATGATCACCTTATTGGGATTGTATTATAGACCCCCGAATAGTCAGAGGGAAATTGAGAAACAGATTTGTAAGATCTCAGTTATCTATAAGAATAACAGGGTGATTATGGTAGGGGATTTTAACTTTCCAAACATAGAGCGGGACTGCCATATTGTTAAGGGTTTAGATGGAGAGGAATTTGTTAAGTGTGTACAAGAAAAGTTTCTGATTCACTATGTGGATGTACCTACTAGAAAAGATGCAAAACTTGACCTACTCTTGGGAAATAAGGCAGGACAGGTGACTGAGATGTCAGTGGGGGAACACTTTGGTGCCAGCGACCATAATTCTATTAGTTTTAAAATAGTGATGGAAAAGTATAGACCAGATCTAACAGTTGAAGTTCTAAATTGGAGAAAGGCTAATTTTGACGGTATTGGACAAGAACTTTCAAAACCTGATTGGGTGCAGATGTTCACAGGTAAAGGGACGGCCGGAAAATGGGAAGTCTTCAGAAATGAAATAACGAGAGTCCAGAGACAATATATTCCTGTTAGGGTGAAAGGAAAGGCTGGTAGGTATAGGGAATGATGGATGACTGAAGAAATTGAGGGTTTGGTTAGATAAAAGAAGGAAGCATATGTCAGGTATGGACAGGATAGATCGAGTGAATCCTTAGAAGAGAATAAAGGCAGTAAGTGCAAATTTAAGAGGGACATCAGGAGGGCGAAAAGGGGACATGAGATAGCTTTGGCAAATAGAGTTAAGGAGAATCCAAAGGGTTTTTACAAATACATTAAGGACAAAATGGTAACTAGGGAGAGAATAGGGCCCCTCAAAGATCAGCAAGGCTGCCTTTGTGTGGAGCCATAGGAGATGGGGGAGATACGAAATGAGTATTTTGCATCAGTGTTTACTGTGGAGAAGAACATGGAAGATATATGATATTGGGAAATAGATGGTGACATCTTGAAAGATGTCCATATTACAGAGGCGGAAGTGCTGGATGTCTTGAAAAACATAAAAGCGGATCAATCCCCAGGACCTGATCAGTTGTACCCGAGAACTCTGTGGGAAGCTTGGGAAGTGATTTTTGGGTCCCTTGCTGAGATATTTGTATCATTGATAGTCACAGGTTAGGTGCCAGATGACTGGAAGTTGGCTAACATGGTACCACTATTTAAGAAGGGTGGTAAGGACAAGCCAGAAAATTATAGGCCAGTGAGCCAGATGTCGGTGGTGGTCAAGTTATTGGAGGGAATCCTGAGAGTAAGGATGTGCATGTATTTGAAAAAGCAAGGACTGATTCAGGATGGTCAACATGGCTTTGTGCATGGGAAATCATGTCTCGCAAACTTGATTGAGTTTTTCAAGAAGTAACAAAGAGGATTGATGAGGGCAAAGCAGTAGATGTGATCTATATGGACTTCAGTAAGGCGTTGACAAGATTTCCCAAGGGAAACTGGTTAGCAAGGTTAGATCTCATGGAATACAGGGAGAACTAGCTATTTGGATACAGAACTGGCTCAAAGATAGGAGACAGAGGGTGGTGGTGGACGGTTGTTTTTCAGACTCAAGGCCTGTGACCAGTAGAGTACCACAAGGATCGGTGCTGGGTGCACTACTTTTCATTATTTATATAAATGATTTAGATGTGAGCATAGGAGGTGTAGTTAGTAAGTTTGCAGGTGACAGCAAAATTGGAGGTGTGGACAGCGAGGTGTGGATTACCTCAGATTACAATGGGATCTTGATCAGATGGGCCAATGTGCTGAGGAGTGGCAGATGGAATTTACTTTAGATAAATGTAAGGTGCTGCATTTTGGGAAAGCAAATTTTAACAGGACTTACACACTCAATGGTAAGGTCCTAGGGAGTGTTGCTGAACAAAGAGACCTTGGAGTGCAGGTTCATAGCTCCTTGAAAGTAGAACCGCAGGTAGATAGGATAGTGAAGAAGGCGTTGGGTAGGCTTTCCTTTATTGGTCAGAGTATTGAGTACAGGAGTTAGGAGGTCATGTTGCGGCTACATAGGACATTGGTTAGGCCACTGTTGGAATATTGCGTGCAATTCTGGTCTCCTTCCTATCGGAAGAATGTTGTGAAACTTGAAAGGGTTCAGAAAAGATTTACAAGGATGTTGCCAGGGTTGGAGGATTTGAGCCAGAGGGACAGTTGAATAGGCTGAGGCTGTTTTCCCTGGAATATCAGAGGCTGAGGGGGAACCTTATAAAGGTTTATAGAATCATGATGGGCATGGATAGAATAAATAGACAAGTCTTTTCCCTGGGTGTGGAGTCCAGAACGAGAGTGCATAGTTTTATGGTAAGAGTGTAAAATTACAAAGGAGACCTAAGAGGCAACTTTTCCACGCAGAGGGTGGTATGTGTCCAGAGTGAGCTGCCAGAGGAAGTGGTGGAAGCTAGTACAATTGCAATGTTTAAAAGTTTTTGGATGGGTATATGAATAGGAAGGGTTTAGAGGGATCTGGGCCAAGTACTGGCAGGTAGGACTAGATTAGTTTGGGATATCTGGTTGGCATGGACGAGTCGGACTGAAAGGTCTTTTTTCGTGCTGTACATCCCTATGACTCTATGACTCTAATTGAGTCTTTTTTGGGAAAAGTGAGAAATACATAATCAGAATGCAACAACTGGACAAACAGCCATTAGACTTTCCTTTGTTCTCAATCAGCAGTCTAATTTGCTGAATCTGATTCATTTTAACTAGCCCCTGTAAAAATGAGATAACATTTCTTTGTTAGGATGTGAGCAACTATTTTATAAATATTCTTTTATCCAAATATTATTTACAAATGTGCAAACAATTAATTACAGATAGGTAAACATTATTTAATTTGCTTGAAATTGGTTAAATGCTTTAATTCAGAGCACGTTAAAAATCAGCTTTATGTTTCTAAATTATTGTGCATTTTTCAACCTGCTCCATAGTTCTGGATAAATTGATGTTTACAATGCCAATCTGTCTGCTTTACACATTTCAGAATGAAAGAAGTAAACAATTTGCACTTACACTGTATCTTTCACAGTCTCAGGACATTCCTACAGTCAGTGAGTACTTTCAAACTACAAACACTGTCCTAATTTTGAAATGTGCCAGGCACATGTGTACATGGTAGACAAGCAGGAGGCTGGAAGAAGACAGCAAGGGAGGTGGAGAAGTCAACATTTCGGGTGTAACCCTTCTTCAGGACTGGGTATGGGTGTAAGGGGAGCTGCAAATAAAGGGGGGTGTAGCGCAAGAGGGAAGGTGGGGGAGGGAGGGCGGGCAGGGTGGTGAGGTAGGGATAGGTGAGGAATGAATCCTCACTGGTAGCTGGTCAAAAGGGTCGAGCAGAGGAACGATGGGAGGGGGAGGGGCTGCGAAGGGAGTTGGGTGATAGGAAGGGAGCTTATTTGAAATTGGAGAGCTCAATGTTGAGTCGTCTGGGCTGACAGCTGCCCAGGTGGAAGATGAGGTGTTGTTCCTTCACTTTGCAGTCTGATTCGCAATGGAGGAGACCAACGATGATCATGTTGGAAAGGGAGTGGGAAGGGGAAATAAAATGGGCGGTGACTGTGAGGTCAGGTCAGCCCCTGTGGGCCTGGCTGAGATGCTCAGTGAAACATGGCCTATGTTTACATTCGGTCTCCCCGATGTAGAGAGACCACATCGGGAGTACAGGACATAGTAAACTAGGTTGGAGGAGGTGCAGATGAATGCCCATCTCACCTGGAAGGACTGTTTGGGGGTCTCGATGGAGATGAGGGTGGTGGTGTGCCGGTAGGTTTTGCATCTTTTCCAGTTGCAGAGGAGGAGATGTTGGTGGGGAGAGTGGCATGAACTAAGGATTGGTGTAGGGAATGGTCCTTGCCAAAGGCGGAGAGGACTGGGGAGGGGAAGACATTCTCAAACAGCCATTAGAGCCACAGCGAGGTGGTGGGGTTCAACTGGAGTTGGCAGAAGTGTTTAAAGATGATACATTGAATGCAGAGACTGGTGGGGTGATAGTTGAGGAGAAGTGTGACCCTGCCTTTATTGTGTTTGCGGGGGTTGGGGATGCAGTTTACAGCAGTTTGGAGTGGGGAATGGAGGCAGTGTGGTGGAGGGATGTCTGGATGCAGTGGAAAAAAAAGCACACTGTTCAAAATCGGTGGATATCTGGGATGCTTGGGAGTGGAATGTCTCCTCGTCCGAGCAGATGCGGCGGAGGTGGAGGAATAGGGAGAATGGCAGCAACGTGTACACAGCAAGCTTCCACAAAACCAACATGACAATATCAGATAATCTGTTTTTATGATGTTGTTTAAGTCATAAAAGATGTGTCAAGACACTGGGGATAACTACTTTAGTTGTCTTGAAAATAGTGTCATCTGATCTTTAAATCTACCCAGCTAGTAGATGGATTTTTAGTTTAATGTCTCACACAAAAGCTGGCACTTCCAACAGTGTAAGATTCCCTCATTATTGCTCCATAAAGTCAGCCTGGAATTTTGTGCTTTAATCTCTAGAATGCGATTTCAATAGACTTTATTTTTCACAAACACATGGCACTGGCAGGTGGGCTCAGACATGAGACTGCTACCTTCCTGAACCATATCTGATTTTGAATTAACCTCATCTCGATGAGAGGTACACATTTTTTTTGAGAAAGAACCTGCATTTGCATCACAATTTTCACATTCATAGAATGTCCCATGGGCACTTTACAGTCAATTAACTACATTGGAAGTGCAGTCACCATTGTTATGCAAAGAAATGTGCCAGATAATTTATGCACAGTAAGGTTCTACATGCAGCAGATGAGATTAAGGATTTAAGTGTCTTTGTGGTATAGGATGAGGGGGATTATAAACAGTTTAAAATGCATTTGAAGATAGATAAAATACAATGCCAGTCTCAGCAAGGGGAAATAAAAGCATACAATACAGAATTTCTTTTTATTCATTCACAGGACATGAGCATCTTTAGCTGGGCTAGCATTTATTGCTCATCCCTAATTCCCCCTGACTTGAGTAGGTCCAATGAGCCATTTCAGAGTGCAGTTAAGAATAAACTGCACTGCTGTATGTCTAGAGTCACATGCCAACCAACCAGTTAAAAGATGATTTCCTTCCCCAAAGGATGTTAGTGAATCAGGTGGTTTTTGTTTCTTAATTGTTACATGGTTTCAATTTGGCAAGCCTTATTCCCAATTTCTCCACCTCCACTACATCTGTTCCCAGGATGACCAATTCCATTTTATGAAATACCAGAGGGCCTCCTTCTTCCAAGATCGCAATTTCCCTTCCCACATGGTCGACGATGCCCTCCAGTGCATCTCTTCCACTTCTCACACCTCCGCCCTTGAACCCCACCCCTCCCGATGCAGCAAGGACAGAACGGGCCTGCTCCTCACCTTCCACACCACCAACCTCTGTATACACCACATCATCCTCCACCACTTCTGCCACCTACAAACGGACCCCACCACTAGAGATTTATGAATGTAGGTTTGCTCACTGAGCTGGAAGGTTCGTTTTCATTTTCAGTGAGCAAAACTACATCCAGAACCTCAAACTGAGCTACAAATCTTCTCAAGACTCGCTACCAGAGATTTACTTTCCTCCCCACTCCTATCAGCGTTCTCGAGAGACCATTCCCTCCGCGACTCCCTTGTCAGATCCACGCATCCCACCAGCCCACACCCCACCCGCGGCACCTTCCCATGCCACCAGGGAAGTGCAAAACCTGCGCCCACACCTGTCCCTCACCTCCGTCCAAGGCCCCAAAGGATTCTTCCACAGACATTTACCTGTACCTTCACCAATGTCACTTACTATATCCATTGCACCCGATGTGATCTCCTCTACATCAGTGAGACAGGACGGCAAAATGCAGATCATTTCAGAGAAAACCTCCGGGACATCCGCACCCACCAACCCCACCGCCCCGTGGCTGAACACTTCCACTCCCTCTCCCACTCTGCCAAGGACATGTAGATCCTGGGCCTCCTCCATCACCAAACTCTTACCACCCTACGCCTGGAGGAAGAATGCCTCCCATTCCACCTTGTGACTGGGCTACCACACGGGATCAATGTGGATTTCACCACTTTCCTCGTTTCCCCAACCCACATTATCTCAGTCCCAAGCTTCCAACTCGGCACCACCCTCCTGATTTTTCCACCACCTTTCTCATCCATCCGCTCCACCCTTCTCCCTCTCCTACCTATCACCTTCTCCCCCAGCTTCATCTACCTATCCGATTCTCATCTACCCCCCAACCCCACCCCCTCTCCCATTTATCTCTCTGACCCCCAGCTCACAAGCCTTATTCCTGATGAAGGCCTTATGCTCAAAATGTCATTCTCCTGCTCCTCAGATGTTGCCTGACCTGCTGTGCTTTTCCAGCATTACACTCTCAAAGCCTTAATTCATTCCAATTTGTATTTTATATTAGTTTTATTCATTCCAGTTTTGTTTTTGTTTTTGTTAAAGTTAAATGTCGCCATCTATCTTGTCCCCAGCGCATTAGCCTGAAGTGTTAGATTACTAACCCTCACAGTGGCCGAGACCTGGGTTCGATTCCAGCCTCAGGCAACTGTCTGTGTGGAGTTTGCATTTTCTCTCCGTGACTGCGTGGGTTTCTTTTCACAATCCAAAGACGTGCAGGTTAGGTAGACTGGCTAGGCTAAATTGCCCATAATGTTCAGTGATGTGTAGGTTAGGTGTGTTAATCAGGGTAAACATAGGATAGGGGAATGGGTCTGGATGGGTTACACTTTGGAGGGTCGGTGTGGACTTGTTGGGCCAAAGGGCCTGCTTCCACACTGTAGGGATACTCTGATTCGAGCCAGTGACGTTCACATCTGTAAATAAATTTAAAGTCAAGGTCTTGTGACCAGTTGTAATGCTGCTCCATCAGCTATTATTCAGTACATCATACAGCAGTTATGATACATCTATTGTTCAATTATATCCTAGCCAGAGCAGAGAACCATAACTTGTATTTAAAATACATCATCAACATTGTAAACTGTCTCAAGCTGCATCAGAGAGGCAAAAATCAAACAAGTACTGACTGATACCAAGTGCGAAAGAAGCTGATGTCAAAATATAGAACAATGCAGCACAAAAAGGGCTATTTGGCTTACTCAGCCTGGGCTACATTTTTGGAGAATTATTCAGTAAAACCCACTCCCCAAAGATATAGCAATCTTTGCCATCTAAATATTTATTTACCTTGCCTAATAATTTCACCAATCCAATTACATCCTGTCTGCATCCTTTGACTGCTTTCCTTTAGAAACAATTGCTCTTAAGTTGTTTTATCTATTCCTTTCATGATTTTAAACATATTTATTAAATCTCTCCTTATCCTGACATGGCTTAATGAGAAAATTCTGCCTTTTTCAGTCTCTTATGGAATTAGCATCTTACTAAAGTGTGATGTCCCTGAAATCTGAAGTCCTTCCTCCTGCATCATTTCTCCAGCCATGCATAAGGCATTAAGTCTTCTGTAACTTCTCCAAACATTAGGGCGTGTAATCGAGATAGTTTTGGAGGAGAGAGAAGTGGAGTTGAGAAGTGGATAAGGGAGGAAATGCTAGAGCTTAATGTCTGGACAGCTTTAGCAAAGTTAGCAATAGTGCAACAAAGAAATCTGAGAAATGATTGAAGAGTTAAGCAGTTTCAGTTAGATTATGGTTAACTACGGATAAACAATTTTAGCTAGAAGTGTATTGAGAGGTGAGAACTGAAGGATAACAGACGTGCAGTAACAGGACAGGGAGTTGGGTCACACAGCCAGCAAAGTCAAGAAAGGCCATGGGTAAATCATCTGCATCTGCAGTCCTCACTTTCTCCATGGGTAAATCAAAGCAATGGTTATTGTTGGGACTGAGGGAAATGAGTAAATTAAGATCAGGACACCTGGTGTGAATTGATCAAGTTAAGAATTTTGTACATGACCTGGAATTTATTATAGATTTTTGTAGAATGTAGTGCGGGCTGTTCAGGCTGACACTCCTTGCATTCACTCAAATAAATAATCATAACCTGTATCTATGTCTCCTAGCAGCGTGTCAAGTGAAACCACAACAGTGTGGTATACTTAACAGACTTCAGGACAGACAACAACGTAATGTGGCCGAGCAGAGGCTGATAGCCAAGTTTGGTACCCATGGGAATGGTCTCAACCAGGACCTTGGGTTAATGTCACACTACAGGTGGCCCCACTGCACTGTACACTCTCTCACACAAACATGCACAAGCGCCCGCGCGCGCACACACACACACACACACTCTCTCTCATACGCTCACAGATACAACCCCCACACTCACACATGCATCTTCTCACAGACTTACACCCCATTACAGTCACAAACTGACACACACTCTCTCACAGACACTCACACCCCCACACACACACCCACATGCTCACACTCGCTTGGTCTCCCCTGCGCAGACGCACACACATACATACACATAGGTTTGTAGGGTGAATTTGTGCTTGCAGAATTACATTTTGTTTTGCTCTAAAACTGCATACATCCATGTATGATTCTGTAACTCCCACATTAGAAATAGAATTAGTCTGACCTAACATTGGGATACAGACAGACGTTAACTTCACACCTTCAGTGCATTATCTGAGTTGAGATGACACCTATTGTTAAAAGCTATCTTTATAATGTAACTTTAAAAAAGTACTGGGAGTTACAAATGAAGGAGCTGAAACTAACATGATCATTCTAATAGATGAAAGACTTAAACTGAGTATGTTTAATATTACAGTCCATGACACTGAAGTCCTGTTGCTATAAATTCTGTGTGTGAGGATTCTGCTCCACAACCGCCTGATGAAGAAGCAGCGCTCCAAAAACTAGTGCTTCCAAATAAACCTGTTGGACGATAACCTTGTTTGTCTGATTTTTAACAATAATTAACAAGCCAGCATTGCAAGGTGAAGCTTACATGCGAGCACAATATTGGCACTTCAAAAGCTGTTAAATAAAGGAAGCTTATTCCATTTGCATGAGTTGCATTTAAACTGTACTCAGTACGTTTAAACACGACTTAAGGGACTGTTCATCCAAATATTGAATAAAGATATTTTCTTTGATAGTTTTACATTATTTATGTTCAGAGTTATTGGACAGCAGAAATACTTCAAGATATAAACATTTATATTCAAATGTGCAGTCATGTAAACTAATTCCTTATTATTTAAAAAAAAACGAAGTGACAGGAGCTAAGAGATCATATTGTTCCCTGAACAAATTACTTCTGCCTTTCACAGCAATTGTTCAGAAAAAAACAATCACACAATTTGACAAGTGTACTTAATTAACAGCAGTTTGCTAAGACTAATCAGTTGTTTTATCATTTGAGTGTATAATTCAAGTTTTATTTCATTGTTTCTAGTTCAAAATCCTTGAGCTGAATTTTATGGAGACATCATCATTGGCCATCCCTCACAGACAAGGGTAGCTCTCCTCCACTGTCAGGATGAGTCCGTAAGTGGCTGTAAAGACCAAAGTGGCTACCGCTGGCTCTGCTACATTTGGAGCAGAAGGTGTTCACGGGAAGGGGTGGGTGAGGCGTTTGTATATCGTTGGTATTTCACCGTTTTCACCTGGTTTCCACTTTTTCCCGATGGCAGGTCTCAAGATACTCAACATCTTTCCGGATGCTCCTCCTCCATTTTGAATGGTCTTGGGCCAGTGATTCCCAAGTGTCTGTGGGAATGCCACACTTTGCCAGTGAAGCGTTGTGGGCATCCCTGAAGAGTTTCCTCTGTCCACCCGGGGCCCGCCTGCTGCTTCGGAGCTGGGAATAGAGCAGCTGCTTCGGGAGTCTCCTGTCAGTCATGTGGACAACATGTCCAGACCATCACAGTCAATCCAACTGCCCCATTGTCCAAGCTAAAACGTCAATGGGGAACTTGCTAACATTCCTGACATCTTTCCCACCATCAAATTAGTACTGTGGGCAGTGTTGATTATTTGGCAAGACTGGTTGATTCCATTGGGCTATCGAAACCTGCAAAGAGCGCTCCATTTCCATAAATGACATCAATGCATGTAGATAGAGTTGCCAGGATTGCTACATAACAGAGGGTCTCTTTTAAATTTGCAACTCTGCAGCAATTGTATCATCAGTGTCCAAACTGTAATTTCAAGCTGAGACTAAAGCAAGCAAGTGGGAAATGTCAGCTCCCTATCACAGCCAAATACAAAGCCAGAAGAGGCCCAGGACTTATAATTAATAATTACAATTTCCAATTTCTCATTGGCCATGAGGGTAGGAGTGTTCCGACATTAGTCTAACAGAAAAGCCTGGAGGTTATCTTGAAATGAACAACCCAGCAAAATCTATGCCCTCTTGACTGGTACTACACACACAAGCATCCACACCCATCACCACCAAAGCTCAGTAGCAGCAGTGTTTAGTATCTACAAGAAATATAACCAAAATCCTTAGATAGCACCTTCCAAACTCACAATCACTTCCATCTCGAAGGACAAGGGTACCAGATGCATGGGAATATCACCACCAAGAAGAGTTCTGAGGGAGGCTCACTCAACCTAAAAAGTTACCTTTGATTTCTCTGTACAAATGCTACCAGGCCTGCTGGGCTTTTCCAGCAATTTCTCTTTTTGTCACAGTTCCCTCACTGTCGCTGGATCAAAATCCTGGAATTCCTTCCTTCAGAGCATTGCGGATCAACCTACAGTATGTGGACTGCAGCAATTCAAGAAGGCAGCTCATCAATGCCTCCTCAAGAGCAAGTAGGCACAGGCAATAAATTCCTGCCAGCCAGTCCCAGGACTGAATAAATTTATAGCTGCTGGTATTTTGCCATGATTTCATACTGGTCACTTGTTATTTAAGTGTTTACAAAAATTTGATACCAGGGCCTCTT
Source organism: Chiloscyllium plagiosum (assembly GCF_004010195.1). NCBI lineage: Eukaryota > Metazoa > Chordata > Chondrichthyes > Orectolobiformes > Hemiscylliidae > Chiloscyllium > Chiloscyllium plagiosum. Next base: position 51,388,804 of record NC_057718.1, read on the forward strand.
TTTGAGATATTTGTATCATCAATAGTCACAGGTGAGGTACCGGAAGATGGAGGTGGGCAAACATGGTGCCACTGTTTAAGAAGGGCGGTAAAGACAAGCTAGGGAACGATAGACCGGTGAGCCTGACCTCAGTGGTGGGCAAGTTGTTGGAGGGAATCCTGAGGGACAGGATGTACATATATTTGGAAAGTCAAGGACTCATTCAGGATAGTCGGAAATCATGTGCATGGGAAATCATGTCTCACATACTTGATTGAGTTTTTTGAAGAAGTAACAAAGAAGATTGATGAGGGCAGAGGATGAGATGTGATCTATGTGGACTTCAGTAAGGCATTTGACAAGGTTCCCCATGGGAGACTGATTAGCAAGGTTAGATCTCATGGAATACAGGGAGAACTAGCCATTTGGATACAGAACTGGCTTAAAGGTAGAAGACAGAGGGTGGTGGTGAAGGGTTGTTTTTCAGACTGGAGGCCTGTGACCAGTGGAGTGCCACAAGGATCGGTGCTGGGCCCT